>NC_141699.1:113008848-113506348 GCF_964263255.1 Lissotriton vulgaris
ACCTCGACCACCTGTTTTTTATACCGAATCTCTTCACTGGTTATACCATCATTCTAGGGGTGCTGAGATCTGACTGCTGATCCTATATTATACCTGAACACGATGTTAGGACCCTAACCCTCACTCCTGTTTCTTCCCTTCTCACTTATTTTTCTTGGGCCCACAAGAACCTTCAATCCTACTTACTTTGTTCTCATCACAAATTAAGCCTTATAGTGAACACGACGGTGTGGTGTAGGAAACCAATACACTAAACCAGAAAACAGAATACTTACGGTTCCTTTCTTTGTCTCATTCCCCTCCTATGAGCCTCCGGGACGACCACCGTGGAGACCAGGAGAAGGAAAGCAAGACAACCAGCTCATCTGCAGAATCATCTGACGAGGAGGAACACCAGGGACTACCTAACTATTCAATCCCAACCGCATCTGTTTTCAATAAACCACTTACTTCAAAACCACTTCTCAAGCCTCCTCGCCTGTATATCAAACCTGCCCTCCCACAAGTGGTGTCAGAAGTGGGATTGAAAGGCGAAATGGAGACTGCTTTAGCGAAGATGGCCGAGAATCAAGAACACCTAGGAAAAGTTATGGAACGCTTCCTAACAGTTGTAGAAGAAGACCGCGACAAAATCCAGAAAGTATTAGCTGGACAAGGACAAACCCAAGGAGCAGCCTTAGACAAGCTTACTGAGGTCCATGGACATCAAAGAGGACCTACCACCTTGCCATCCGTAGTCTTGCAACGTTATGTGGCTGGAGAGGACCCCGATTTCTTTTTTAGCAATTTCGAGAGCATGGCCACCGCGGCATCAAGGCCGGCAGACAAATGGGGCCAATATCTGGGTCCCCTATTATCTGGAGACCTACAAGCAGCTTATCAAGCAGCCACTCTCCAAGGAAACGTGCCTTATGCCGATATCAAGAAGTGTATTCTAGAATGGTTAGGAATAGACGATGAAACATATAGGATAAAGTTGCGACACATGAAGGAAGGACCACAAGAGACACCTCGTGCTCTATATTTTAGGGTGAAGGACATGGCAGATCGATGGCTAAAACCTGCAACCACCGATAAGGATGGGATCATGGCCAAGATATATTTAGAACAGTATCTAACCTCCCTTCATCCTCCTATTCAACGGTGGATTAGACAACAGGCTAACCTTACTTTAGAAACAGCCGTAGAGATAGCTAGTGCATACAGCCGAGCCCAGGACTTTCAAAAAGGACGAGAAGACACGACTGGGAAGACAGGGGGAAGTGTTAACCACCGACCACCTCGACCCATAGTAGTTAAGAAACCTGAATCCTTTCCACTTATGCCCAGTGGCCCTCTACCCGCTGTCCCATTTATCAGACCACCCTCAGTGGGGCCTCAATGTTATCAGTGTGGGGGAATGGGGCATATTGCCAAATTTTGTCCACAAAAAGAAGAACCTATGGAGATAGGGATGGCCCGTAACTATTACTGCTCCCCCACAGAAAAGAAGACTCCACCATATAGGTGTACGGTAACTGTAAACGGACAACCCGTTACTGCTTTATCTGACACTGGTTGTCTGCATAGCGTGGTCAGGCCACAAGAGTTTGGAAACAACCTCGGTCCTATAGACGGGGTGGTAGCTATCAAGTGTGTACATGGGGATATAAAACCATATCCCACTACCCGGGTACAAATCCAACATCCCCATGATACCGGGACCTCCTTAACTGTAGGATTAATACCACAGCTACCTGAACAGGCCATTCTAGGAAACGATTATCCTAAACTGCCACAGTTGTTAGAGGGATCCTCGTTACCTGAGGAGGAGTGGCTAGCAACCGCCCCTTTCTCCCGAGAGGTTGATAGAGAATGGCCATCTTCCAAACCCCGGAAGAGTTGCAGACAGAGACGGGCAGAGAAAGGTAGAGACACCATGGTGCTGCCAGTTATGCCTATCGAAAACCCATGGGAAACAGACAGAAACTTCCACGCTGCACAATGAGAGGATCCTGTTCTTCAGGAGGCATGGAATAAGGCCTTCAGCGAGGAAGATCCACAACATGTATGTCCTTATTTCTTTACGAAAAATGGTCTATTATATAGGAAAGGAGATCCTAATCAGAAAGGGCAATTATTAATCCCTGAACTATTCAGAGAGAAAGTACTATATCTTGCACATAGCCATCTCCTGGGAGGTCACTTCGGGGTTGAAAAAACGGAGAAAGATATTTTGGAAAAGTTTTATTGGCCAGGGATATATCAGCAGGTCAAAAGATATTGTAGGGAATGTCCTATTTGTCAAAGGAATATTCGGTACCAGCCTCCCCGAGTACCCCTACTCCCCCTCCCTATCATTGACGAACCTTTTCACCGTGTAGGCATGGATATCATTGGACCTCTACTACCCTCCAGAAGTGGATGTAGATATGTCCTAGTATTAGTGGATTACGCCACACGATTCCCTGAGGCCATACCCCTTCGCCGACCAGACACTGCCAATATATCTAAAGCAATGATTTGTGTGTTTTCAAGAGTAGGATTCCCTAAAGAGATCCTAACTGATCAAGGGACACCTTTTGTGTCTAAAATGATGAGAGACATTTGCACCCAGTTAGGAATCAAACAACTCAGGACCGCAGCCTACCATCCCCAAACGGATGGACTGGTGGAAAGATATAACGCCACCGTTAAGGCTACTTTAAAAAAATTGTTGGCTCTCTGTTCTGACCGAATGTTTCGACCCTCCTTTGAGGGAGAATGATTGAAGGGGACTCCAGCCTATTACCCTCCTAGTGCAGGGATTAGAACTATAAACAGGGCCTATTCATAAGGCACAGTAGTGCATTTTCGTACCCTTTTCCTTAGATCAGGGCTTATAAACTTAAGCTAGGGGATAGATTCATTAGTATTAGTGATAATCCGTCCTTTTGCAAGAGTGTTAGTATACCTTCTATGGAGTTATGCTTATTTCGGGCCTTGTAGGCCTCAAACGGGAGAGACTCCATCTTGCTTTCTGCCCTGGCAGCTTGAGATGCTTCTAGGCCAAGTGTAATGTTTTAGTTTCGAAGTGTTGTTCGCTTGGAGAGAACCGGCTCAGGCTGGCCCTTATCGAAAGACTGTATTTTTCTCCACTCCGAAGACACAACATCAGGCCGGCCGGCTGGGAACGTGTCCTTGGTACGGGGAGGTACATGAATTTGGTGGGCGGCAGGTTACTGGCCGTAACTTTCCATGAAAGGACAAGCTTCCATATTAGCGAAAGTGTTAGGCAGTGAGTCAGTCAGTCTGTAGGCGGCAGCTAGCCGTTAGCATCAATGCCATTAATTATTTCCAGGCAGACAGTCGCCATCTTGAAGTCCGAGAAAGATCATGAAGCCGATACTCTCTGAGAAAGATTGAAGGAGAAGGAGAAGTAGCGCAGAGCGATCAGAGACAGAGAGAGACAGCAGATAATAAAGAGGAAGGTTCCAGTGACTTGGAGGGAAGCAGAGGAGACAGAGCATAGCGGTGCAGACGTGTACTCGTGACTGCTGAGGTGTGATTCCGAGACGAGCCAAGGCACAGACGAGAAGGGAACCTAGATGACTGTTGAACCCCGACTTCGTGCTCACAAGGTGACTTCTGTCCTATAATGTGCACATTCTAACCTTTCACTCTTCTTTGCAGGATAAATGTTATAGTATAGTGCTGTGTTTATAATTATTGTAATAAAATACCCCAGTTCTTAGTGAACCGACATGTGCCTTGTATTCTTGTTCAATCAGGGTAACCTGGTCTTCTAGTCAGACATCGTTTTCATGAACGGATGTAAATCCCGGTCAGGTAAGAGGTGACTGAATAATGAGGGAGAGAGGGACCATTCGATGCTGAGAGCAGAAGGTACATGATTCAATTTGGAAAGCTGTGCTAATTCATGTTATTGTAGTATCATCCCGAGTAGCCAATGAGAGATTCCTTCCAAAGGTATTCATAGGAGAGTGATCGTCGTTGGTAAGCGGCGTTAATGAGAACACCAGGTGGGAGACTGGTGTGTAGATCCACTGGATTGCGGATCGGGTTGTAAGTAAGCGAGCACTGGGAGGGAAACCAGTGTTTAGGTCCGCCGGATTGTGGACCGGATGAAAAGAGAGCACTGGGGCTGCAGCTCAGTGTGTATGGCACGCCGGATTGCGTGTCGAGTGAGCACTGAGGGTGATCAGTGTGTAATGGTGCATAATCAGAACTGCCCCAGGGTAGATTAGTCTGGGCCTAAGTGGCCGTGAGACTAGTTGGTATGAATGGGATATTGTAGAAAACCTATGCATGTGTATTGCTATTTTCCCCATCCTTAGGTACGAGATGTACATACATATACATATACCTATTGTAAATACGTTCTAAGGAGGGAGGTGATTACGTTCCGCCTGGGTTGGAGGGGCTCACAGGAGCTGATCCCATCTGGTTTGAGAATCCGGTCGTTAAATCTGGCGTCACGAACTGTTTACGAAGCCTGTGTGCGCTGTATCGTTTTCATCTTGTTGGTTTGCGCTCGGCTCATACGTATTTTCCTTGTTGATAATTGTGTATATATATTTTGTGTGCCAAAATGTTTTCGCGTAAGTCAAAATCTACTTTCAAATTGCCTGTTGAAATTCCCGGCTGGGAATCAACGCCTTACGAGGCCTTGGCCCGTGAGTGGGCCGATTCTACTGGTTTGAGTGAGAATTGGACTTCTTGTTTGGAGCAGGCGGAGCCTGCTGATGTGGTTTCTTGCTTGCAAAAGGCTCCAGTAGTGAAGGGTGATGAGCTTCCTATTTTAGGACGCAGAGGTTGGATTGTGCTGACTGCATACAGAATGCTTCATGAGAAATTTGTAAAATTACAGAAGCGATTCGTGGATATGGAAGAAAAGTTTGTTGAAGTGCAGAATGCGCATACTCTTTTGCGATGTCAAAATAAATT
Source organism: Lissotriton vulgaris (assembly GCF_964263255.1). NCBI lineage: Eukaryota > Metazoa > Chordata > Amphibia > Caudata > Salamandridae > Lissotriton > Lissotriton vulgaris. The sequence continues at coordinate 113,013,775 of NC_141699.1, forward strand.
GCTTGCCGACAAACTTGAGACTTATCAGACTATAGCCGAAAGGGCTGCTGTACGAATTGCGAAATACAAATATAGACACCGTCGTGGTCGTGTTTGTAAACGGAAAGTTCGTCTGGTCGTGGCGAAAGCCGGACTGGATTGGAACCCGGACGAGTGGGATGGTAATATCTGGGATTCAAATGATTCTGGCTCCTCGGCTGAGGAGAGTGACAAGCGCGAGTCTTCTCGCTCTGGACGTGATTGTAAATCTGCTTCTTGTGACAAAGACGATGGTTCTAGCGACCGTGGTCGCTCTTCCCGTTCTGGTGACGTACCTAATCTTGATTGTTCCTCTAAATCTATGGACCGGGCTTCTTCAGATGCTCGTCCGGAGGTTTCTGCGCATCCGGTTTTTCGACGTAAATTACAACAGGCTCCTGGTAATCCAAATGGTATTCATATCGATAGTATTGAAGATTTTACTCAACAGGAAGTTAGTGACATTTTGCAACGATTTCGACAACGGCCTGGTGAGGCTTTGCTTACGTGGATGGTGCGCCTTTATGAATTTGGTGCTGCAGGTATCATGCTAGATGCAGTTGATTGTTTGCGTTTTTGCTCTTTGAGTTCTGATTCTACTGTACAAGATCATTTTCGGAATTTTAATGGTGCTGGCCAAATTAGTCTACTCCAGCTAGCGACTGATGGCTGTAACCATAAATACCCTACTGAGTCTGATTGGCCTGTCAATGACAAGCCGTGGTATACTTTGCGCGATGCGTCGCAGCGTTTTAAAGAGGAGGTGATGAAAACTGCGATTTTTCTCAGTACTGCTGACAGGTTGTTGGATGGCTTATTGACATCTTCTGTGCGGAATCGCATTATCCGTTCTTCCCCTGTTGCTTATAAGCAGGTTATGATGACTTTGTTACTTAATCAAACTGGCAATCCTTTGTCTATGGTGCTTGAATATGTCCGTCAGCTTGGTGAGTTGGGTGACTAGTGAAGTAGTGTGGCTCACCGGTTAGAGGCGGCAGACCCGAGAGCAGAGGACGGCCCGGGACCAGGGTTCGATTCCCGGCGCGGCAGGTTTCTGGACCAGGGTCAGCGGACTCGATAATTCTCTCGCCTCGGTGCCCACTCTGATCAGCGATCACACTCGGCAACTCTGGGCATTAGCTTGCCTCATCTTCACTAACGGCCCCACCAGACCGCCGGGGATGCCTGGTCTCACCCTGGAGATACCCATTAAGGGACCATCTCTCAGGGAAGCCAGGAAGGGTTTCGCAGCGGTCGAAGCGCCTTGGGACCCTACGGGTAAGTAGTGCGCTATATAAATGCCTATACATTTACATTTACATTTACATTTACACTGGTTTAAATCTGAGAGACAATCTCGACCTGAGGGTCATACTTGTGGAGATTATAAATTCTCTAGACGTGACATGTTTCTTGCGCTGTTGGATGATGGTGTGAAAAAGGAAGACATTGACGGTGAACCTAATAATCGCTTATGGGACATGTTTCGTAAGCGTGGTTTAGATCGAAAGGAGGGTGCCCGTCGTGTGCGAAAGAATGATTGTGATCGTGGTTGTTCTGATGATAGTGGTGACGACAGGCGTCGTGTGGATTCTGATCGCCGTGAAGGACGGCGCTATGAGCGTGATGATTCCCCTCGTCGTGAAAAAGTAAGGGGGAGAGAGGGGGAAAAAGAAAGGGGGAGAGATGATCGTGTCTACAACAGATATAGAGATGAAAGGGATCAGTCCCCTGAGTTGAGGAGAAGGGAGGATCGTCACAGGCTTTCTGATCGTAATTCACAGTACTATGAAAATGACAAAAATCCATTTCGTAATGGAGATGGATATGAACAGGATATTTTGATACCCAAGAAACATGAGAGCATTTACCCTGATTTGTCTTGGTTGACAGAACGCAGTAAAAATGATTAGGAAATAGGTCAAGCTCCAGTACGCAGGTGGGCTCACAAAGACAATAGACCCTATGTAGATATTGAAATTTTTTGGAAACATCGTAATATCCAAAGGGCCCGAGCATTGGTAGATACAGGAGCGGAGGCCACTTTAATTCATGGTAAATCAAAGAAATTCAAAGGCCAATTTTTCACAATTACTGGTTTAGGTGGAAAGGAGACTCCCGCAGTGCAAACTACACTTGAAATGAGAATAGGTAGAATTCCTCGAAGAGAATATTCTGTATTAGTTGTACCACTCTTGGAGTATATAATTGGAATTGATATTTTAAAAGGAATGACTTTGCATTTGGATGACGGTTGTTACCAATTTGGAACTAAACACTACATATCGTCCAGACCCGTACGGGTTGGCCGTTTACGAATGCCCCCCATAAAAATTCCCCAAGCTACAAAAGTGGTTTCTCAGAAACAATATCGTATTCCAGGTGGCTATGAAGAGATCAGTGCCACAATTCAGGATTTGGTTGACGCAGGAGTTATAACTCCGGTTACTTCGGCTTGGAATAATCCCGTTTGGCCCGTGCGCAAGAGCGATAATTCTTGGCGCATGACTGTTGATTATCGAGAATTGAATAAACACAAACCCCCTTTGACTGTTGCAGTACCAGACATTGTTACTTTAATTGAAAGAATCCAAAAGCATCCAGGTACATGATATGCGTCCATTGATATTGCTAATGCTTTCTTTTCAATTCCGATTGCCCCCGAGTGTCAGGAACAATTCAGTTTTACATGGAATGGGCGTCAAATGACGTTTAGGAGTCTTCCTCAAGGTTATGTACATAGTCCTACGATCTGTCACCGGCTGGTGGCGGAGCATTTGTCTGAAGTAACTGTACATCCGCAAATTCAAGTGTGCCATTATATTGACGACATTTTAATTCAAGGTGAAACACAAGATCAAGTTCAGACTCAATTAGATCAAATCCTTGACTGCTTACGTGAAAAAGGTTGGGAAATTAATCCTGATAAGTTACAAGGTCCATCCCAAAATGTTAAGTTTTTAGGTATCAATTGGCATGAAGGTCACAGAGAGGTGATCCCGCAGGTTAAACGAAAAATTTTAGATTTTGCAGTTCCGAGGAATAGAAAAGAAGCTCAGAGCTTCATTGGCTTGTTTGGTTTTTGGCGTCAACATATTCCCCATTTGAGTCAAATATTGGCTCCTTTATATCGAGTCACTCGCAAAAAACATGCGTTTGAATGGGGTGAACTACAACAGAATGCATTTAATTTGGCAAAAGAAGCGATTCAGTACGCCTTGGATCTGTGGCCTGTGGGCGAGGGTGATGTGGATTTGAATGTGTCCGTACAAGGTCTGTATGCAAATTGGAGTCTGTGGCAAAAGCAAGGCAGACAAAAAGTGCTGTTAGGTTTTTGGACTAAAAAGTTACCTGAGGCTGGTGAGCGTTATACACCTTTTGAGAAACAGTTGCTTGCGTGTTATTGGGCTCTGGTGGATACCGAGCAATTGACTTTAGGTCATGATGTGATTTTGAGACCTGAAATTCCTATCATGCAGTGGGTTTTGAGTTCGCCGAAAACTCATCGAATTGGACATGCTCAAGAGGCAAGTGTGATTAAGTGGAAATGGTACATTCAGGACAGGGCACGCGTGGGTCCGAAAGGTGTGGCAGCATTACATGAGCAAGTGGCGCAGGCGCCATCGAATGAGACTGGGAGTGATTGCTCCGTACCTGTAGTACAGGAATCTCCTGTCAAGTGGGGTAAGCCATTTGATGATTTGTCCGCGGAGGACAGAAAACATGTGTGGTTTACGGATGGTTCAGCGAGGTTCATTGGAGATAAACAGCATTGGAAGGCAGTGTCCTATAATCCTATCACACAGAAATTGCTGAGTACAACTGGTGAAGGAAAGAGTAGTCAATATGCTGAATTATATGCAGTTTACCAAGTTTTGAAACAGGAACTACCTGGCACATGTCATATTTTCACTGATTCCTGGTCCACAGCTAATGGACTGGCGGTATGGTTACCAACTTGGCATTCTCATAATTGGGAGTTGCATTCAAAAGAATTGTGGGGAAAAGAATTATGGCAAGAAATTTGGGAAATGCTCCCGCAGAGTACTGTGACAATCTTTCATGTGGATGCTCATACCCCGATAGATTCCCTTGACAAATTCTTTCATAACATTGCAGATGAGAAATCTAAAATTGCTGAGGCAGTGGTGGACATGCAAGATTCTGATCTGGCGGGATTGGCGAAATGGGCCCACCAGAAAGCAGGACATTTTGGAGATAGAGCCACTAGCAGGTGGGCCGCCGATCGAGGAATTTATATTCCTTTAAATTACATTAAAGATGCCATTCTGCATTGTCCCATCTGTCAACATTCCAGACAACGAAAAGTACCACAAATTGTTAAAGGTCATTTACATCGAGGAAAATTGCCCGCTCAAATTTGGCAGATTGATTATATTGGCCCGCTCCCTATGAGCAAGAATTGTCAATATGTTTGTACAATTGTCGACACTTACAGTGGCCTTTTGGTGGCCTTTCCCTGCAAACAAGCTACCCAAGTAAATACCATTAAAACATTGGAATTAATCATATTATATTATGGTATTCCATTTCAAATTCAATCTGATAATGCATCCCACTTTCGTGGAAGATTGGTACAGGAATTTTGTGCGGAAAACAATATAGAATGGGTGTTTCATATTCCTTATTATCCACAGGCATCAGGTCTCATTGAAAGGATGAATGGTTTGCTTAAAGAACAGTTGCGAAAGTTAACTGACGACAAATATAAAAACTGGCGGGATTATTTATTTCAAGCATTGTTAATTCTGAATAATCGTCCCTTGTTACATGCTGAATCTCCTTTGATGCGTTTGTTTCCCCCAAATGTTGATGCGAAACCCAACACCATTGGCAATACTGTAATGTACTGGGAAATTTCCCCCAGAGCTTTGGCTCCATGCAGAGCAACCCCAGGTTCCGCAGGCTTGGACCTGCATGCCATGAATGACACTGTACTTAAGAGTAAAGACCGAATCATTGTCGAGACCGGCGTTGGTGTCTGTATACCAGCTGAAAGTTTTGGTCTGATCGCCCCTAGATCAGGCCTTGCCTTAAAAGGTGTTTAAGTACTCGGAGGAGTGATTGACAGTGATTATCAGGGAGAGATTAAGGTCCTCCTGCTGAATAGCAGTGAGGTTGATTTATCGATTCAAAAGACTGACCGAGTTGCTCAATTGCTAATCATGCCTGTTTTCAGTGGTGAGATTCAGAAAGTCACTGCCCCAACTTTACTAACTGTGCGAGGCCAAAAAGGATTTGGTTCCTTTGACAACCCTGGAGCGAGAATATGGGTGCAATCGCCTAAACATCCCCCTGAACAAGCTGAAATCATTGCAACCGGTCATGACAACACCATTTTGGTGATGAGACCAGGGAAAGATAGCTGGGAAGCTGTCCCGGCTGACAAATGTTATTTACGAGAATGAATAATGCCTGTATTTGATTTTCTTTCAGATCATTCTCTGGACTGCTGCTGCAGGATTTGCCGGCGTTGGACTCCTTTTGGTCTGCTACGTCGGGAGAGGAGAGAACCGACAGACTTTGGTTGATTTGAGAACCCGAGTACCGCGTTCCTTCGCTGCGTGGGATTCATCATCAAACTTTTGGACAACCCTAGCCAAACGAGTTACTAATTCTCCGCATTTTTGCCTGACACCCATGCGTTCAGTAACTGACATTTTAGCGACCTGTTTGGTTGCTGTCCCTGCCTCTTTGGAGACTTTAAAACATATTTTCAATATATCAAATGCCCGACCCAACGTTATTCTGGGCGATTTCGCGGCCCATGAATTTTGTCCCTTATGTACTATACTTTCAGAGTCCATTCCCCCAATTCATTCCCAGATCACTACATATAATATCACGCAGGGTGATTTGTGCTTTTTCTTGACTTGTGATCCTAAGGCAATTACTGAATGTGTAAAGTTAAAATTGAGAGCTGCCACTTCTTTTTCGGCTCATGAACGCTTGCTGTGCTTACGAAGACTCCCAAAATCATGTGTTTCTGTTAAAAATAACATGACCTGTAAAAGTATAGTAGTTGCTCCTAGCCATTACCGTACAATGTTGTTACCTTCTGGTTGGCTCTTCTCCTGCGGCAACTCCTCTTGGCCCTATATTCCTGCAAATATTTCCGGAGGCCCGTGTGCCATCACTAGACTGAGTTTATTAATGTTTTCCTCACATCCCAATACATATTCCTGTGTAGTCCGTGATTCTATGATGTTACATGAGGACTGTGATTCTTCCCTACATCTCTATTCCAAATCTGAATACCTTAGTTTAGCTATCTCAATTATTGGTGTCCCAGCATTGGCTGTTTACAACGGGAAGTCCATTGGAAAAATGGCCTGTTGGATGGTAAAATCGATTAACCAAACCTCTACAATTTTATCTGACATGTTATTAGATGCCCAGGGTGAACGCAGAGCAATTCTGCAGAACCGCGCAGCTATTGAGTATCTCCTGTTAAAGCATGGACACGACTGTTCTGACTTTGAGGGTCTTTGCTGCTTTAATTTGTCCGACCACACCAAATCGATCCAGGCCCATATTGACAAACTCCATGACTTGACTGCAGAAGTTAGAAAACATATTGATCAGGGCTGGTTTGACTGGCTCTTCAACTGGTTACCTGACTTACATTCCCTACGACAGATATTAGGGGGTATTATGATTTCTATTTGCATTTTAGTAGCTATTTGCTGCTTTATTCAGTGCATTCCTTCTCTACTCCAATATTGTAGATTTGGCAAGAGGAATAGATCAGTTAGTTTTGTTTCCTATTATTCTTCCACAGATGTTAGTTCCATATAGAGAATGGTTAATAGACTGGAGTCAAGGGTGAAGTGTTCTGACCGACTTTTTCGGCCCTTCTTTGAGGGAGAATGATTGAAGGTGACTCCAGCCTATTACCCTCCTAGTGCAGGGATTAGAACTATAACCAGGGCCTATTCATAAGGCACAGTAGTGCATTTTCGTACCCTTTTCCTTAGATCAGGGCTTATAAACTTAAGCTAGGAGATAGATTCATTAGTATTAGTGATAATCCGTCCTTTTGCAAGAGTGTTAGTATACCTTCTATGGAGTTATGCTTATTTCGGGCCTTGTAGGCCTCAAACGGGAGAGACTCCATCTTGCTTTCTGCCCTGGCAGCTTGAGATGCTTCTAGGCCAAGTGTAATGTTTTAGTTTCAAAGTGTTGTTCGCTTGGAGAGAACCAGCTCAGGCTGGCCCTTATCGAAAGACTGTATTTTTCTCCACTCCGAAGACACAACATCAGGCCGGCCGGCTGGGAACATGTCCTTGGTACGGGGAGGTACAAGAATTTGGGGGGCGGCAGGTTACTGGCCGTAACTTTCCATGAAAGGACAAGCTTCCATATTAGCGAAAGTGTTAGGTAGTGAGTCAGTCAGTCTGTAGGCGGCAGCTAGCCGTTAGCATCAATGCCATTAATTATTTCCAGGCAGACAGTCGCCATCTTGAAGTCCGAGAAAGATCATGAAGCTGATACTCTCTGAGAAAGATTGAAGGAGAAGGAGAAGTAGCGCAGAGCGATCAGAGACAGAGAGAGACAGCAGATAATAAAGAGGAAGGTTCCAGTGACTTGGAGGGAAGCAGAGGAGACAGAGCATAGCAGTGCAGACATGTACTCGTGACTACTCAGGTGTGATTCCGAGACGAGCCAAGGCACAGACGAGAAGGGAACCTAGATGACTGTTGAACCCCGACTTCGTGCTCACAAGGTGACTTCTGTCCTATAATGTGCACATTCTAACCTTTCACTCTTCTTTGCAGGATATATGTTATAGTATAGTGCTGTGTTTATAATTATTGTAATAAAATACCCCAGTTCTTAGTGAACCGACATGTGCCTTGTATTCTTGTTCAATCAGGGTAACCTGGTCTTCTAGTCAGACATCGTTTTCATGAACGGATGTAAATCCCGGTCAGGTAAGAGGTGACTGAATAATGAGGGAGAGAGGGACCATTTGATGCTGAGAGCAGAAGGTACATGATTCAATTTGGAAAGCTGTGCTAATTCATGTTATTGTAGTATCATCCCGAGTAGCCAATGAGAGATTCCTTCCATAGGTATTCATAGGAGAGTGATCGTCGTTGGTAAGTGGCGTTAATGAGAACACCAGGTGGGAGACTGGTGTGTAGATCCGCTGGATTGCGGATCGGGTTGTAAGGGAGGGAAACCAGTGTTTAGGTCCGCCGGATTGTGGACCGGATGAAAAGAGAGCACTGGGGCTGCAGCTCAGTGTGTATGGCACGCCGGATTGCGTGTCGAGTGAGCACTGAGGGTGATCAGTGTGTAATGGTGCATAATCAGAACTGCCCCAGGGTAGATTAGTCTGGGCCTAAGTGGCCGTGAGACTAGTTGGTATGAGTGGGATATTGTAGAAAACCTATGCATGTGTATTGCTATTTTCCCCATCCTTAGGTACGAGATGTACATACATATACATATACCTATTGTAAATACGTTCTAAGGAGGGAGGTGATTACGTTCCGACTGGGTTGGAGGGGCTCTCAGGAGCTGATCCCATCTGGTTTGAGAATCTGGTCGTTACACTCTCAAAGCTAGAAAATGGGAGGATATACTGCCCTTAGCTTTATTTGCTATCAGGTGTAAAGAGCAGAAAAGTACAGGATATTCCCCTTTTGAATTGTTGTATGGACATAAACCCCACACTTTATTGGATATGGCCCAAGAACAATGGGAGAAAGAACCAGACAATACACATACCCTTCCAGAATATGTCTCGAACCTAAAAACTCACTTGAGACAAATCAGGGAGATAGTCAGAAATAACCTAGAGAATGCTCAGTCTGCCCAAAAGACTCAATATGACAAAGGAGCCAAGCAGAGGACTTTCCAAGTGGGGGACCATGTATTACTTATGATGGCTTCCTCAGATCAGAAACTTTTGGGACAATGGCAGGGTCCGTATAAGGTGATAGAACAAGTGACTCCCGTTACTTATCGAATTGAGATGGATCCTCACAAGCGATTATCTCAGATTTATCACGTTAATTTACTGAAAACATGGGAAGGGATGGTACCTGTATCAGTAAATAGCGTAGAACCCCAAGCTTCTTTGTTCCATCAGTGTATTGCTCATGAACTTCCTCCAGATTTGAAAAACAGCCTGATCAAGACCTTAGAGCCCCTTGCCCCTGTGTTTTCCACAGTCCCTGGAAAAACGACTCTGGTAGAACACACTATCAAAACACCTCCAGGGAAAAGAGTTCGGTTGAGGCCTTATCGTATACCAGAGTCTCGTCGCCAAACCATAAAAGAAGAAGTCAGAAAAATGACGGAGATGGATATTATAGAACCATCTCAGAGCGAATGGAATTCTCCCATTGTACTAGTACCAAAGCCTGATGGTTCGGTCAGATTTTGTATAGATTTTCGGGAGGTTAACAAAATATCTGAATTTGACACCTATCCCCTTCCACGGGTTGATGAAATGGTAGAGCGAATAGGAAGAGCAAAGTATATCAGTACCCTAGATTTATGTAAAGGTTACTGGCAAATACCCTTAAGAAAAGAAGACAGAGAAAAAACCGCCTTCTCAACGCCAGATGGGTTATACCAGTTCAAAATGCTTCCATTCGGCTTACATGGTGCACCCGCCACATTTCAAAGAGCTATGAACACAATATTGAGACCCCATGAGAGGTATGCCGGTGCCTATATTGATGATATCGTGATTTATAGTGATACATGGGATCAACATCTGTCCCACCTATTTCAAGTCATTCAGACCCTAGGTTCCCATGGATTAAGACTAAATCCAGCCAAAAGTCACCTAGCTTCTCAGACGGTCAGATACTTAGGTTATCTATTGGGTGAGGGAGTCATAAGACCACAACAGTCTAAATTATCAGCCATTTCTCAAATTCCTTTTCCCCAGACAAAAAAAGATTTAAGGGCTTTCCTTGGACTGTTGGGATACTATAGACGTTTCATACCTGGGTTTTCTCAATGGCTACCCCTCTGACTGATCTACTACAAAAGAACAGCAAAACCGAGGAGATCTTGAAGGCTCCTCCTCTTTTTGTAGCGCAGGCCTTTGAATCCCTAAAGAACGCTCTAACATCAGAGTCTGTCCTAATTAGCCCTGACTATTCCCGTCCCTTTATCTTACAAACGGACGCATCAGATCAGGGACTAGGGGCGGTTTTATCACAAGACACTGCACAAGGAGAAAAACCTGTAAACCGTAAACCGTAGCCGTAAACTCTTTCCTAGGGAAAAGAATTACGCTACCATCGAAAAGGAAGCCCTTGCAATTAAATGGGCCATTGAGTCCCTGCAATACTATTTGGAAGGGTGGGAGTTCACCCTTTTTACCGACCACGCACCATTAGAATGGTTAGCTAGAAACAAGGGACATAATGAGAGAGTACTCAGATGGTTCCTTTCCCTACAACCTTTCAGGTTCATACTAGACACAGAAAAGGAAGAGAACAGGGAAATATAGATTACCTTTCCAGATATCCTCAAAGTCTAATCCTTAGAAGAAGGACAGCATGGGAAAGGGGATGTGAGGAGGACCCGGGGCTCACCTATAAAACACTGGATGGAGCACCTTTCACTCAGGAACTAGCACAGAAACAATATACAGGACTTCCACCATCTACTTGTTTTCCACAGGAACACGACCAGCGGCGTGACCCGGCAGTGGACTGGACGGCAACAGGAAGCGACGGCCTGGAACCAATGAAAAGGCTCGGAGGTCAAAGGGAGGAGGTCATCAGTGGCGCGGAAAGAGAAAGGAAACACCGAGAAGACACAGGACCCGACACAGCACGGAGAGAGCGGAGAGAAGACGCGGGACCCGTTACCTCAACGCTTGAAGACCCGGGAGAGCGGAGTGAAGACACGGGACCCAATGGACGAGACACTGGGATACCAGGGAGCCGGGATGGGGACGAGAGCTGGTGTGAAGATTGGTGGTGCCCGGAGGAGGCTGAAGAGCGGCCGCAACTCGGATGAGAGTTTGCGGCGGGGCCTGTAAGTTATTTTGTTCTATGTGTTTGTAAGTTATTTTGTTCTATGTGTTTGAGGAGGGAAGCGGGAGGTGGTGTCGGGTAGGCATCAAAGGCACTAAAGATATGCATTAAGGACATATGTGTTTGATAAACGCTGCATGACCTCTAAGACCTCGACCACCTGTTTTTTATACTGAATCTCTTCACTGGTTATACCATCATTCTAGGGGTGCTGAGATCTGACTGCTGATCCTATATTATACCTGAACACGATGTTAGGACCCTAACACTCACTCCTGTTTCTTCCCTTCTCACTTATTTTTCTTGGGCCCACAAGAACCTTCAATCCTACTTACTTTGTTCTCATCACAAATTAAGCCTTATAGTGAGCACGACGGTGTGGTGTAGGAAACCAATACACTAAACCAGAAAACAGAATACTTACGGTTCCTTTCTTTGTCTCATTCCCCTCCTATGAGCCTCCGGGACGACCACCGTGGAGACCAGGAGAAGGAAAGCAAGACAACCAGCTCATCTGCAGAATCATCTGACGAGGAGGAACACCAGGGACTACCTAACTATTCAATCCCAACCCCATCTGTTTTCAATAAACCACTTACTTCAAAACCACTTCTCAAGCCTCCTCGCCTGTATATCAAACCTGCCCTCCCACAAGGATAGTCTGCAGATTTAGCCCCAGTTTGCGTTTGTCCGTGAATAAAATGCGCCTTCGTTTGTTCCTGTTTACCCCCCTGTGACGTCGTTGTCTAATGGTTGAAGACTTGTGATGTGTTTTTGCAGAAGTCGTGTGTTTATTTCTCTATTAGCGTTGCCATTGTTGTTCTGTCCGTTTAACCCTGCCCCATGTGTGACGTCTTTTGCGTGTCAATGGAAGACAGTCATCATAGATGCAAGTCACGCCCACTATTGAATGTTGTCTGGGTAACTCCTTGCAATTTGTGTATATTTCTTATTGTTATAGCGCCCACGTCGGGAGTTTTCGCGCACCTCGTGAGTTTTAAGGCCATTTCCGCTGTATGTTTTTTGTTTAGAAATGTGCGTCCTAAATTCAATTTCCGTTTTTTTTTTTAAATGTGCGTCCTAAATTATGTTTCCGCTCTATGTCTGCATATTAAGCGCATTTCCGCTATATCTGGGCATCTGTATCTGGGCATCTGTATCTGTGTTGTTCTTTACCTTGGACGCTGTTTGTTATTAGCATTTGGCATTGCTTTGTAAACGGCCACATTTGTTCTTTGACACGCCCACGGCCACGTTCTTACACTCGACCACGCCCCCAAGGGACTACTTTTTCACTTTTAGCGTTTTTGCTTTTTTATATGTATATTGTTTTTCATCTATAGCCTATGTCCTTCTGCTACATCTCCCCTTTCAAATGGTGTATTGTGTGTAGTGATTGGTGCATTACTTGTGTAGTTTACCTGGCTCAAAGGTTTGTGTTCTCTCTTTATAATAGTAGTATAGATTGTGCGACCTCCTCTGATATGTCTGTAAAACGTATGTTCTGTCCCAAATTTTTGTCCTGTATTTTGACCTTCTGTCCTGAATTGTCCTGAATTTTGACCCTTTGTCCTGAATTTTGACACTGACCGTCCTGAATTTGCACCCATGCCAGTTGGTCACCCTATACCGAGTCTCAAAGAGAGTATAGCAGACAGCAGAGGCGCAACTGGAGCCAAATTTGGGGGGGCTACTAAAAATTTCGGGGGGGTGCTAATTCTTCCAGCAATAGGCAGGTTGGAGATGCAGGGGCTCTAAGAAGGGGTGAAAAAAACAACAAAGCCTCGTTGACAAGTAAATGGTCTTTTAAAGACCTATGAAGTACTCGGGTGTGGCTGCAATAAGACTGACGGCAGCCCAGAGTAGCTCAAGAACTGTGTGTGTGCCCGGAAGCTGTCTCACCCGGGCTGACACAGCGGCTGGGGGGGGAAGGGGGGGGGGTAGTTTGTGCCTGGCAGACAGGGATGTGCAGATAAGTTCAGTCAGGCTAATTGACTGGAGGCCTCGGTCAGTGGGCACTTGGCACAGACAGGTCGGTCAAAGCCACACTCCTGCGGAACTAGAACTGTCATGGCGACTAGAGGGGCCAGATAGTCATGTTCTTGCCAGGTGGACTCGGGAGTTCAGTGTAGGTAGGCCTTCGGGACAAAATCATAAAGTCCTTGACTCCGGCTGGCTTGGTTTTCCTCGCAAGAATGTGTCACTCAAAGTGTCACACATTTTACAGTAGAATGTCACTCATGCATACACTGAAAGCATGGAACTATCACACATAATGTGGCAGCTATGAGTAGCTGTTAACCCTGACATTCAGCAGCGCGGACAGTGTCCGCTTAAGAACTTCAGCCCTTGCACTTACTGTTTTTACAAATTAAACCCTGAGTATAAGGTAGCATCAATGAACCTGAAGGACCCGTAGCCGCGCCCTTCTATGCTTCTTATAAAACCTTTTACCTCATTTGCATTTTTCAGGTGAATACCTGCTGTGTTTTCTTCTGTGTTGTAATTAATGTAAATCAGTGGAGCGGTTGAAATACGCGGTAATGTGATCACCGCACGTTCCTTCCGGATTTCCAGAACTCTTAAGGGCGGCCTCGGTGCGTCAACGCCGCATAGAAACCTGTCCAGTCAGTTACACCTGGAGGCGCGCGCCAGAACCTGTCAGAGCCCTGCGCGCGGCGGGAAGAGCTGAGAACACAAAACCTGTCTACAACGAAGTCGTTTTATAGTCAACAACAAAAAGACATTTTGCCCTGGCACCTGGGCAGCTGTTCATCCCTACATGGGTAGTTTTAGGTATATTTGTAGGAGCGAGTAGGTATTTTTAGAGCAGTCCTGCCTAGGGAGAGAAAATGATAATGTAGGGTGAAGAGGGAATTCTGGGACAAAATGGGGAATGGGGTGCTTAGGGAAGGATCGCTGACTGTGGCCCCATCACAATTCCCCATTAACTCTGTGCAGATACCAAGGCTGGAATTAACAATTCCCGCACTGGTGTCTCCCCGTGAGTTCACAGGATCACAAGTAAACGGGTCGAATGGGGAATAACCAGAGACGTTTTAAGGCATGGGCAAAGTGGGCTCTGGCCCGACAGGGCCCCATCCTTTCAGGGTGCCAGCTGAAGAGCCAGCTCTGTTCTGCAGAGGCTTGCCCTGATGACCTTTAATAATTCTTCAACCAAGGAAGCTATTGCAGTGTTTGAGGAGGAGGCACAAAGGGAGGCGAACTTCCTGGGCAAGAATGCACGAGCTCATGGAGAGGGGGACTGACCGGGCAGGACCCTCACCAACATGCTTAGAAAACCCTGTTGTGCCACTTTTGTATCAGAGGTTGTGGGGGAGGACGGCACCCTGAATAGAGGCCCACCGGGCATCTTGCACAGATTCAAGCAATTTTACGAGAACCTTTACAAAGCCACGCAGAGTGAAGTCTCCAGTGACCTCCAGGAATTTTTGGATTTGTTAGAACTATTGTGGCTAGGGAGGGGACACAGGGAAGATCTGGACATGCCATTCTCGATAGACGATATAGTTCAGACAATACGCAGTCTACCGCTAGACAAGGGGCCAGTCCCGGATAGGCTAACCACTGCCTTCTATAAGGCCTATGCGACGGAGCTGGCCCCGCAACTGTTAGAGGTGTTCGAGTAGGCTCAAACCCAGGGTAGGCTACCGCAGTCCATGCACGAAGCAATGATTATTACGTTGCTGAAGCCTGGGAAAGACTGTGGGGTAGTGGACTCTTACAGACTAGATAGCAATTCGACTGCAGCCCCTGCTCCCACTTATCGCGAGACCGGACCACTCTGGCTTTATTCCGGGGCGGTCCACCTCCCATAATCTTAGAACCTTTTTCTCTGTGTTACATTATTTACACTGGCAATTTCCAGCAATAGCAGTGTTTCTGGACCCTACGAAAGCATTTGATTCATTGGAGTGGCCATATCTATTCACTATCTTAGAACAAATGGGGTTCAGCCCGCTGTTCCTAGGCCTCACCGGCTTGCTATATACTGAGCAATCAGCTAGATTCAGACTGTTATGACATTGCAGCCCTTCCCAATCACCCGTGGGACGAGGCAGGGTTGTCCTCTCTTCTCTTCGCTATTGCGATGGAACGACTGGCAGCGATCACGCAGCTAGAGGGTTGGGCATCAGCACATGGGGGCTATTGGGATCTTTATACGCAGACGACATTACCCTATACATATCTGACGCTGCTGCTAATCTAGCCCCAGTACTGCGCAAATTAATCAAGTTTGGTGGGTTGTCAGGATATACAATAAATTGGGCCAAATCCACTATCTTCCGGCTTACGAACAGCACACATCCATTCACGGTAGAGTATCCCTTACAGTGGGCAGATGGCCAGGGCCGGACTGAGAACCAAAACCGGCCATGGCAAAGTGCTCGGCCGCCCTCCTGGGGCGCGGCCGAGCTCTTTGGCGGGGCCGGTTTCGGACGATTTTGTTACAGGGCTGATTTTGCAGCTATGCTGCAAAAACGGCCCTGTAACAAAACCGGCCCCCACCCTTGCGGCGCACCGGGGGATTGCCCTGTGCCCGCAACGGCCAGTCCGGGCCTGCAGATGGCCTTGTGAACTACTTAGGGATGTGGCTGTGTAGAGATATACAGGAACTCTGGAACTTCAATTTTGGTCAGGCTGTTGAGTGGTTGAGGGAAAAAGTGTCTGCCTGGGCTGGACTGCCACTTTCATTAGCAGGGAGGATTGCTATAGCCAAGATTGTGGGTCTACCTAAACTTCTGAACCTCTTCGTAAATATACCTTTGCCTCTGATTCTGTCGTTTTTATTAAATCCTGTCCATACCATATTGATTTTACTGGTGTGGACTGGTAAGCATGTTAGAGTCTCCTGGAAACTCTTAATCTAGCCGTTAACACAAGGCGGGATGGGTGCCCCAGACATACCACTATTTGCGTACTGTGCAGAGGCCCAGTTTTTGCACTATTGGGTGCATCCCGCCCCATTTCAGACGCATACTGCGGTGGATATGGATGTAGCAGCCCTGATCCCACTGCTGGTTGCGCTATGCTAAACTTTTAAGAGACCAAGAGACGAGTTTGTCACGGTGGAGACCCTGCACTGGGCGTGGGATCGCCTGAGGGATAGAGCCAGGCAGTGAATTCTTTATGCCCCGGCCATACCACCGGCACACAATCCCATGCTCCCCGTGATAGAAGAGGGAGATAGTAGAGTAGCAGCAAAGTCACTTGGACTCCACACATTTGCAGATTTGTATCCAGGTGGTGTCTTCGTTTCCCCACTGTCTGTGTCTGGGGCAGAGGCAGTAAGCTTCTCGGAGCTATTCTTCTACTACAAATACGGGCAACGTGTAGGCAATTGCATGTGGATTTCCTGGTTCCCCCTCGCCCATTCTGCAGGCACTAGAGAATACATTGTTGAACCCCTCGCCCGCCGACTCATCACTAGGCTGTACAGCGCCATGCAGAGCTATGCCCCGGTGACACAGTCGCAATCCATGCAGAATTGGAATTCAGAGCTCCCAGAACAGGAGCAATGGGCTTTCTGCTGTGGCCAACTGACGGCCTTGTCCCCCCAAAAAGGTTGAGGCTCATTCATTTCAAATACATCCATAGATATTATAGAACCCCATGTCAGCTGGTTCGCATGGGAATCAGAGACGATGACAAATGCTGGCGGTGTGGTTTTACTCCAGCGTCATTCTTACACATGGCGTGGAGCTGCCCTGCTGTATCCATATACTGGTCGGAAGTTGTTGACAAAATACATGCTATAATTCAGACTGCCTTGGATCCGGATCCACTCATAGCCTTGCTGGGATATGTTAAGCACACAGCGGCAGCTACGCGTAAACTACAAGCCATATTGCTATTACTGGTACTGGCTAAACATAGAGTGGCGATGGCCTAGGGTAGGAAGAGGGCTCCCAAGTGGCAAACCTGGCTACAGGATGTAACATTCAGCCAAACCCAACTGACAGCATTCTGGGAACTGCTGCCCACTGCATTGAGACCCAGAGAAATCTGGGCCCCGTTTCTGGAATGGGCCCGGTCACTTCAAGAGGGGGAGCCGGCACCTTTGGTTGCGGCTGAGCAAATAGTGGTGTAAATTGTGGAAGGGTATGCCAGGCTGTGCGAATAATTGTACATAGGTGTTGGAGCGAGCTGTGGTAGCAATGTATGCATACATATCACAATGACCCCTCCCAAGAAAAGCAATGTGTTCAATATTACTGGCTACTAGATATGAACTGAACTTGCAGCCGCTCTACGCTATCTCTTAGTTTGTAAGAAATTATGTAAACCCAGGATGCATATGTGGCTCTACCTGTAAATATTGCTTTCTCTGTACAAGATGGATATATCACTGCCACTTTGACCTGATTATTGTATTGTTGTTTTTTATTTCGAAATGCCAATAAACAAAAACCAAAAAAAAAAGAAATTCTTCAACCGATTATTTTAAATACTGTTCTCTTTCATTTATTCTTGATGTGAGTGATGTGTAAAAGTCTATTACAGACATTTTGCAAAGAAATGTTTTGTTGAATTCAAGATCCACAAAAAAGGTTTTTTAGATCAAAACAGGACCTCATATATAAAAAAAAATGGGAGGGTGTCACAGAGAATATTTTTAGTAATATTAGTGAGCTGCTGCTGTGTAGCAATATTGAAAACACGCATCCCTTTCCATGAATATTAGATGTCACACTTTAGAATGTGGACCAGTGTGCCTGGCACTGTTAGTGACCTGGCCAAAGAGGCCAGGAAGGAGCTGAAACTGGGTCATAAATTCAAAACTGTTCCAAACAGGGGCCACTAAAATCCTTAAGATGTGGGCATAACATGCCTACCATGAAGGTGCTGGGTTCTATTGAGAGGGGTTTCCCCATTTCCAAGGAGTTTGACACAGATAGTTACCACTTGCTCGTAGCAGGTGATAAATATCTGCAGGGGCTGGGGTAGGTTGGGGTCTGTTGGTCAAGGTGATGCCCTCGGGATGTGGGGAGCCTTTGGTGTCCCTGGGAGGGGGCACTGTCTGTTCACCCCATAGTGCTGGATGGAGTAAATAGAGTCCAGTCTGTGCCTCTGCTCAAGGTGCCTGTAAGTGGACGCTGTCAATATTTTGAACAAGAGTAACACCAAGGCAGGGACTGCGTAGCGCGCGAATTATTTTTCAACTTATTACATCTTAGGGAGGATGTTGATATTTTCATTTCTATTGTGCTGTCAAACTCAAGGTCCTTTGGTCCCATCTTTGTAGGAGGAGGGTTAAATCTAGGTGGTCCGGCAACCCTGTCACCTCCCAACGCCTGCCACCAGATCATGTATTTAAACAAGATTTTGCTCATAAACTATATCCCAAATATGGCTACTAATAGTGCCAAGTTTCCATATAAAGAAAGGTATATATCCCTCTAGTTACTACTGATGCTATATGGAATTTGGCTACAAGTTCATCACTGATTTAATTTCTTTATTATGCCACCAATCTGTTTAATTTATAGTTCAACTATTGTTAAACTGCAAACTTGCTACTTACTAGTGAGGTTGTGCTCTCAAAATATGCAACATGTCTATTTTTGGAGATTCGAGAGTATCATGACTTGTCCTGATGAAGGAGGATTATAGCGATACAAAAGGGGATGATGGACGGAGCACTTGAGCAAATCAAACACTCACCCCCAGTCAATTGATCTGGGTTTAATCCATCACCATTCTTTAGCTCACTCAGCCACCCCAGTTGACACATGGCCATATGCAAATCAGTCTGACCCTGTGCCTCATGGGAACAGTCCAGCCGGAACTGCCAAGCCATGTCTTCCCTGGACCGGAAACAAGCATCCTGGGACCAGTTTCGGATTCATAATCCTCATCAGCCAGGCTATCTTGAATCCAGTGGCCAAGTGAGCAAGGGACTCACGTCTGAGCATACCCTGCCAACTTGGGGCGAACAAAGCGATACAAAAGGGGATGATGGACGGAGCGTTTGAGCAAATCAAACACTCACCCCCAGCCAACTGATCTGGGTTTAATCCATCACCATTCTTTAGCTCACTCAGCCACCCCAGTTCACACAAGGCCATATGCAAATCAGTCTGACCCTGTGCCTCATGGGAACAGTCCAGCCCAAAGTGAAGGAGGATTATAAGCAAATGGAGTCCAGAATATCAACAATTGATGTGATAGGAGGGGTTTGTACTGTCTGGCATGATAAGAGGTAAAACAACACGACTGAATATTGAAAACAGTCTGATAATATAAGTTATTCTTCTCTGCAAAACACGAAATAATGAAATAGTTATCATCTGTGAAAAAATGTTTTAAGATAGAGATATGATTCTGACAGCACCTTTGCTACTTTTTAAACATTTCAGGGGTTTATTCACAAGAACGTGTGATAACTAACCTGGCTCTTCCCCAGATAAGTCTCATAAGCTTCTTTCACTTCTTAGCGCTGGGATGCCCATGGGTAGCCATGCGCTTTATAAATGCAATTTCATATCATATGATGTCAGTAGCGTAACGCAACTTTCAACATCGCAGCCCATCTCGGGAAAATAACCCTGTGTCAACGTGCAATTCACAACGCGGTGGTAGCATGCTATAGACACCAGATAACACGCCAAATGACCCCATGAAAATCAATGCCACGCCGCAAAAATACGATACACGAACGCTAAAAAACATGCAATGAGGCCAACCGCGGTGCAAAAAGTTGCGAAAACCAGCCAAGGGCCTGCAAATCCCATGCGTCTGGCGGGACAATGCACCATAAAAACCACAGAAAAAATTCACCAGAAGCAAGCCAAAGCACATAGCAACATGGATGCACCCTGACCCAGCACAGAGGCCACTCGAACCCCACAACCCCCACAGACTACCAGCAAGGAACAATGGGGTCGGGGAAGGCCAAGAGGGAGAGGAAGATGGGGTGCAGACTACAGGAAAACAAGACCAGCGTCATGAAGGTGACAGAACACTCCCAGCAACTGACCCACTTGCAGACCACCCGGGATGCAGTCGGAGTGCTGAGGAGGCCAATCGAGGAGGCCAATAGGCGCCGGCATGATGTGACAACCTAAACCAGGCACAAACCCGCTGCCAATAGGAAGGCAGTAATGGTGAAAGGAGGTGGCAGTCCAGCGCCACAGGAGGAGCTGGAGGAAACCCATGCCACAGTCATCAGTGTGGAGACGGTGCAAGGAGTACGGACATGGCTCGAGAGGACCTGACACAACATCAACAGGGAGTGCAACGAACAGGGACTGGGGGGACGGAGGAGATGGGCACAATGACATACATGCACAATGAGGAGTAACACACTGCACACCCACAATTACCCAGGATCATGTCCCAGATCCCCTTGGCACACTGCAGCACACACATATAGCAAGAACAGCACACCGACATTGATGACAATGTGGTACAATGCGCATATCCGACACTGCAGAACAGAGGACACAACTGACTCTGCACATGCACAGAAACATGCCCACTACATCTGACAGAGCTGGAAACTGTGAAATGGAAATATAAGCGAACAACCTCACATCCGTCATGTAGTCCAAATGTACTCTGTCCCATAGAAGAATCCAGCACCTCCCAAACAGTCACAGTGTACATTGCCATACAGTCTGCATGCAAATCAGCACAATGTGCCAACATACATGTCAATACAATGTCAACATGCATCTCCCCTTCACATTGCAGAGGGGCACACAACACCTCCATCAGAGCAGACCACTCATCCGTGATGCCGGAGAGGACCGCCACACCGTCGACACCTACACCCTACAATAGCTCATGGATATCCCTCGCAACCCCACACTAGGACACGGGCAGCCAAGCTACCCAGAGGAGAACACCGAGCCTGCAACAGACCACACAGCAGGAAGCACCCGTAAACACAGCTGGCTCACGACACTGCACCCACCCACACATGGCACCCCAATGCCATGTGTCAGCATGCCAAAAGGACGTGGTCCAACAGGTGTGGATGGGGGCCGAACCCATGGAATTCGAACTAGAACACATATGTAGGTGTCTTTCACCCTTCAGGGGCCACCCACACACAACTAAGGAGACCCACACTGCCAGAGAGACACATGCAGATGCACATTCACATTACAGAACCACGCCCAGGGTACGCTTAGATAGCAGTCACACACCCATGTTGGCTCTGTGTACGACACCCCTGGCCACTCCCCTTACGAATTGAGTGGGTGATGACAAAGCTAAATGTCCAAACTCCAACACGCTGCCTGCGGTGACATGTCTGCATCTGATGTACACAGCACATTGTAATGTTGTAGGGCCCAGGGCCCTCATGCATACAAGATCACGTTGAACTGGCTACGGGCACATGCGCCCGGTCCCTTTATTGGCAGGGCCACATGTACAGTGATGCCTCTGCTGGATTTGTGTGCGGTGAGTATAAGCCATTCTGCACGGAATGTCTGGTGCCGGCAACCACTTGAACATTGGACACCAGTGCAACGGTAACAGAAAACACTTGCATAACAGAGTCAACTGCTGAGAAACATGGAGGGAGCCGGATAAAGTCCAGAGAAGAGCCAACATGCAAACAGAGGTGTCCGTGAGTCACAGTTCACTGGGGATGGGACACTAGAGATGAGCGCGCTCATGTGAAGAAAAAGTCTTGGATTGTGTCCCTTAAATATATTCCTGATGCAGATGCAGTGGGGTGTGTCAGACCTGCATCACCTTCCCCATCAACGTCTCAGGGCCCCCACACAGTTTGACGTGACATAGCTGCGCAGCCTCTCCACAGCACAAAACTCAACCAGCAACGGACAATGGCCTGCGGTGTACTGAGTCACTGGCACCTGGAGTGCTGAGCAAGGTATCAGCCCGATGATGGCACCCATGACAGGTCTGAGCAACTCCGTAAATCTGTCAGGACCACCGTGTCGACTGTGGCAGATGGCAGTTGGAGGTGGTCCTTGTAGGGGTGGCGTGTGCCGCCTGTGGTTATGCCACGTCCGGGCCAGTCAGGACTCGATTTGGTGTGTGAGCCCTGGTGGGACGCAGTTGGGCCCGAAGTCTGAGTACAGCGCAGGGCCACAGAGAAATGGCGTTGCTGACCCCAAATCCAACGCTTCAGGGGCCATCCAATATATCAGAAGAAGGGGTACCGGACCAGCACAGAGTTAGTGGCCCTGGATGCACTGCGGCTGGCACAGGCACCCAGCGACGGTGACTTGTGGTGCAGTCAGATGGACCATGCGATCTGAGCGGGTCCTCATCAGTGTCCTAGGTGTATGTTGTGGAGTGTTGCGGGGGACAGTGGAAGGAGTCCTCCAGGGCATGATTTGGTAGGTCTGAGGTTATCCGGAAGCAGCAAATGAAGGAGTTAAAAGCACAAGCCTCAATTTCAGCACCAATTCGGTATCAGCTACATGAGGATGAAAACTAGCCCCTAGTCCATAGACTCAGATGCCACCAATGTACGACCACTGAGTGTCCATGAATGTCGGGGAACAGACTTAGTGGCACCAGGGCTGATTGTATGCAGTCTGCGATGATGTCGATACACTGATATAAACTTCGCCATCGCTGAATCAAGACTCTATAACCTACTGGACCGCAGTGTAGGCCGGAGGCAGCGGTCAGCAGTGGCCCACTGACACTCACGATGTACAGTTAGTGACACCAGGGCAGTTGTCGGTAGTGTTCGATCTCTTCCGTAATGATGATCCTGTTTCCTCCGGACTGCAACACGTCATCCTCTTACGCCTCTCCTTGCGAGCGATGAAATGTATAGTGCCTTTGAATAATCGATGTTCAGTACCAAATCAGTGGCCTACATGACTGTGGTGTAGGCCAGAGGCAGTGGTCAGCACGGATCATTCACCGACTTTTGCTGGCATCAGTTGGTGGCCCCTCTGGCCTCCGTAGTTCAGGTTCAGTGGCACCACGTGTTCGCTCACCTCCGTGATGGAGACCCGGCTTTTGTCCGGACTGAGCCGCATCTTCCTCTTACTCCTCTCTGTGCGACCACATGTGTGTGGACTATGCATTCGTGATTCGCGACTAGGTGCTGGATGTGAGACCTACTTGTCTGCAGGGTAGTACTTGTCCCTCATCCACGTGTCACCGGCTGGAGTTGAACAGGGTTTGTGGCACCTTGTGTCGCCGGCTGGCGTAGAACAGGGTTTGTGGCACCACGTGTCGCCGGCTGGCGTTGAACAGGGTTTGTGTCACCACGTGTCGCCGGCTGGAGTTGAACAGGATTTGTGGCACCACATGTCGCCGGCTGGCGTTGAACAGAGTTTGTGGCTCCACTTGTCGCAAGATGCCAATATGGAACTAGGCCTCACTGATCGGGGGTGGTCTGGTGCTGTGGCCGCTGGCCCAGATTTGGCATCACTGCCATTCAGGATCCAGGACACAGTTTCCCATATGGGACTTACTGGGCCAAAGAGGACTCAGGTGTAGTATGTGAATGAGGAAGGAGTAATGTGGGTCAGCATAGAGGGGCCAGCGATGGTTTGAAAGGCTGGCAAGGTCGCTGGCCTCGGGCTTGGAACTTACACAGGCATGTGGTGGGCCTTCCTTTACACATGCCAGTGTTGGCAGGTGAGCAATGTGGCCTGGCCGCGCAGGGGCAGGTCTGATGGGGTCGTAGTCCAGCAGGTCGGGGTACGGCAGGCACACAGGATCGCAGGCAACCCATCACGAGAACAGTGTGGCCTCAAGGGGGGGGGGGGGGGTGGGAGTTGCTGCCCTGGAAGGAATGTTGGGCTTTCCGGAAGAGGACCACGCCCAGGACTACGTGTTTTTTATTCACACCACTACGCTGGCCTGGGGTATGAGAGCCATCCCACTCTGCTCACGCTTACGGGGTTGCGTAACAGGCAACATTTCCGCGAGGACCCCCACTGGCTGGGGTGACGTGGTTGTGTCCACTACACTCCATACACCAGAGGTGTATGTCGCCGTGGATATGGGTGTGTTCTGCATACTGTGGTCTGTCCAGCGCATCGCTGCCACTCTTGGCATTCTGTACTTTCCCAATCATGGTTCTACTGCATCCTTCACAAACGCCTGGTTGCCACCTCTCCCCACATTTGGCTATTGTGTGGCTGAGTTCCATTCCGTTGATGGCTCATGTTCATGGCTTGCCTAGTTTACCATTGTAAGTTGTTCTGTCCTGTCTAGTGGGTGGGCATGTTGTTGTGCATGTTGGTTGTGATTTTGTGATGCGTGCATTGCCAGAGTTGTGGATTGCATAGTTGTGGAGTTGAGGTGAGTGGGGTTTGAATTTGGAACTTGCCAAGGGGCTGTGCATTTCCCTTGGTGCAATCCTGGGAACGCTGGTTGCTGATGGACTCGCGGAGGATGAAGGGATCATGTACACTGGCTGTGTATTTGGAGACAAAGCAGTTGAGTGCGCTACTTGGGTGTAGGCGCATCCCTGTGGTGGGCACACTTATGCAGGTTCTATGTGTCGGGTGAACACATATGATTCCAATAAAGTTCAGTGAAAAGTTCCAAGTTGTAAAGTTGTCTGATTTATTTGAAGATTTTCATTTCACAATTTTCATTTGTTACTTCAAATTCGACATTACATGGTCAATTTAGTCTTCATTATTAAATTAACGTGGCTCCGATGCATTTCGGACTAACCAAGTCCTTTCTCAAGGAGCACTACAACAGAGAATACAAAAAACAATGACCCAAATCAATGATGCGGCTAAATTAGCCAAACTAATGTACATTGGTGAATAGGTGGGTCAACCACATGCTACCCTCGGTGAATGATAGGAACGAAATGAGAAGTGAAAAGCTGAAGAAACTCCAATGTGTTACAAGGGTGATAAGCGGGAAAGTGCAAGGGAAATCGAAAAACGAAAAACGCAGGAAAGCTGGTTATCGAGAATTTAAAGGTCGTGCTGCTAGCGATGAAGGCTATCAAAGAGTGCAAACGGGTACATGCCGTGGGGTTCGGGGGAGGCTAGGGAAGTTGTAACGGGATAGTAGGTATCCTCGGGAAACGAGGCTTACGTGTTAAACTTCGCATGGGTTGCGGAGGCTGTAAGAAAGAATCGCAAGAATGCGTTAGACCCCGAACGGGTGGTAGGGTATGAATGAAACAAGCGGGTGGCGCCGGAAAGTGACTTACTAGAGCTGGAGTCGATGCTAGCGTGTAAGGAGCCGGTTCAGGAAGCTGGCGCTACGCGAAGTGAACGCGGAGTTTTAGAGTGAGGGAAAAAAAAAGAAACGGAAAGGGAAAAAGGACTGTGGAGAAACGGAAAAGGTGCGGCCATCTTGGAGAAGGAAAGGAAAGAATGGGATCGTGTGAGGGTTAACTTTCATCATGATATGGCTACAAACAGTAGAGTTAAGAAAACATTGCATCAATACAGTGCCGGCGCGGCATCATAAATAACAACTAAATTCAGTCCGGTCATTGAGACCAAATGGTTTCTGCGCTTGCAGTCTGTAGATCCAGGCTGTTTCTCTTTGCAAGAGAACTTTGTTATTGCCTCTTCCTTCAATCCTGGGGACAATTTCGAGAACCATGTATTTTAATTGAGCCACGTTATGGTTTGCTTCATTGAAGTGGGTGGCTACATTTGATTTGGTGTTCTTGGTGCGCATATTTGACTTGTGTTCGTTCACGCGGGTTTTTATCTTCCTACTGGTTTTACCCACATAAATTTTGCCACAAGGGCACTTTAAGAGGTAAATGAGGTTGGAGGAGTCGCATGTGGCATCCACATTTAGCTTGATGCTGAAGCTTCTCATGGGATGGTTGATGTTGTTTCCCTTAATGATGTTGTTACAATTATTGCAGTGGTGACAAGGACGTGTCCCGGTATGTTGTTCCGAGCTGGAGCTGAGAGTGGTTTTTGATAGAATTTCTTTGATGTTCATGGGTCGTGTGTATGCGAAGATGGGGGGTTCCTTAAAGAGATTCCCAAAGTCTGGTTCAGATGCCAGAATGCGCCAATGTTTCAGTATGATGTTCTTGTAACATTTGCTGGTGGTAGAGTATCTAGATACGAGGACCATCCTCTGTGAGTCAGTTTTTGGGGCGCTCCGGAGGGCATCAGTACGGGAAGT
The DNA here is from genome assembly GCF_964263255.1 of Lissotriton vulgaris. Classification (NCBI taxonomy): domain Eukaryota; kingdom Metazoa; phylum Chordata; class Amphibia; order Caudata; family Salamandridae; genus Lissotriton; species Lissotriton vulgaris. The sequence continues at coordinate 113,039,922 of NC_141699.1, forward strand.
GGCCGTAGTTCTCTCGATGGCTTCCTTTAGTATTTCGTCAGGGTAACCTCTGTTAAGAAATCTTGACGCCATGGATTGAATTTGGTTCAATCTGGTGTCTGGATCAGATACTATCCGAGTTACTCTCAGCATCTGGCTGTAAGGTAAATGTCTTTTAAGGGAGTTCTGGTGGAAGCTGCTATACAGTAGGGTGTTGTTACGATCCGTCGGTTTTCGGAATATGTCCGTCTGAATTCCATGAGGGGTGATTTTGATGAGGACGTCCAAGAATGCAATCTCTTGGTGGTTAATATTCCACGTGAACTCTATCCGGTCATCCTTAGTGTTGAGGTTTGTTAAAGCAAGTTCAAGTTCTTCCTGTGTGTCCTTCCAAATGAAGAACAGGTCGTCTATGTAGCGTACATAGAGTTTGAGGTTGTCAGTCCAGGTCTTTTCTCCATAGATGTAGTTGGATTCGAAGTTGCCCATGTACAGGTTCGCGTAGGTTGGAGCCGCACAATTGCCCATGGCCATCCCGGACATTTGCAGGTACCATTTCTGTTCGTGTACAAAGTAGCTGTGATACAAGGTGTATATCATAAGCTCAAGAATGAAGGATTTCAGGGGATCATTAATGTCTGATTGGAGTAAGGCTTGTTCCACTGCAACAATTCCACCTTCGTGGGGAATGGAAGTATACAAGCTTTTAACGTCTGCTGTGCACAGGATTAATTTTTCGTTTTCATTGATCTGTATGGAAGAAAGTCTGTTTATGAACTCCGTGAAGTCTTTAATGTAGCTTTGTAGGCCGGAGACCATGGGTTGTAGATATCGATCTATGAATTTGCCCGTGGGTTCATGTATCGACCCTCTTGTCGAGACGATTGGACGGAATGGGGGATCCGTTAGATTTTTGTGTATCTTCGGTAGCATAGTGATAGTGGGGCTCCTGGGATATTCTACTAACAGGTATTTTTTAGTCCTTTCATCGATGGTGTCATCAGATGCCGCTCTGTTAATTATTCCTGTCAGTTCCGTTTTGAATTCTCCTTTGGGATTCCCTTCTAAAGGTAGGTAGACATTGGAGTCTAGGACATGTTCTGCGATTCGTTGATCGTATAATTGCGTGTTAAGGATGACAAGGGCACCCCCTTTATCTGCTTTCAGACATTTGATAGAAGGATTCCTCGCAATGTTCTTTAAAGTGTCCAAATCTTTGTTGGTGATGTTTTTGTGAGTCTTCTTACGGTAGTTGATTTTAGCTATGTCTTGTTTTACCAAGGTCTCGAAGGTGTCAATGCTCTTATGACTTGCAGGAGGCATAAAGGTGCTTGAGGGTCGCAGGCCCAAGAGTAAATCTGGTTTTGGATCCTTAGGAGGTTCTAAAACTTTTTCAAAGAAATGTTTTAACCGTAGTTTCCTGGTTAATTTAAAAGTGCTAACTTCCAGTTCGAGCAGGTTGGTGTTGCTTGTGGGGACAAATGACATTCCCTTTTGAAGGATCCTGGATTCGTGGCTAGTCAGAGCAGTGTCAGAGATATTGATTACTAACGATTCCTCTTTGTTTTCGGTTTGGTTTTCGGGGGTTGTTGGGTACCTTCGTTGTCTTTTTCATGCCCTTTTGCCCCATCTGGGTCGTCGGTCCTGTCTGGGCTTATCTCTAAAAAAGGCTCAGTGATGGTTGCGTCAATATTAAGTGTCGAGGGTGTTTCATTAGATGTGTTTGTGGAAGACGAGGTTCCAGCTGGAGTTCTTTTTGATGGGCGGTTAGAGGTGTCACTCCCAGAAGATGAGGTGTCTGTGTTAGGATTGAATGGTTTATTCCTACGGCGTTGGGCGTAAACGTCCGCCCACGTATACACCTCCCCTAGCTTGTAATCCAAGGTGTCCCGGCGGAATTTCCGAATCTTGCGATCGTTGATATCTTTAGTATGTCTATCTAGTTGTTTATTGATATCTTCTAGGGTTGCGGTAAGTTCTTCTGGTGAAATGGAGTCTTTGAGTTCGTTTTCGATGATGGTGATTTCTTGTGTCAATTCCACTAATATACCTGATAGTTCCTCAACAATTAGTAGTATGAGATCCAGACTGCACTTGTTAAGGATGGCATTCCATCTTTCAACAAAGGCTTTTGAGTTCTTGCATAAGGACGGTTTTAGGGCGATCCGGAGGCCTCGGGGAATGCGGAGAACTTTATGATACTTAATTAAGGTGTTGGCGTGAAGCTTTTGATTAATGCGCCGTTTTGATAGATACAATAGTTGTTTGATGCATTGCTCTTTGGATCTACTGGTTGTGGTTTGAGTCAAATCCTCGTTGATGAGGGCATAGATTCTCTCTGTTGCTTCAGTGTCGAATGCTAGTGTCTCTGCACGTGCTTCCGTTGGCTTAGAGATTTCTTCGTATTGCATGTTTCGTTTTTTTTTATGAACTCGGGGGTGAGCGTGTGCTGCCTGCCCAGTGAACAGTGAGAGCAGTATATGCAAAGGGGGTAGGTGCGGCGCACAACTTAAATGTGGGCTGTCAAGTTCGGGGAAAGTAGGCTGAAGCTTATGTTTTTAAAGGTGCTCCTACAGGTGACGCAACTGTTCAGGTGCGTCCTAGAAATCAAAGCAGTTGAGTGCGCTACTTGGGTGTAGGCGCATCCCTGTGGTGGGCACACTTATGCAGGTTCTATGTGTCGAGTGAACACATATGATTCCAATAAAGTTCAGTGAAAAGTTCCAAGTTGTAAAGTTGTCTGATTTATTTGAAGATTTTCATTTCACAATTTTCATTTGTTACTTCAAATTCGACATTACATGGTCAATTTAGTCTTCATTATTAAATTAACGTGGCTCCGATGCATTTCGGACTAACCAAGTCCTTTCTCAAGGAGCACTACAACAGAGAATACAAAAAACAATGACCCAAATCAATGATGCGGCTAAATTAGCCAAACTAATGTACATTGGTGAATAGGTGGGTCAACCACATGCTACCCTCGGTGAATGATAGGAACGAAATGAGAAGTGAAAAGCTGAAGAAACTCCAATGTGTTACAAGGGTGATAAGCGGGAAAGTGCAAGGGAAATCGAAAAAAGAAAAACGCAGGAAAGCTGGTTATCGAGAATTTAAAGGTCGTGCTGCTAGCGATGAAGGCTATCAAAGAGTGCAAACGGGTACATGCCGTGGGGTTCGAGGGAGGCTAGGGAAGATAAAGGGGGTGCCCTTGTCATCCTTAACACGCAATTATACGATCAAGGAATCGCAGAACATGTCCTAGACTCCAATGTCTACCTACCTTTAGAAGGGAATCCCACAGGAGAATTCAAAACGGAACTGACAGGAATAATTAACAGAGCGGCATCTGATGACACCATCGATGAAAGGACTAAAAAATACCTGTTAGTAGAATATCCCAGGAGCCCCACTATCACTATGCTACCGAAGATACACAAAAATCTCACGGATCCCCCATTCCGTCCAATCGTCTCGACAAGAGGGTCGATACATGAACCCACGGGCAAATTCATAGATCGATATCTACAACCCATGGTCTCCGGCCTACAAAGCTACATTAAAGACACCACGGAGTTCATAAACAGACTTTCTTCCATACAGATCAATGAAAACGAAAAATTAATCCTGTGCACAGCAGACGTTAAAAGCTTGTATACTTCCATTCCCCACGAAGGTGGAATTGTTGCAGTGGAACAAGTCTTACTCCAATCAGACATTAATGATCCCCTGAAATCCTTCATTCTTGAGCTTATGATATACACCTTGTATCACAGCTACTTTGTACACGAACAGAAATGGTACCTGCAAATGTCCGGGATGGCCATGGGCAATTGTGCGGCTCCAACCTACGCGAACCTGTACATGGGCAACTTCGAATCCAACTACATCTATGGAGAAAAGACCTGGACTGACAACCTCAAACTCTATGTACGCTACATAGACGACCTGTTCTTCATTTGGAAGGACACACAGGAAGAACTTGAACTTGCTTTAACAAACCTCAACACTAAGGATGACCGGATAGAGTTCACGTGGAATATTAACCACCAAGAGATTGCATTCTTGGACGTCCTCATCAAAATCACCCCTCATGGAATTCAGACGGACATATTCCGAAAACCGACGGATCGTAACAACACCCTACTGTATAGCAGCTTCCACCAGAACTCCCTTAAAAGAAATTTACCTTACAGCCAGATGCTGAGAGTAACTCGGATAGTATCTGATCCAGACACCAGATTGAACCAAATTCAATCCATGGCGTCAAGATTTCTTAACAGAGGTTACCCTGACGAAATACTAAAGGAAGCCATCGAGAGAACTACGGCCACTTCCCGTACTGATGCCCTCCGGAGCGCCCCAAAAACTGACTCACAGAGGATGGTCCTCGTATCTAGATACTCTACCACCAGCAAATGTTACAAGAACATCATACTGAAACATTGGCGAATCCTGGCATCTGAACCAGACTTTGGGAATCTCTTTAAGGAACCCCCCATCTTCGCATACACACGACCCATGAACATCAAAGAAATTCTATCAAAAACCACTCTCAGCTCCAGCTCGGAACAACATACCGGGACACGTCCTTGTCACCACTGCAATAATTGTAACAACATCATTAAGGGAAACAACATCAACCATCCCATGAGAGGCTTCAGCATCAAGCTAAATGTGGATGCCACATGCGACTCCTCCAACCTCATTTACCTCTTAAAGTGCCCTTGTGGCAATATTTATGTGGGTAAAACCAGTAGGAAGATAAAAACCCGCGTGAACGAACACAAGTCAAATATACGCACCAAGAACACCAAATCAAATGTAGCCACCCACTTCAATGAAGCAAACCATAACGTGGCTCAATTAAAATACATGGTGCTGGAAATTGTCCCCAGGATTGAAGGAAGAGACAATAACAAAGTTCTCTTGCAAAGAGAAACAGCCTGGATCTACAGACTGCAAGCGCAGAAACCATTTGGTGTCAATGACCGGACTGAATTTAGTTGTTATTTATGATGCGGCGCCGGCACTGTATTGATGCAATGTTTTCTTAACTCTACTGTTTGTAGCCATATCATGATGAAAGTTAACCCTCACACGATCCCATTCTTTCCTTTCCTTCTCCAAGATGGCCGCACCTTTTCCGTTTCTCCACAGTCCTTTTTCCCTTTCCAATTCTTTTTTTTCCCTCACTCTAAAACTCCGCGTTCACTTCGCGTAGCGCCAGCTTCCTGAACCGGCTCCTTACACGCTAGCATCGACTCCAGCTCTAGTAAGTCACTTTCCGGCGCCACCGGCTTGTTTCATTCATACCCTACCACCCGTTCAGGGTCTAACGCATTCTTGCGATTCTTTCTTACAGCCTCCGCAACCCATGCGAAGTTTAACACGTAAGCCTCGTTTCTCGAGGATACCTACTATCCCGTTACAACTTCCCTAGCCTCCCTCGAACCCCACGGCATGTACCCGTTTGCACTCTTTAATAGCCTTCATCGCTAGCAGCACGACCTTTAAATTCTCGATAACCAGCTTTCCTGCGTTTTTCGTTTTTCGATTTCCCTTGCACTTTCCCGCTTATCACCCTTGTAACACATTGGAGTTTCTTCAGCTTTTCACTTCTCATTTCGTTCCTATCATTCACCGAGGGTAGCATGTGGTTGACCCACCTATTCACCAATGTACATTAGTTTGGCTAATTTAGCCGCATCATTGATTTGGGTCATTGTTTTTTGTATTCTCTGTTGTAGTGCTCCTTGAGAAAGGACTTGGTTAGTCCGAAATGCATCGGAGCCACGTTAATTTAATAATGAAGACTAAATTGACCATGTAATGTCGAATTTGAAGTAACAAATGAAAATTGTGAAATGAAAATCTTCAAATAAATCAGACAACTTTACAACTTGGAACTTTTCACTGAACTTTATTGGAATCATATGTGTTCACCCGACACATAGAACCTGCATAAGTGTGCCCACCACAGGGATGCGCCTACACCCAAGTAGCGCACTCAACTGCTTTGATTTCTAGGACGCACCTGAACAGTTGCGTCACCTGTAGGAGCACCTTTAAAAACATAAGCTTCAGCCTACTTTCCCCGAACTTGACAGCCCACATTTAAGTTGTGCGCCGCACCTACCCCCTTTGTGTATTTGGAGACGACATTGGTGAAGGTCCCACGGTGTTCTGATGTTGCCTACACATTGATGTGTGCTTCCTGTTGCGGTGATTGTGTGCTGTGTCACCAGGGGGCACAGGTAGGACATGTGTGCTGTGGATTGCCCCCAGCACGTGCGTTCATCCGGCTAAAGCGTATAGTCCTTGCTTGGTCTCCAGCGGATCCTGCGCATTGTGTTGGATGTATGGGGACTGGGGTACCACGATGATGGTGATGTCCAGGTCAGGTGTGAGGGACTTGGATGTGGCTGGCTGTGAGACTCCTCCAACTCTGGCGGGTGTTGGTTGGGGTGTGTCAGGGGCCAAAGAGGTGCAGCTCAGCCTGCAGCCTGGTGTGGGGTGGGATGTTGGTTTGTCCGCTGTGTTGGTGCCATAGGCCTGTTAGGTGATGATGGTCAGGATGCGTAGGATGGTTGTACCTTTCAGCCTGTAGTAGACAGTGACATTGTCAGATGTTGGGTCTGTGAGGTGGGTGCGTTTCCTGGGTGGCCGCTGTCTTTGTCTGCGCTGCCTCTGTGTTGATCTGGGTAGGGGTGGGGGGGATTTCGGGAGAGGTTTGGAGTCCTGGGCTGGTGGTGGTGGGTGTTGTGGCCCCTTTTGGGTGTCCAGGCTGAATGATGAGTGGCTCCATGGCTTCTATTGAACTTCGGGTGTGGCTGTGGGCTGGGCTCCACTTTGTGGTGCAGGCTGCCCTCCGACTTTGCACCAGGTCAGAGCAGGTGTTAAATTTCCGCTGCTAACACGTCTTATTGCGTGTTTTGTGTTCTTGTTGCTGATCTGGCTGATCGTTCAGAATGTTGTGATCTTGTCGCAGATTTTTGCACGGGAACGCCTACTCTGCATCTCATTAGAGATAGTTGCGGGGTCTTCTGTGGCAATGTTTTTCACAGCTGCTATCCAGGTTAACTGGTGCTAAGGGCTGTTTACACCAGCTTGTGAATGGGGAGGTAAATTTATCACGACTTTGGCTGCGATAAAGTGCTGTTAATTCGGCAATAGCTCCTTGTGAATATACCCCTCAGTCTTTTGAATACACATCTTTTTAATATCACTTGAATGTTATGTAATTATATTATGCTGTTGTCAGCAAACGATAATCAATCTCTACGTGCAAAAACGTCTTTGAACACATTTAATCATATTAATTCAGAATATTACCATAATAAAATTAGTATGTTTCCCTTATTGATGATAGTAAGTTGTAATTGCTACAATGTAAGTCGGATGAAAAGAAGATGCTAAGTTCACAAAATTGTGCAATAATGGACGCAAATTCTTTCATGGTATTCTTTTGCTAAATAAATCAGATCCAGACAATTTGGAACAGTAAAGAGTTTAAACCAAAAGCCTGCCCGGCAATTGGTAGCAACTTACCTTTGTCAGCCCAGTTGGATAGCTTGTACGTAAGAGCTCAACCTTGAATGTCCTATCAGGACTGAGCATTGAAAGAAGTCTGCAGTAGTGGGAATCTCTCGGTCCCCGGTTTTAGGTTGAGCCTTCTAGATAATCCAGGCTGGCTGATTGCTAAAGACCTGAGCAGAGATTTATTAAAAACTTGGATAGTACTTTCATGATGCAAATCGTCACAAGGCAATGCAAGTCTTTAAATGGTATTTACGAAGCCACAAAAGGGGTTATTTGTGCTCTTTTCCCCATTACCTCCCACCTGCTCTCCCGTTACCCCAACACCTGTGTCTTTTTTTGTAATTGGTCATTTAATGCTAAAAAAATAGTTTATCGTTTTATTTACTGATCCAAGTGGCATGTATTGACAATTAAACTATATAGCAAATTGCACAAACATCATCCTGCTGGGCACACACTTTCTGATGCATGTTCACATCAGTGGAATGAATGACCACCATTGTACCTTTTTTTACAATTCTTTATTATCAGAGGGTTGTCTCAAAGCTAATACTGCAGTAAACGTTGGTCTACACAATACTATTTACTATGATTTGTGCATGGCCACCGGATACGTGTCACCTTGATATTTTCATTATATGTATTAGTCTCTCTAATTAACTTTCTTTAAAAAATTTACCCCATGCTTGTTTTTTTAAAAAAAATCAAGTTGCTAGAAATTTTCTTAGACAAACTGTTTTGAAAGAATTGTTTCATGTTGTTCTTGAGTAATAAGAGTAGAGACACCGGAACCAGATGAATCATTCATTGCGTTTGTGACCAACCACCAAAATGAAATATGTTACATTAGATCAGGTCGGGCCAAAATGTATTGTTTTCTTCGTTAAGTATTATTTTTTATTTATTTCATATTCAATTTCCTAGTACTTTGTGCACCATCTGATTCTGATACATCATAGAGCAAAGGACTCTAATCTTAGTGTAAAAGTCTTGTCCTAAAACAGCATTTTCTTCATTGAAACAGTTATTTTTTATAAAACCATTCCACTAGTGTTTTTTATTTTTGAATTATGGATAACTTAGGAGAACAATTTGTCCTATAACTATTCTGTAAGGCCTAAATAGATTTCGAATACAAAATCAGAGCTTGAACAAGAATAAGCTTGGATCAATACTTTTGGGCTTAAGTTATGTTTATTAGCTTTTCTAGTTTTCAAATAGGAAACCGCTCCAGCTGATTTAGGGTCTGATTTAGATCTTGACAGACGGGTTACTCCCCGTCCACTGAAATATAAATCCCATAATATCCTATCGGATTTATATTTCAGAGGACGGGATATCCATTACCCTTGTGATGGGGTAACCTGTCCGCCAAAATCTAATCAGGCCCCTTAGTTTGTATTGTGACTCTGTTATAATGTCCTAACTCACATTTTGGTAACATCACTCTTAACCCTTTGTATGCTTCTGTCGGCCAATGGCCGTCGCGCGCACTACCTTCGTAGTGCTGCGCACGTCCATTGTCCGACGCGGCCCCGCCCACTCATTAAACCACAGCGGGCGGAATTGCCACCGCGGTAAATGGGTTAACTTTTATTGAGGGTATATTGTTTGATAAAATTAAAATCACTACATTTTATAGATGGAATGTTCAATAGAGAAGAGCAAAGAAAGAAGGTTGCGTGTTCCTACCAGGAGTATATCCTGCTTAGCCGCCATTAAAGATTCTTACACTAAGCTGCTGTCAGAAGGATTCTTGACCTCCAGCATTAATTAACGGTTGGATGTGAAAAACACCATTGTATACGAGAGTCTCAGATTGCTGTCTGAACATTACACTACGAACGGACCAACGGCGGACCACAGTGGCCGCATCTCGCTGCTTAGTTCCTATGGTTCTCGGTTCCAAGTAACTATAGTTGGTGTGCGCTTGCGACTCCTGCACCTGCCACTGTTAGGTGCAAACTGCAACGCAGATTAGAAGCTAAGCACAATGTGGAGCAGTGCACTCCCTGAAATTTTATATCCAACAATTAAGTCAATTCCTTTGTTTGAGATGTATTTGTATTTCAAATAACACAAGTGTTATTTGAAATAAAAAGACTTATCTTAAACAAAGGAATTGACTTAATTGCTATTATTGGATATAAACATTCAGGGAGTGCACCGCTTCACATTGTGCTTAGCTGCCTAAACATTTTTGTGTTAAAATCCCTGCTAATAATTAGATTTGCATCAGGGTCCTCAATTTCTATTTTATCAAGCAGAACATGAAGCTTCTGAATCAAACTTCAACTTTCAGTGTTGGTGAGTTGTAAACTGAGACGATAATCAAATCAGGAATTAAATTATTGATTTTCTTTTTTTGTAAAATGTTCATTTGTATTGTAGTTGCACAGATCCCATAAGAGGAATACAAATTTTCTTTATTTCTTCTCTGTGGTATTTTAGAAATTGGAATCAAAAGTCCAGACAGCATTTGTGTAGATGTCAAAGAATTAGAAGTATGTCAAACTTATTAATATTAATGGTAATAAGGAATGTCTAGTACTGTGCGTGCAAATGGTTTGAACATTTGCATTAATATAATGAGTCATTATCATGATATTCTAGGGATACTTTGTCCTCCGTTACATCTATGAATATTGATAGCACTCGAATAATAACCTTTTCAAAGGGCACTGAAAGCCTCTTAACAAGGCACCCTTGTGCTGACTTTATATCGAATGGAAACCCCCTGTATTACTATTTAGTTCTTTAGAGGACTCTGGCAGGGACTGGTGGCTGGGTGGGAGAAGTAAGCAGAATATTGCGTAAAGATATGCCCAAGATCACCCAGAGAGTCAGAGGCAGAAAGGAGTCCAACAGGAAGCTCTGAAGAAGGGAACAAGATGGTCAAAGCTCAGGAAGGACAGGCCCTCAAGAGGTAATTTGGCAAACAACCTAACACCCAAGATGGACATGCAAGACATAGATAAAGCAACATTAACAATAAATGGAATGTGGGGTAAGGCACTCAGGAGCTCCACAAGGTAAGACAAGCTCAGTAAGTTCGTCACCCACAATTGCTGTTACAGATACAGACTGCAAATCCTCACATATAGGATATACATGCAAAGGCAGGGTCTGTAGAACTGATATCTATGATGTTTTAAAAGTAACTCAAAGACAATACTCACAGTGGACAAGAAACCAGGGGGCATATTATCAAGAACAGGCGATAACATTATCGCCGCTTTATTGGCAGGAAACTGCCGCTAAAGCGGCGATAATGGGCTTGATAATATGCCCTTGTGAATTCCCATAGCAGCCCAGGTTAACATCAGAACCTGGGCTGCTATGGGAATTCTCAAGGGCATATTATCAAGGCCATTATCGCCGCTTTAGCAGCAGTTTCCTGCCGATAAAGCGGCGATAATTTTATCGCCTGTTCTTGATAATATGCCCCACAGTGTAGGTTCTCAGTTGTGCCCATGGATCCTGGTGATCAAACAGGAACACACAAGGAGTTAACAGCAAGAGTGTAGAACTAAATACACAGTCAAAATAAACTAGGTCCTGCCAAGGAGACGTGCTTACCAGGAAAGAAGAGAAAACAAAGGGCACAACTGGCAGAAAGCAAGTAACAGTTGCACAAGGAAACTAGAGGCTGAGACAGCAGGAATAAGAAGGTAGCATACTAGAAACTGGAAAAAAAGGGAAAGGTAAAGCAACCAGGCCCAGGGAAAAGGTTAAATACAGAATGACAGAGAGTTCAAGGGTGCACTAAAATAGTGCTGGCTCAGAATTCAAGGGAACACTGCAGGCATTGCTAGTTCAGGAAGAAAGGAATTAGATAGAGCTTGGGAACTGTGAAAACAAGGATGGATAGCAAAAGCTCAGGAAACAAGGTGTCAGCCAAACAGGAATACTGCTACAATGACCAACTTTGAATTAAGGGGATCTGTGGCTTAAAAGAGCTCACAGTGATCTCATGCATCAGGTGTGAGCAGGCTCCTAGGTGCCAGCCCCAGGTGTGCTGAATTCCTCCACCCATCCTTGGCCTGAAGGGGTGGGCTCCTGTGGCGGCTGGTGTTAAGGGGCAAAAGGGGCTTTGCCCCACTAGCTTCAGGACTAGGATCAGGGAGGAGATAAGAGAGACTATGTACACAATGGAGCAACTCCCTTCCTAAAACTCGATTCAAATGAAGTGCTCACTGCTTCGTGTTGAATACAAATTCCGTTTTGTTTTAGGAAGAGATGAGGTCAGAAACCTCCTGCGCATGTGCTGACCGGGGCAAGGACTATTGCTCGCCCTCGAAGCACATGCAAGAAGAGTGATGTCAGCCTGAACGGAGTGACCAGAGAAGGCGGAAAATGTATAGTTTTTTAAATGGGGCACTTATACTGTGGCCCAGGCAATTTTAGCAGTGCACTATTGAAATATTGAAATGAATGGTAAGGGGCAGGGCTGGCCTTTCTCAAGACAGAGTAGTGGGGGGCAACAATTGGAGCACCCCTTGCCTTCGCGCTACCTTTTAGGATAAGGATTGTGTTATATTCCATGTTTCTTATTTCCTTTGTTTTCTGTAATATTCTTCATTACTTATGTTCTTTCATGTAGTTGCATCCTAGTGCCTTGGTTGCTAGGTAATTGTGGAATGTTCTACTCCTGATCTTCAGTTGAAGACTTGAGCTTCTTGGATGTGCACTCTGATAGATCTAATGCTGTACTTGATATTCCTGATTAAACTTAAATCATTAAGTTTACTACCTTCTCCTGTCATACTTCGGATACAACATAAATTGGCGACGAGGTGGTCAAGTCAGCATTCTCTACGAACCTACGCCTAAATTCTACTTTTAAACAGATCTCTTCAGACTCCAGCGCTCATCATTAATTTTCCTCAACTTTTACCAACTTCCATGACTTCAACCCTTCTGTGAACTACCATGAAATTGAATTTCTACTGGAAAACTGCATTAACTTCATTTGAAAAGTAAGCTATTTAATTTATTTGTGATTTGATAGCACCAGCGCCTGTTTCTTCTTGTTGTGCCCTGATTGCACCAGCGGCAGCTCTTCTTAACAACCTTTGTTTCTACACTTCACTTTAAATATCGCTTTATTTGTGAACATTACAGCAGTTGCGATCTGATAGCACCATCGCCTGCTTCTTGTTGTGTCCTGATTGCACTAACGGCAACTTTTTGACAGTTTTTTATTTCTATGTTTCATTATAAATATCGCTTTCGTCGTGAACATGATTGTCCCCTTGATTGCACATTTTCTATCTCACTCCACGTTTTTACTTTGATATTTGCAGCTAAACCATCTAACTAACATCTAACTGCCCTTACTTGTTAGAATCTTTGTTTTTTTCAAATGTCGCCATTCCTTCATCGCTAGCTTCAATCAGCACGAGAACGGCACGCTGCAATTCTCTGACTTCTTCTTCTTCAGCGTCTTCACAACGTTCCACGTCATCACGATTTGACGTTCATTTCTACACGTCATCTCGCATCACGCAGCAGCCATTTTAGGTTGCCTAGTAACGACAATCACAATCGTCGTTTATTTACTTTCATAACCAGCTTTCCTCTTACGAGGTATTTACTTTATTTTTATCATTTGTTCATTTATTTTTCCTCGCTGGTGCACAGAGCGAAAATTAATACTTATAACGTGTGTCATTTACGCTGATACACACAGCTGACTTTACCTATTTACACTGAAATTCATAAATCTACGCTCTAATTGATATTTACAACGTGTGTCAATAACGCTGATACACACAGCCAACATTGCCTATTTACTCTGAAATTGATATATCTACACTGAAATTCATATTAACAACGTGTGTCATTTACGCTGATACACACAGCTGACATTATATACATAATCTGGATTTCATATATCTATGCTATAATTGATATCAACAATGTTTCACACAATTTATATTGTTTATTCATGCTGATACACAACTGAAGTTACCTATTTATAACATTTTAAGTCTATGTTGATTGCAATTTATTCTCTTTTATATTCATGTATTATTTACTTTAATAATTTAGGATGGCTCAACAAACTGCGGTTCTTCCATCTTCCTTTCTTCCTGAACCAGGTACGCCAAAAATTGAGTGGACACATTGGTTTAAAGCCTTTAATAGCTACATAATTGCTATTGATGCTGTCAAATTTCCTGCTGTTAGAAAAAATGCAATGTTATATAGTGCTTTAGGTGCTTTAGGTCAAAGAATTTTTGATCATCAACCCCCTGTTACAAGACCTCCTTCGGATGATTGGAATGAGTATACTGAGGCCATTGCACGTTTAGAAAAATATTTTAAGGACGAACCGAGTGTAAGTGTTGAAAGACATAAATTTTACACCCGTAAACAAAGAGAATACGAAAAGATCGATATATTTCTAGCTAAGTTAAGGATTTTGGCTGCAACTTGTGAATTTGAAGGTCCTATTGATCAATATCTCAGAGATCAAATTGTGGTAAATTGTTTTAGCAACAAAGTTCAGGAAAGAATTGTATGCTGTCGTAATCCCTCACTGTTAGAAACGTTAGAATTAGCTAGAGGAATAGAAAGATCTGCTTTTGCCTCTAAAGAATTAAGCAATAGTAAACCTACACATGTAGATTTAGTGAAATATACTTCCTCTAAAAATAATATTCAACGTATGCAATCTCCAAAACTTGAATGGAAAAAATCGGATAAACCTCCCACTTGTTTTAGATGTGGATCTAAATTACACCTTGCTAATTCAACTTCTTGTCCAGCCTTAAAAAAACAATGTACCAATTGTAAAAAAATTGGTCACTTTGCTGCAGTTTGCAAATTCAAGTCCAAAACAATGTACCTTGAAGTATCTGATTCAGATGTATCTAATATTAGTGAAGAACAAATTGTAAAGAAAATATTATTGTCTGTTGACATGATAGATAATCATGAAGATTCTTCTATTTATGATCCAGTCTGTGACTTAAAAATTGGTGAGATTCTTGTTAAGGTCACTGTAGATTCAGGATCTCCAATTACCATCATTGCTGATTTTCTTTTCCTTAAACATTGGGAAGAAAATTTACTTTTGCCTCCTGACATTCGTACTGTTGCATTTAATGGCAAGGTTATTGACTTAATGGGGTTTTTCAATGACAATCTAACCTTTGAAGATCGTTCTATTCAAGCAAAAATGTATGTATCTAACAAAGGTTATAATGTCTTGGGTTGGAAAGACCAAGGAAAATTCCCGTTAATTTTAAGACCTGGTACTAAAAACCCTATCTCTTTAGATCGTTCCACCACAATTAATGCTCTGGTCACTGAGGAATTGTCCCTAGAGAGTATCATAAATAAATACAGTAATGTTTTTTCTGATAATCTTGGTTCAGTTAAAGGCTTCAAACACACAATCATTTTGAAGCCTGATGCTGTTCCAGTGATCCATAAGGTCAGACATGTTCCTCTGAGTATTATGGAAAAGTTAAAAACTCATCTTCACCAGCTGAGTAAAGAGGGAGTCATTGAAAACATCAATTCTTCGTTGTGGGTTTCTCCAATTGTAGTCGCACTTAAGAAGAACTGTGATGAGCTTAGGTTATGTGTAGACCTTAGAGCTCTAAACAAAAATATTCAAGTGGATTGTTTTCCTCTCCCGCGTATTCAGGATATGTTATCTCAATTGAGAGGTACAAAAGTTTTCTCTACCATAGATCTACGAGCAGCTTACCATCAGATTGAGTTGTGTGAAGAGTCCAGGGATTTAACTGCTTTCAATACTCCCTTTGGTCTTTATAGATATCTAAGGTTACCTTTTGGTCTTGCCTCAGCGGCATCGGTTTTTCAGAAATTGATGTTTCAGTTGTTTGGAGAAGTTTGTGATGTTTTAGCCTATCAGGATGATATCTTGATCTCTACTAATACTGTTGAAGAACATCTCGATAAACTTGATCAAGTCATTGGCATTTTAAGTGACCATGGTATGACTGTTAAAAAACAGAAGTGTACATTTCTCCTCAGTGAGGTTGAGTATCTTGGTCATACCATCTCCCATAAAGGCATTGCTCCCAAACATGATCTCTTGCAAGGCATTCGTTTGGATAATGGAAGCTGAGCGAGTGGGCTGTGGAAGAGTTTGGCTGTGCAGCTCTGGTTTTGGCATAATCGGCACGGAGGCAGCAGGTGTGCTGTATTCCGTGTGTTGTTGGCTGTGTTTGATCGGGAAGGACTTGCTGTGAACTCAACTGGTGATCTGGTAAGTACAACATTTTAGATAAAATCACGCTATGACAAATTTCTATACATCTCAAGTGCACCTTAGGCAGACTGGCAGATGGGGCGCCAGAAGACTCGAGCGCGTGTTAGTTGCAATTATTACTGACTGCTGGAGCAGGACCAGAGAAGGAAACATGTAAGCTACATCGCTACATCTCTACATGCCATAATGCTGTGTCGTGTCCGCCGTATGTCTGCCGTAACTTGGAAAGGCTGAAAAGGTAGTTCCGAAAGTTAGTGACGTGAAAGCTGAACTTGGGAAAATGTGTCGCGCTGTGTTGTTAAGCATGAAGCAGATGCACCTCTGATAGTCTGACATGGCCCAATGCAGAGTAACAGATAAGTAGCAGTGTGCTCTGAATATAGTTGGGACATGAAATCGAATTAGGAACTGTTACATGAGAGTGAAATAACCTTACACTATTCGTTCTACCACATCGCTATATTTTTTCTCGAAAAAAGGAAGGTTAGGCGTGAGATAGCAGAAAAAAAAAAACAGAGCAACAAACCTTCAGTTTGAAACAATAATTAGCTTCTTTTAAAAGAGACGTAGGGCAATAAAAGCTGTTTAAGGTTATGCAGACGTTGATGAGTTGAGAACAGGGATATGACGCAGTTAGCAGCTATGGTTGCCCAAATACTGGGTAAGATCGTGAAATATATGACACGGACGGGGCCTTATTTGCATACGAATATAGAAGCAAACCCTGTAAATGTGATGTACAGTGTAAAAGAAACATAAGCTTAAGTCATAACAGCTTAAATAATGTTATTGAACCCAAATAAAGTATGCTTTATGGAGAAAGTGTAATAAAAGTGGGTTCCTGCATTAATATTAAAATGCAAAGCATTGATATTGCCACATAGCTGCCTGGCTAGCACCTGCATATTATTATCAACTTTAGGAGGGAAAGAGCTCGTCACATTCTCACAAAGGTTATCTATTCAATTTGGGCTATATGAATGCCTTTGTGTCTCCTAAACACGAACTGCGCGATGGCTGTAACGTGAGGTAAGCTTTTATGCTCCAAGCCTCCCCCTTTACAAACTCACATTGGTAACTTATTACGAGATGAATGTGTATTTATGACTTGTGTTCTTAATTTCTCTCAAATGAATTTTCACTCTCAAGTCGAGTCATCACCTTTTTATGAAAAAAATATTGCCCACATGGCCGTGTTTCTTCGAAAAAGATTTAGTGTACAGTTCCCAATATTCTTTTTTTAGTTTATGATCGAAACGTTAGAAGTCACGATAAAAAGGTTGTGAAAAAATATTATTTAAATTCCTTTATATATTGAGAGTTTCCTGCTGTTCTCTGCTAAGCCAGTATCTTCTCTGCCCGCAGTTGTTCCTTTGGTGTCTTGCCAGGCGTCCCTGGCCGCTCCCAAGGTGGGCTTTTGTTCCCTAACTGTGCTTTCTCCCCATTGCCTTTCATCTTTATACTCTATTTCCCCGAGTTTTCCTCAACTCATAGGATATCTAGTGATGACATTTAAATGTGACATTGACATTATATTTATAGAAGTTAAATTGGAAGTTGTCGAACTTGTGACAGAAGCTGATGCCAATCACAATGAAAGAGGAGTCACTGTGCATTTTCCGATGGAATTTAATAGTTGCTGCTACATTCATAACTGCATTGACACCTGCTGGGCTGCAAGCACTGTAGGCATAGTCTGCAGCGGCCTTGTGCTTTATAAGAGAGTGCACAAGGGGTGCTGGTGCATGGATGGAGTCAGTCTCAGACATGATTGGTGGTGCATCAGAGTTGTGCTTATGCTCTACAGCAGTGGTTCCCAAACATTTGACTCCTGAGGACCCCAGTGAATCACTACTGGATGCCGGGGACCCCCAAGCAATTTGTACAATTTAAATTTCTTTTTAAAAACGCCTTTTGAAACAGAGGCAATTTCAAGAGGGAGACAGCCTTAATTAGGTCTATTGGCATGGACATGTATGCATACAGCAGTGTATTATTTAGTGGTACAAGTCTCCTGCTCTCAGCCATAGCAGCACCTCTATATTCTCATTCCAGAGCCTTGGAGTGGTGACCCTTCCTTACAGCAACAGGTTGAATGATTGTGAACTATTAGCATTTTTACATATTCACAGTTTAAGAAGGTCTAAAATATTATACAATTATGAAGCATTTTATAATAAAGACATGCCCCAAGGAGCAACGAATATTATGAAAATTCTAACAAAATAGTGCACAAAGCGATGAGTCCAGTGTACAGAGCAAATTCAAGGTCTATATTAGGAGTTCATCATGGAAGTGCAAGAGATGGCAGGAAGGTATCTGCACAGGAGGCATATTGTTTCAGCGAGATCATGGAACAACGCTATGCCAATTACCACAAACCCCTGTTAGACATAATCTTTAGTCATAGACAGCAGAACACATTTTATCACCAGGGGGTGAACAGTGCAGTTAAAGCATATTTCAGAGAGGCCTCGAGTGACACCTAACATGACCCTCTCCTGTTAGGATGCCCACTGCCACGTTCCTTGCCAACAACAAACTGCAAAGGCTACACAGAATACGAGCTTGATATGTCTGAATATGAAAGCTTGACAGCACACATAATTCACCCAAGGGCTTGTGGAAAGTGAGCAATCGGACAGCAGCACGAAAATCCTACTGCTGATCCTGGCTGCATCTATTTTTACCTGCCTGTCAAGTAACGGTAACCTATACACATGTGTCTTTCAACGCATTATTGCTTTTATAGTATTGCCTGTATTTTCATTGTTGTGACTGTGACTGCTGATGTCTGTCTTCCCCAGCTGGCTGTACGTGGTCAGCGCCCCTTTTTCTTTCCTCTATTCCACTTGCTGCCCCCGTGCTCTCTCTGCCCGGTCTTTCCTTCTGTACCCCTCGCTGCCCCGTGTCTCTGCCCGGTTTTCCCTTCTGTTCCTCTCGCTGCCCCCGTGCCACTCTGCCCGTTCTGCCTTCTGTTCTTAGCTGCCCCTGTATTTCTGTATTATGTATTTTGCCTCTGTGACACTCGTTTTTTGTGCCCGTCAGCCCTCTGTGCCACTCGTTTTCCCCTCATTTTTGTGCCCCTTTTGCCTTCTATTCCACTTGTTTTTTCTGCCCTTCTGCCTTCTGTTCCACTTGTTTTTCACTTGTTTTCTGTGCCTTTCTGCCCTCTGTTCCACTCGTTTTTTTTGTGCCTTTCTGTGCTCTGTTTCACTCGTTTTCCCTCGTTTTTTGTGCCGCCTCCCCACTCACAAACCTCACCAGCTGCCACTGGTTGGCACAAAGCAGTGAGCATGGAATTCTAGGTAATGGAGTTTTTAGCAAGAGCAGACTGGCTTCCACAAAAAACGGCATGGATTGGGAATGAATTGAAATTTCGGACACATTGTCCATGAGCCTTTTGCTCAACTTATGGAACGTCTGCCCCAACAGATACCAATACTCTTTCCAGGTTGTTTGTATAGAGCAATAAGAGGATTGGGGCAAGGACACATTCCTGACGCACCCCACACTCAACTCTAAAGGGTTCTGCGCATTCACCAGCATTGCCATATCTTGCAGATGCTGTGAGGTCATAATGTAGGTGTCTCAAGAATGAGACCAACCCCGATCAACACCCATACTCTGCAAAATAGACTACAATGTTTATCTACATACACAATCGAAGGCACTCGACAAATCCATAAATGCCAGATGAGTAGAGGCGCCCTTTGCATATTTATATTTTGCCACAATAATGTGGAGGTTGAGGCACTGTTCAAAAGTCCCAAACAACTTTCTGAACCCATACTGAGTTTAGGATAGAATGCTATTTCTGTTTATCCAGACAAATAGGTGGTCCAGACCACTCTCTCAATAATTTTGCTGTAGAGTCAAGTGTTGGTAAATCTTACTGCTTGCTGCAATAATGCCCTGGTCTCTGGGGGATTGTTTTGGAGCCCTACGCAAAGATTAATTTGCTGTTCTACACTTTTTATCAAACCGGGATTTAACATAAGAATGTGGCTGAATATAGGGTATAGATAGCGTCCCTTTAATCCACATTGAAAGATCAATAAAGTGTCCTAGTGTAAGGGCTGGGTCACATATTTCTAGTTTACAGCAATCTACCAGTGCTGTCCTTCTGCAGAAAACCTGGGACATGACATCCTTCAAATTCGCAGTTCGCCAGACCACCCTACGCACAGCATCCTTCATGGTTAACACTTGAAAAGGCAGAGCCTTAAGCTTATGCCACTTTTGCAGGGCTGCTATTTGCACAGCAAAAGGATTGTGATCACTATTCACTATAAATCTGTGCAAGCACGTCACAGCTTAAAATGGTTTGACATACATTGTGAGGTAAAAGCATAGCCTATAGTACTCTTCCTATAAAAGTTGGAAATTCTGGGTCAGCAGAATTATAGGCCTTGTTGAAATAATCACGCTCAGCCAGCAGGGAAAACAGGAAGCGTCCCTTAGTGTCCACAGCCTTATGGTCAACTTCTCGGGCCAATGGATAAAAAATAGTTGATGATAGAGGGGGTAGATGCTCTAATTTGGAGTTAAAGTCTCCTGCCACCAGCAGGCTAAAGGGGCATTCAGTAGTCAAAAATCAAAGATGAGGGAGTGAAGAGGTAGTGCTGAAAAACACTATAGTGGATGCACCCTCCTCCATATAATGGTAATAGAAAACAAAAAGATCCACCTCTAGGAGGTTTGCTGTGATCCTAGGGGTAGGAGGCATACACAGTATTTGTTAACCTCTTAAGCGCTGCTGACGGCCAACGGTCGTCAGGAGCGCTACCTCCCCAGTGCTGCGCACGACCATTGGACGTCCATTCAGCACTAGTTCCAATGGACAGCGCAGCACTGGGGAGGGATATTTACACGCAGCTAAGGTGTTAAAATACCCCTCACACACTAAAAGGGCCCTTGGTGTCATGCTTCATCATCGGGGTCTTCCCGCCCCGCTGCCGGACGGGGCGTGCTGCGACTGGCGACTAAGATGGAGCACTTTTTAATTTGTAAGTGCAATGTGAGGTGTATATGAGTGAGTGAAGTAGGGTCAGGGGTGAATGGTAAAGTGAGGTTAAAAAACACCTGGCCTTATGATTTCAATTTTTTTTTATTAGTCATAGGCTGGTATTATTAAAAAAAGGTATAGCAGAGAAACTAAGCCATTAATGTGCTGGTTCTCCTGGTGATGTCAACATGTTTTGAGGCCTTGCATGCCTCTTCGTCAGGACGGAGTTAGATCCCTCTGTCACTCACTTAGTTGCTATTAATATGTGAAAAGTGTATATAAACTCATATACACCTCACGTAGCACTTACAAATTAAAAAGTGCTCCAGCGTAGTCGCCAGTCGCCGCACGCCTCCTTTTCTACTAACGGATCAATTACAGAGAACAAACCCTGGAAATTACCTTTGCTGGAAAAATTGTTCCGATAGAAATTCATCATTTCCAGCAAAGGCAAAAAACCAGTGCCTTTGCTGATCTACAACAAGGGGAGAAATAGTACAGTCAGGCTGAAATCCTCCCTTTAGCTCTTCCAGCTGGCGACGCTACTGCGTGTTTCCTTTGAAGGCTACCTCTTTCAGTTCACAGGTTTCTTGCATAAAAACTATATTGTTATCAAGGATAAGGGAAGATATGCCAGTAACATTCCAGCGTAAAAGGTTAAGATGGGAAGGATATTCACCACTTTCTACTTCCGGTATTCTAACTTCAACCCTTTCCTGTAATGTCGGAGGATTGAGATGGACTTGCGCCCTATCCGGGTTACCATGGCTTAAAAAAGAGGAGGAAATAGACAGGTGAGGTACGGGTATCTCACTACTAAACACGCCTCCATTGTCCAGAGAACCTGTGCAGACGCGCTCCTTGCAATGCAGTCAATCATCATCCTCCAGCCCTGCCAGCACCACATATCTATTTTTCAGGGGTACTGGCGAATATAACGAGGATCTAAGGAATTCTCTCTTTGATGCCATTGGTCCGTCTGAGCTAACATTAGGGGTTGCCAGATGCCTGTAAAAAAACAAGTGGCAAGATCTTAACAGGACTAGTTTGGCCATTCCAGTTCTCGCTATGGCCAATATTTATTTTACAACAGCGGGGTTACGGCCGTTAATCACAATGTCATCACCAATGTACCATTTACCCATCCCACCAATCCCCCCCACACATCTTGCCAACAAAATCTCTTTAGAAAAGTCCCAATAGGCACATACATTAATGTTCAATCAGTGTATGATTTTGTTCATAAGACCCCTTGTAGATTCCGAGCTATCAGCAGAGAAGCTGGGAACTTCGGCTAACACAATTACATATGGAGAAGATGCAGGAGGGAGATCGATCACCAGAAGGAGAGCCGGACTAGGTCGACAAGTTTCTGCCTTCTTGGCAACCTACTTGGCTGTTGGAGGTTGCTCTTCATTGTGCCATGAGGCTCCATTCAGATCCAGACCATTAACAGGAGCAGGATTTTGGTTAATATCAGCCCGTCCACCCCTATTATCGAGGGCTTGGGATAATGAAGTCACTGGATAGTACTGCGTTCCCTGGGAACAAGTTGTTACCCTGGCATCAGATAGCTCAGTCAGTTTTGCCTCAATATGGGCGAGGCGAACGATGATAGGGCAAAATTTAATATCCAAGATGTCACCTAAATAGCTACTAAAGAGCTTCCAAGATTCTTCTGAGATGGCAGATGGTAGCACTAGCAGATCCTAAATACAAGGCCTTTTATGGAGCGCAGGTTTGCCCTTGGTTGTTGGAGGTTTAAATGTCACAGATGTCACAGCTTTCCTCCTAAGCTTTGGTTTTGGCCCAGATTCTGGGTCAGAGTCTTGGTCTGCGGCCGTCGTACGTATAGGATTCGACTCATCTACTTGACCTTTTACTGAAGCATGTAAAATACCACCCAAGCCAACTGGCATACCATTTTTAGCTCGACCTTTAACCCCAGAATCAGCCTCTGCAGTTGGACCCACCAATGGGCTTCATGCAGAAGCGAGGGGTAACTTCAGTAAGGAAAGCTCCAGGGGGCCACCAGAGGCATTATAGTTTTCCTGGATGGAGGGACAACCTGTTGCAAAATCCTCCGAAGTGAGGGAAAGACATCGCTCCACCAAACTAATCTCACTGGAGACCATGTCCACGGCCCGTGCCAAGTAGTTGTCAATTGTGGAACGAGTATGTGGTGGTCGAGCGCTAGGTGCACCTGCAGTGCCCTTCTTTTTTCCCATGTTCATATGACCAGTGGTAAAAATGAATGTGATAGATGAAACAAGGGGCAACCCAGGGCACCCAGAAGGCAAAAAACAGTCAAAACATATAAACAGGACATCTGTTTAACCCTTTCGCTGCGGTGGCAATTCCACTGCAGCGCTAAGGGGGTGGGGTGGACGCGCAGCGCTCCGACGCTTATGACGGAACCGCTCCGTCATGGCCCTCGGGTGGGCTGTGCTTGTGACGGAGCGGTTCCGTCATGGCCCCGCCCGTTCTTTAGAACGTCAGCGCAGTCGTGAAATCAGCGCCGCGCAGGCGCGGCGGGCGGGCCATGACAGAACCGCTCCGTCACCAGCACAGCCCACCCGAGGGCCATGACGGAGCGGTTTCGTCATAAGCGTGGGAGGGTCACTGCTGTCCCGGATTCCAGATACAAAACTTAAGAGGGATTGCTCAGCCCAGCCTATTCCAGGCTATGATAGACTAAGATGGGCCCGGATACGCCCCCCTGGGCATGTCCCGCACAGCGGGGTGGCTCCCATAGATTTATGGCGCTCCAACGCCTGGCTGTGAAATTGCAGCCCCTCCTCCTTGCCCGAAAAGGGCAGTAACGGGAGGTGTAGTCCCTGTAGACAATGCAGCAGGTGGCCATTGTTCAGAACTAGGGAATCAAGTTCGATAACCTCCTGTCCTTTCAGCAACAAGTCAATTCTGTGGTAGGATCCTGTTTTGGGCTCCTTTGGATTTTTAAAAAGTTCCTTCACTTCCTTTCTCTCTCACTGAGGAAAACAATGATTAAGCACTCATCACATCTAGGTTGGATTATGCAAACGTCCTGTACCTTGTTCTGCCTAACTGCCTGATTAACAAACTCCAGGTGGTAGAAAACACAGCAGCCTGCCTACTCCTCAATCCTCCGTTGAGAACGCAGGTTTCTCCTCGCCTGCACTCTCTACGCTGGCTCCCGATGAGGAAACACATTCTGTTCGAAGCTCTAGTACTTACCCACAGAGCGCTTCATCATACCAGGCCTGGTCTCCAGAATTCGATCCTACCTTCCCACTAGGAATCTGAATTCCTCAAAGAGGGCTTTGGCGATGGTACCCAAGATACGGCGCGTCAGACCGGGCGGGCGCTCTTTTTCCTGTCTGAGTCTGTAGGCCTGGTATAAGCTCTCTTAGGACCTTTACTCAGTCGAATCTCTTTCCATCTTTCAAAAAAGGCTGAAATCAAGGATTTTTTCAAAAAGCGACTTACTTGTGAGCTCTAATGACCAACACAAGAGCCAAAACTGGGGTTACAATAATTCAATGAACTGGTTTCAATGAGGGTTGTTTTGATTGAATCAAGCAACAACCGGTTAACTTGTTAAACCGAGCAATTTTATTTTTTGCAAGCGGTCTTGTTTTCTTATTTCAACAATAGTTGCAAAAAATAAAATTGCTCGGTTTAACAAGTTAACCGGTTGTTGCTTGATTCAATCAAAACAACCCTCATTGAAACCAGTTCATTGAATTATTGTAACCCCAGTTTTGGCTCTTGTGTTGGTCATTAGTATTAGTTGGACTCAGCCTTACTGAGTAATGAGTCAAGGCCCTTTTTTGATTCTTTTACTTGTGAGCTCAGCATCGAGACACTCCCAGAAGTAGCACCGCACTTAAAAAATTTCAATTCATAATCATCATCATCATCACCATCACTGGCAAGTGCTTGATGCAGCAAGAGTTCTAAACCGATATCAGCATTTCTTTTAATTTCAACATGTTTTATTTATTGTTATAAAAGAATACATTAGTAATTCTGTTACAGGATTAGCATAGATAGAACCAAGCGCTGTTTATACATCAGTGTACTGAGACATTATGTAACGTATGTTTAACTAACCCCACATGACAATAGTTAGAGAAAAGAGAGACATACAGGCAGAAAACAAAGGGGGGAAAAAGAAGTAGGAGACAGGCAAGGAGAGTTACATTTCTTATCAATTACTAATTAAACTCAAACAACGGTAAGGGTGATACTAGGTATGCACTGGTGAGATGTTCATAAAATGGTTCAAGAATAGTCCTTATTGATTCGGTCGCTCCTCTTACTTTTGCCTACCGTTAAGACCAAACTATTCTGAAAAAGTAAAAATTGATGGGAGGAGCGTCAAGTTCACAAAATAATCTTCAATACAATATTGCATTCCATATTTTTTTATTTTTCAAGAGTATTTCACAAAATCCAAGTTCCAACAGAAAAGTATTCAATCGAATATGATATATTCAATCCAATACAAAGGTTTGTTTCATCCAGATTAGATGCTTTCTCACAAACGAATAGTCATAGCTTAAAAACAGCATACGCGTTTCGTCCTCCTAGGACATCATCAAGGCTCACCAAAATAAACAGCTTTAATATGCTGGTGGTGAAATCCTACTTCATTTTTCACCAAAATCCAAATAAAAAGCCATTAAAATCCTGTTAATTTGTGCTTCCGGCCCATTAAGATTAGCTTTAAAGCTCAATCCAATTGTATATCTTGTTCACCATGGAAGTATGCAGAGTCAAAAGTTCCAACACAGGCGACAACAGGTCCTGATAAATCTGCTGTGAAATTCTCTTGAAAAATAAAAAATATTGACTACAATATTGGACTGAAGATTATTTTGTGAACTTGACGCTTCTCATCAATTACATCTGACCTTCTGTGGAGATGTTGGCACACATGTAGACCAATGTAGGGTTATTTCGTTTTCTTCCTTGTGTTATGGGGCTCAGATCACTGCCTGTTGCTATAGGTCTGCCACTGCTTTCGTGTATGGTAGAGAGAGGCCTGACAGCGAACGCGATTCAGTTTTAGGTAGCATAGGATTGCACCCCTACATGAGCTAACGTTCAGGGCACAAACAATTGGTCATAACCAAAGCTGCCTCAAGCGTTTTAGGTTTTCGCAAGTGCAAATTATGTGCAGCAACGATTCCTCCGATTTACTGCATCATCTACATTGTTTACTCATGCCTCGTTTTACTGCACCTATCTTATAACACATCTAATGAGCAAGCATGTCTTTATACTTTATACTTTTATACGATTGGAAACGAATAAGATCTTGTTTAGAAAGGCCTTAAAAATTTGGCTATTTACTAAATCCTAGACTGGAAATGTTCATCCTAATCCGCACTCAGCGCCAAGACGCCTCGGCAATAGTGCGCTTAATAAATAATTCAGTCAGTCAGTCATACTGCTCAAAGGTATAACACGTTTAATGAGCAAGTATATATTTATACTGCCGCAAACTAATAACACATCTAATGGAGAAGTGGGGCTCAATGGTTAGAGCGGCAGACCCTGATGCAACGGTCTGGCCCAGGGCCAGGGTTCAATTCCTGCCTCGGCGGGTCTTGGGCTCAATTTCCTCTGACCTGATAATCCTCGCCTCGGTGCCTATTCTAATCATGGGTCCCACTCTGCAACTCTGGGCCATAGCTTGCTTAATCGCCCCAACAGTGCTGGGATGCCTCGCTTCCCCTTGGGGGTCCACAGGAGTGGATATTTCACAGGGAAAAGCCAGGAAGGGTTCCACAGCGGTATGCATACAGCGCCAGGAAACCCCGGTTGGGGTATAAGTGCGCTTTACAAGTACAAATTCATTTCATGAGCAAGCATATGTTTATACTGCCTGCTAATTACTAAAACAAACAACACCAGACTCCGGCATGTGATGGTTAAGACAGTACCCAACCTCAGAGGACTCACAAATGGCAGAATTTAGTCCAGTACAAACTTGGCCCGAGGTCATTAGAGCACTTTACATGAGCACCAGATTACATCACACTATTTTAGATCTGGCGTCAGTTAAGAGTAGAGCTTTAGATTTGACAAAACATATTTGCATGATAATATGGTTACTTATAGGGCCTTGCGCTGTCTCCTTCATCTATTGGTCTATTACTGTGTCAATCACTTTGTCTTCCACCCACTGTACATATTGCATGAGTCAGTTGGCCAGCCCACTTCAGCCACTGGATAACTTCATTGTGACTGCATGTTTCCCTTTCACAAGGAGCCCGTCCGCCCCAAAGTAGTCCCCTTAAGTGGCTACTGAGGCAATATGTGTTTTTTTTTTTTAGATTAAACTAATATTTTGCGTTTAGCTAATGTTTGCATTTATATTAGCACGGATCGAGCAGCTCTCACAGCCATAACAATACAGAACAAGCATTGACAGCACCAAAAGTCTGGTAGCCATTAGGCCTCCATATTGCCTTTACTAGTGCTTGCTTTTTTTAGGCACAGGGTGATTAACTGATTTTGCCCAGAATCACGGGATTTAGAGCCAGGGACCGGGGAAACCGGGCCTGGAGCCTCCTTACTCAGTTCCAAGGTCGGTAACATTGGCTCTTAGTCTTAGACCACCTCCTTCCACCAGTGCTACCAGGACTTATGTTTTGGTACTGGTGTGCACTGGAGCTCGTTTATCACTATCAAACTTTGACCCACAACAAGGGGGAGCGTGAAGGAAGAGCAGAAAGACATGGAAACGGCGAGAAGGGAGAAAGCGGGGATGAAAAGGAACCTGCAAAAGTGAGAGAGAGGCAGGAAGTGACGGGCGGCGGAAGAAGGAAGCATTAAGGGGGCCATGACGAGGCAGTCTCAGCATTTGATAACACTGGCATTCAGCAGCGCTAACAGTGTCAGCTTAAGAACACCTTTGGCAGGGCTTAAAGTGGGCCGGGTCTCACCGGGTCTGAGCACCGGCAGTTTTTTAAGGATGCCTCGAAACGGGTCTCTATCGGGCTCTGTGTTGTGCCCTGGCACAGGAGGTTCGTATTTTTTTCCCGAGCGTTATAGGGGAAGGGAAATCCTTTAAAGAGAGTCATTTTCTCTCTGGGTTTCTCTTCTGTTTTCGGAACTCAGGAGCAGCAAGATTGTCGTGGTGTCACCAGTGCTTTATGTGGAAGCTTTTTCAATATTATATACAAGCCACAGTTGTTGCTTATTTATCTTATGCAACTAACAACCATTGACAGAGCCAATAGTCCTGAATTTTTAGTATGATGTTACTTGTATCATATGTCTGGATGCAATGACAGAAACAACAAAATACCAGTGGGGCGGCACACTATGTTAAGCACAAACTTTTAGCTTACATGTTTTTAAGCCATGCCCTTAATTACATTGGCCACGTCACCTTGAGAGACCCCCCAGTTTTTTCATACCACTTAAAGCCCTGACCTTCGGGCCCCTGCACTCTGGGGCAGATTTACAAGCCCCTTGCGCCACTTTTACGCCGCCTTGCGTGAAGCAACAGCGGCGTAAACGTGGCGCATCTCTGCGAGGCATTTACAACGTGACGCATCTAGGGAAATGCATCATGTTATAAAGCCCAGCGCCACAATGGGGGCGTTCCCACGCAGGGTGGGCGTTCCGGCGCCTGTGCGCCTCGCAAAAGTGCCTGCGTGAAATCTACAAGATTTCACGCAGGCACTTCCATGACGATGCTACGTCAATTCCTTTCGCCTGCTTGAAGCAGGCGTAAGGACTGACGCAGCATGTTAAGTATTGGGTGGTCCTGAGCATTGCTGGAGTTGCGGCGCGCTTGCGACGCGACTCCAGCGATGCGCCACCCTTACGTCACGAGATGCGTCACGCACCTGCCTACCCTTGCGCCACGGCGCGTCGCATTGTAAATGCGGCACATCTGCCGTGACGCAAGGGTAGTTTTGCATGACGCATTTGTTCTGGCGCATCTGTGCTGATATGCAGAGATGCGCCAGAACTCTTAAATATGCCCCCTAGTGTTTTACAAATTAACCCCTGAGTATAAGGTAGCATCAATGAACCTGAAGGACCCGTAGCCACGCCCTTCTATGCTGCTTATGAAACCTTTCACCTCATTTGCATTTTTCAGGTGTTTTCTTCTGTGTTGTAATTAATGTAAATCCGTGCAGCGGTTGAAATACGCGGTAATGTGATCCCCGCACGTTCCTTCTAAATTTCCAGAACTCTTAAGGGCGGCCTCGGTGCGCAGGTGATGAATCAGCGCCGCATAGAAACCTGTCCCGTCAGTTACACCTGGAGGCGCGCGCCAGAACCTGTCAGAGCCCTGCGCGCGGCGGGGAGAGTTGAGGACACAAAACTTGTCTCAGAGGAAGTCGTTTTATAGTCAACAACAAAAATACATTTTGCTCTGGCACCTGGGAAGCTGTTCATCCCCCCCATGGGTAGTTGTAGGTATATTTGTAGGTGCGAGTAGGTATTTTTAGAGCGCAGACCTGCCTAGAGAGTGAAAATAATAATGTAGGGTGAAGAGGGAATTCTGGGACAATTGGGGCATGAGGTGGTTAGGAAAGGATTGCTGAATATGGCCCCATTAAAATGTCCCTGTTAAATCTATGGGCAGACGCCAAGGTGAGGATCTCACTTGCATGTGTTACTTCTCCCACAGCCAATCCATCGATGATGGAGTTTGACCTGTTCCAGAAATCCGCCAATCAAGAATTTTATTGCACCTGGCCATCTTGTTGAAATGCCATACTTTTTTGTCACTCAACTGGGCTGATTTTGAATAGACTTCCACTGCCTGCAGGGGTTACCAGAACTTGCTATTCCTTTTCTAGTTTGTAGCCCAATTTAACCCTTGCCCAATCCCCAGGCGTCAAATATTGATCTCTGCTCCTTATCATAGTATGTTATACACGGTTTTTAAATTTTCCTGAAATTGGATTTCACCACTGCCGGAAACCACTTTCTGTGTATTTTCCTGCTGTGTGAATGGTTCTCTTCCTCTCAGAATTATAAGCGGGCTGTATCCTACCCCTGTGGGTGATATCTTGTATGCCCAAATAGTGCTTTACAATTCTTTCACCCAATCCTTACCAGCATTTATGGATGCTTGTACACTCCCCATCACTACCCTGTTGAAGCGCTCCACAGCTCCATTCCCACCTGGATGATAGACCAGGGTTTCCTTCCCTAGGATACCATTCCTTCTTAGGAATCTCTCAAACCTTTCAGAGATAAGCTGTGGCCCGTTATCGCTCAGTAAAGACTTCGGATTGCCTTCTCTTTAAAACATCCTTTCCAGAAAAGCAATTATGGTCTTGATTTTAACTGCTTCAGCAACTTCGATGCCAGACCATTTAGAGTAATGATCGACACAAACAATAACATGTTTAGACGCACCCCAATCATCAAGGATGGTACCCTGAATGTCTGTACTCAAATCCTCCCAAGGATGTTCTGGACACCTTCTGTCGCCTAATGATGGTCTTAACATAGCTTGAGCCTTGTCAGAATTAGCACACCTTTGGCAATTTTTAACCAATCTTTCCATGTCCCATCTTTGCCTGGCCACCAATATGTGGATTGCCCTCTTTTCTAAAGTTCAACAATTCCCAGATGTCCTTCATGATTTATTTCCAAAATTCTCAATCTGAATTCCTTCCGATGTACCACTCTGGCTCCCCTAACAATGTAACCAGCATCGTTAGGAGACAGGTTATCCTTAATCTCCCACAAGCTTTTGCACTCAACTTGTAGTTCTTTCTTATTTGACCAGCCATTAGTAATGACATATTTCACCTTGCTTAATACTTCATCATCCCCATATTGTGCATCCCACTCCTCATTTGTAATAGCATCATTTTTTCTCTAATCATTGCAACACTGAAATCCTCCCATTCACCCTCAACCTCCCCCTTAAAAGGTAAAGGAGAGTGGCTCAAGAAATCAGCCACCTTGCTCCCCTTCCCTGGCAGATATTCCATATCATACATAAAATCCAACAGTTTCAAGGTCATCCTTGCAATCAGCGGAGTGGCTCTAACAAGACTGCCAGAGGTCAGAACCTTCGCCAAAGGTTTATGGTATGTCCTTAAAGTGAATCGTGATCCCAAAATATACTCTGAATTTTTCCATAGCACTGGCTGAAGCTAACATCTCTTTCTCAAAGACTGGGAACTTTTCCTAAGCTGGTGACAGTGAACAAGAGGCAAATGCCAACTTGAGTTCTTCCCCAGTGCCTGACACTTGTGTTAAAACTGCCCTCGCTCCTTTCCACTAGCATCATTAGTTTCTATGCTATGTGCTCCTGTGTCAAAACCGGGCAAAGGGACAACCGTACATAACTCCAGTTTTATTTTTTCAAAATCCCTAAGTAGTTCATTATTCCAAACAAACTCCTGCCTCAATTTCAACAACTGCCTAAGGCAGTGTGCTTTCAGTGCAAAATTCTGCACGAATTTTAAGTAGAATTCTGCGATCCACAGAAAAGATCTAACTAACTTCATCATTGGAGGTTGGGGCTGGTGCATTTCTAACCGCTTTAATTACTCTCTTTTGGGTGATATTTCAATCCTCCCACTTCATGGCTTAAATATATACCTGAATTCATTGCAAATCTGCATTTCTTTAATTCAGCAATAAAACCTTTTTCTGCAAACTTCTCCAGAACCAGCTTTAATATCAAATCGTGTTCTACCTTGTCTCGTTCCATCTCAGGATGTTGTCCTGGAAGTACGTCACACCTTTGACATCTTTGAAGATTTTGTGCATTGAGTGCTGAAATAGTGCAGACACTGATGCGAGGCCAAACAGCATTTGTATAAAATATTAACATCCAAAAGGGGTGATTAATGCTGTGAGGTCTCTGCTGAAAGTATGCAGTTGAACCTGGTGATAGGCCAAGGTGAGATCTATGCTCGAAAACGATTTTCACCCCTTAGACGTGATAGCAGTTCATCTACTCTTGGCAAGGGAAATTTATCAATTACAATATTTATGTACAAATCCCTGAGGTCAATGCAAAAACACACTGGCCATCCAACTTCAGGGCAATGGCTAAGGGTGCCAACCACTCCATACTTTACACAGGTTCTATTAAACCTTTGTTCTATAATGCATCCAATTCCACCATAACACTTTCTCTCACCCCAATGCAAATACTCCTAGCTTTATGACATATGGGTACAACCCCATCTTTTAGTACTATCTTATGGACAAATCCACCCAATTTTCCTACCTTTCCTGAGAAAAAGCTGGGGAACTATGCTTTAACTTCATTATTCACGGACTTGGTATGTTCACTAAGTAGCATTACTTGATCTCTCCTGTTGAGATAAAGGGTGATACCCAGTGCTCCTTGATCTACCCACCCAAGTACAGATGGTCCCTTCTCTCCTACATGTAGTTCCCCTGAGCTGACCTGTTCTTAAATTCAAATTGTACTACCACAAATCCAACCATAAGAAACGTCTCCTCAGTAAATGTGACAGGGAGTACATCCCTCGATTTCAAGCAGTTACCCAGCCCCCTCACAAACATTTCATCCCACACTGCACATTGTTTTATAATATGGGGTGAACCAGAGTCAGGAACAATTTTTAACTGTACTCTGCCTATGACTAAGTCACACAAGGGTTTTTTCTTCAAATTAGCACTCACATCCAGACCTGTCTCCTCTAAACAAACTGCAATGCTTAGAACTCCTTCATCACTCAAAGATTCATTCTTGCAAACCCCCTCATCTTCATTCTCCATCACACACCTAATAGTCTTTTTATCACCTGTGTTCAACTTCTTTTCCTGCAAACCTTGGCAAAATGGCCCATGATTCAGCAGAATGCACACTTTGATCTGATTACAGGTCAATTTCTATCACTGGCCATGAGTCCTTTACTTCCACACCTAAAACATGGAAGACGTTTGTCCTCCACTTCCATTATATTATTAGCCTGCACCTTCCACCCAGGACCCTTGCCGCTGCGTTTCTCAGTTTATTTCACATCATCCTTTGAGTTAGACACGTTGCAAATTGCCTCCCCTTCATTACTACTTTTCAAAGCAGCTTTGACGCATCCTATGACATTTCAGCTTTCTTTATAATGACTACTATCTCATTTAAAGGGTAATCACTAAACACCCACAATTTTTCCTGGATTCCAGCATTATTTGAATGCATCACTAATTGATCCCTTATGAGATCATCGTGTAGGGCACCGAATTTACAAGTAATTGCCAGTTTCTTGAGCTCAGATACATAGTCTTCTACTGACTTAGTCTTCGTCTGTTTACTCTGAAAAATGTGTAAAAATCAATTGCTGCACAAAAAGATGGATGGTAATGAATATCTAAATCTTCCAACTTATTTTTAACAACATCAGCAGTTCATGTAGGCTTTGCTTTTTTCTCCATTTGACTGTACACATGCAAACCTTCAGTCCCCAGGCTATGTAACAGGATCTTTTTCTTCCTAGAAGCCGAAAATTACTCATGATTTTCATATTCCAGTGCTGAGATGTAGTTAAAAAAATATTCCTTCCAATCAGGTCACTTTAATATTGGATCACCTGGTCATGGAAGAAATGGCACTGGTGGTGTAAGTAGCAAAACCAAAGGGGATGATGGACGGAGTGCTGAACATTGCAAGCACTCACCCCCAGTCAACTGATCTGGGTTTAATCCATCATCATTCTTTAGCTCACTCTGCCACCCCAGTTCAGACATGGCCATATGCAAATCAGTCTGACCCTGTGCCTCATGGGAACAGTTAAGCCCGAACTGCCAAGCCATGTCTTCCCTGGACTGGAAACAAGCATCCTGGGACTGAGTTTGGGTTCATAACTCTCATCAGTCAGGCTATCTTGAATCCAGAGGCCATGTGAGCAAGGGACCCACGTCTGGGCATACCCTGCCAACATAGGGCGAAATTAGCAAAAACCAAAGGGGATGATGGACGGAGTGTTGAACATTGCAAGCACTCACCCCCAGTCAACTGATCTGGGTTCAATCCATCATCATTCTTTAGCTCACTCCGCCACCCCAGTTCAGACATGGCCATATGCAAATCAGTCTTGACCCTGTGCCTCATGGGAACAGTCTAGCACAAACTACCAAGCCATGTCTTCCCTGGACCGGAAACAAGCATCCTGGGACCGGTTTCGGGTTCATAATCCCTCATCAGCCAGGCTATCTTGAATCCAATGGCCAAGGGAGCAAGGGACCCACATCTGGACATACCCTGCCAATTTAGGGCGAAATTAGCAAAACCAAAGGGGATGATGGACCTGCCAACTTAGGGCGAAATTAGCAAAACCAAGGGGGATGATGGATGGAGTGTTGAACATTGCAAGCATTCACCCCCAGTCAACTGATCTGGGTTTAATCCATCATCATTCTTTAGCTCACTATGCCACCCGAGTTCAGACATGGCCATATGCAAATCAGTCTGATCCTGTGCTTCATGGGAACAGTCCAGCCCCAACTGCCAAGCCATGTCTTCCCTGGACCGGAAACAAGCATCCTGGGACCGGTTTCGGGTTCATAATCCCTCATCAGCCAGGCTATCTTGAATCCAATGGCCAAGGGAGCAAGGGACCCACATCTGGACATACCCTGCCAATTTAGGGCGACATTAGCAAAACCAAAGGGGATGATGGACCTGCCAACTTAGGGCGAAATTAGCAAAACCAAGGGGGATGATGGATGGAGTGTTGAACATTGCAAGCATTCACCCCCAGTCAACTGATCTGGGTTTAATCCATCATCATTCTTTAGCTCACTATGCCACCCGAGTTCAGACATGGCCATATGCAAATCAGTCTGATCCTGTGCTTCATGGGAACAGTCCAGCCCGAACTGCCAAGCCATGTCTTCCCTGGACCGGAAGCAAGCATCCTGGGACTGGTTTCGGGTTCCTAACCCTCATCAGCCAGGCTATCTTGAATTCAGTGGCCAAGTGAGCAAGGGACCCACGCCTGGGCATACCCTGCCAATTTAGGGCAAAATTAGCAAAACCAATGGGAATGATTGACGGAGTGTTGAACATTGCAAGCACTCACCCCCAGTCAACTGATCTGGGTTTAATCAATCATAATTCTTAAGCTCATTCCGCCACCCCAGTTCAGACAATGGGACAATGCCATATGCAAATCAGTCTGACCCTGTGCTTCATGGGAACAGTTCAGCCCGAACTGCCAAGCCATGTCTTTCCTTGGACTGGAAACAAGCATCTTGGGACCGGTTTCGGGTTCATAACCCTCATCAGCCAAGCTATCTTGAATCCAGTGGCCAAGTGAGCAAGTGTAAGTCCACAATTCTGTAAACGTATGGGGAGAAATTCACTGCTAACACTTTTTATCAAGAAAATAGTATTTAACTACACTTCAACACAACACTTAAATATGCTGCCGTTAGCTATGCCTCTCAGTGTTACTGAATGTATTCTGTCAATGTTAAGTGGCCCTAAAGATAGATGTGGTTTGCGTATCACTGTGATGCACATCAGTACTGTAAATTACATTTAAAAAAATGCATCAAAGGTGTGCCCAATACAGAGTGGAGTTAAACTGTGCTCAAGTCAGTGCTGATGAATTAATAAATAAGGCTGAAGGGTGTGCGAATCACCGGATCCACATGCTAGGATAAAGCTACTTACCGCACTTGGATGATTGAGCTGCTGCCAGGTATGGTGTGCACATCACTGAAATGCACACTGCTCATCGCACTCCCTCAAACATATAGCATAGCACCACTGCAAAAGTAACACTGCTGCATGAATATGGTAAGCACGTCACCAAAATGCACACTGCTCACCTCACACACTCAACAGCACGAATACCCTCTTCCTGTATTCCTTTCATTTTGGGATGCCTCCCAAGATGACACTGACGCAGCGTGAAAGGTGAAGTGATGTAGCTCACGCCGTATCCTGGCACAGGTGTTGCAATGGAAGCGTGCCCCCACTGTTGGCGCCACACAATGTTACATCTTGCTGTCTGTTGGAAGTTCAGCTCGAGTGACAC
Organism: Lissotriton vulgaris; assembly: GCF_964263255.1. Lineage (NCBI taxonomy): Eukaryota > Metazoa > Chordata > Amphibia > Caudata > Salamandridae > Lissotriton > Lissotriton vulgaris. The sequence continues at coordinate 113,075,701 of NC_141699.1, forward strand.
CAAAACAGTGCTTGTGCTCACCAATGCGTTGTACTTGCACCAGTTGCAACCTTTTTGGCTACTCCATGGCTTCTCCCAATTCACCGGGGAGCTCCTGTCGTCCCCCTCTGCCTCACAATGACTCCAACCGGATACTTAACCCATCCCCATCAGGCTCCTACCTCCACTTGCTCTCCTACTCAGGGAAAGTTGAATACCATGAACGGATGCTCTCAAGTACTGGCGATCCTCCTGAATGCCTTTAAATACTACAGCTTGCTGCCAAATTGTAAGTACTACACACATGATGAAGGACAGGGGCGTAACACAGGCCCCCGCAGCCCACGCGGTGCGCGGGGGCCCATAGCTCCAAGGGGCCCCCTCGGCACTGCACTCAGGCCGGAGAGCTCCTGATGGAGCCCATTACCTAGACACAGGTAACCAGATTACAACATCCTCAGTCCCCGTTTTAGGCCGAGTCGACTTGGCAGTGCACGCTAGCGAGTTGCTAAAGACCTGAGCCCAGATTTATTAAGGACTTGGATAGTACTTGCAGGATGCAAATAGTCACACGGCGATGCATGTCCCTAAATGGTATTTACAATCTACAAAAGGGTTGTTTGTGCAGTCTGTATGACTTTGTAAAGAAATGTAACTCAACGCAGTGACGTGCACTGCGTTGCTTTTCATGGTGGTAGGCGTTCCAGGGGTAGAGCTTGGGCATTCGCGGGCATCCACCCATGGAATTTGACGCCTTCCCAGATTTACTGAAATCTGTAAACCTGGGATTGCATCAATATGGTACGCCACCCTGACAGTAGCGCAGCAAGGGGGAATATCTTTATTTTGACTCATTGTTTCCTCTTTCTGTGTGTGATGAATGCATTACACGCACACAAAAAAAGACTGTGCCTCTAAGTATTGTTTTTGTGCAGGAAGGTATCACTTGCTTCACAAAAACAATCCTGCCCATAATGCAGGCACCTTGGCGCCACTATGGCAGAGTGCCTGCATTGGCTCTAGGCAGCTTTAAGTGTGCCAGGGTAGACAGAGAACTGAAGAGTAAATATGACCCTTGCCATCTCTCTCCCATTGACACAACACTGCAATGCTACTTTGGTTGCTGCCCTACATTGCATGAACTTTTAATAAATATGCATCCTTTTGCCAACTTGCCAAGGTCTTACTGTAGCCGTAAAGCCCACCTGTTGCTTACCATTGGTTGTCTTTATTGTGACTTTCATTTGCTTGCTTTTTATTCATGGCTTGCGTCGTCCTTCTTGTGTTTGTCCCTTTTCTAGAGCATAGCCTCTTTATTTGTGTCATTCCACAACTCACCGTTAGGGAACTACTTTTTTTGTTTTGCTTTAGCATTCCACAAGAGTGCATGCTTTTTCCTTCTGTTTCCATCATGTGCTTCTCTCCTTTCACTCTATGTTCCTTTCTCTTGTTCGTGTGCTTCTCTCCCTTGACCTGTGTTTCGTGTTTCTCTCTCACCCATGTTCTCTGTGGTTTCTCTCCCTCTTGTTCTTCTTACCTTTCGTCCATGGGCTTAATTTCCCCTTACCTCCCTTCTACTCCTTCGTTATCCACAACACCTGATGTCTTTTTTTGTAATTGGTCCTTTTATGTTCAACAACCTATTTTATTGTTTTATTTACTAATCCAAGTGGCATCCAGCATTATGGATTGATAAAGGAAAAATGTATAGGAAATGGTACCAACATCATCCTGCTGGGCACTTGTTTTCTGATGCGTTTTCATGTCAGTGGAATGATTGTCTACCATTGTACCCTTTTTTTACAATTCTTTATTTTGACGTTGCTGTACAGCATTCCAACACAAAAGCAATTTGTACAACCAGTCGGGCCCTAAGGTGAGGCCATAAACACTGGTACCAGGTGGGCTACTCTTCATAATTCAGAGGGTTAACTCAAAGTTAATATTGCAGTAAAACTCAATCTACACAATACTATTTACCACAATTTTTGCTTGACCATCGATTACATGTGACCTTGATATTTTCATTATATTATTAGTCTCACTGATCAACTTTCTTCATAAAACTCACCCCCATTCTTGTTTCTTAAAAACTTCTCAAGTTGCTAGAGGTTTTGTTAGACAAAATGTTGTGACAGAAATGTTTCACATTATTCTTGCATAATAGAGTACAGACACCAGAACCAGATGAATCATTCATTCCCTTTGTGACAAATAACCACAATTTAGATATGTTTTTTGATTAGGTTGGGCCAAAATGTAATGTTTTTCTTCTTGATGTGTTATTAAAAAAAACTAAAATCAATTTCCTAGTACTTTGTGCACTGTCTGATTCTGATACATCACAAACAGGGCGAAGGACCCTAATGTTGGTGTAAATACCTTGTCCTACAATAGAAGCTTCTTCATTGAACCAGTTATTTTTTGAAAAACCATGTAACCTGTGTTTTTTATTTTTTAATTATGGTGAACTTAGGAGAACAATTGGTCCTATAACTATTCTGTAAGCCCTAAATAGATTTCCAATACACAATTATAACTGGAACAAGAATAAGTATGGATTAATACTGTTGGGCTTTAATTATGTTTATTATCTTCTATAGTTTGTGAATAGGAAACCTTCTCTCTAGCAGAGTTTGTGCCTGATTTAGATTTTGGTGGAGGGGTTACTCCATCACAACGGTGACAGATATCCCCTCTGCCGAAATATTAATCCCATAATATCCTATAATAATGTAACTCTCCTATAATGTCCTCGCTCACAAGCAAACTTAGTCAAGGATAATATTTTGGTAAGAGCACTCATATATAATAATTAATGGTATATTGAGTGATAACATTAAAATCACTACCTTTTATTAATGGAAAGTTCAATAGTGAAGAGCTAAAAAAAGATGGTCACATGTTCCTACCAGGGGTATCTCCTGGTTACAAGAAGACAAAATTAGGGAGTGAAGAGGTTGTGCCCTTCAAGGGCACTGGGGTGGATGCGTCCTCCTCAGTGCGATTACTTAAGAAACAAAAGGATCCACCTCAAAGAGGTCAGAAAGGGAGTATGTCCAGAGGCTCGCTACGGCATACACTGCGTTTGTCTAAATACCCCTCACACACCAAAAGGGCCCTTGGTGTCATGCTTCATCATAGGGGTCTTCCCGCCCCGCTGGGGGACAGGGCGTGCTACGACTAATGACTACGCTGGAGCACTGTTATTGTAGTGCTATGTGTGGTGCATATGTAGTGAGTTAAAGGGTCAGGGGTGGATGAGATTGTGACTTAAAAAGTACCTGGACTTATAGACTAAAGACACTTTATTCAGTCATAGACTGGTACTGTTAAAAAGGTGGTTCGGAGATATCTCGCTTTCATCTGCTGATTCTCCTCGATATGGCAACATGTTTCGAAGCATCAAGGCTTCTTCATCAGGACTGAAGATGATCCCTTTGGTGCTCACTAAGTTGCTATCAATATGTGAAAAAAATGTGAATATATACATAAAGTGATGTTAAAATATGGTCCCCATTTGGTATTGTTATCATGTAAGCTCTGTCAGTATTTCTGAAAATAAGCCTGAAAAAGAGAGCACAGTTACTTCACGTGCGCTTCCCAATGCACAAACACAGATCTCCTAGATGGGGAGAGAAAAGGTGATGCATTGTAAAATTAGCGTTCTAATTTAAAAAAAAAAAATTACAATTTAACCTCAAGTAATGTGACCTGTTCAGGAAAAAGGGAAAGACAAAACACAAGACATACAAACATTTAACAGAAAACACACTCTATATATCATGAATATCCAAAGGTGTTTTGACTGGAGAGTAAGTACATACTAGAAACGGTAGGAGTCAGTGCTCCATGAGCCTTCTTTTCGGGTGGATTGGTAATTGACACTGTATTCTGTTTGTAGGAAAGAACAACAATAAATGACCTTCCTGCATAGGGTTCACAAAAGTAAATTTCGCTTGCTGTCTTTGCTTCCAGTGTGAAAAAAGGTATAGTCACTATCCCCAATACGGCTATGCCGTACTTACTCAGGGTCGTGAAGTCCTCACCTCCTCTCTCGCGAACCTGCGGCTCTGTGGTTGTGACAGAGAGGGCGGAGAGAGGAGTATTTATATGGTCATTAATTGGTCTGAGATGGTCTAAAGTGGATTCACCTGGCCGGAAGGGTGTTTTCAGTAGTAGCGATGAAAACGCTGGAGAGCTGCCCAATATGCCGGTAATAGTGGAAGTGATGCATTGGGTTCACTTTGTGAGGCTGCAAAAAGACTAGACTTCTGCGCTCGTTGTTTTGGTTTGAAACCGGAAGTCGGGCTTTCCGCTCGCTTCCGTGGTGTGGCAAAAGATAAAAGGAAAATACGGGCAGGTGGATGTCTAGAAGCGGCCGATAGAAGTTCCGCTTGCAGCCGTATGACAACAAATCCCTCACGCGGTAGACTACCGCACATGAGGTGCGTCTCCTTGAGAAGGGGGGGGTGAGGATCTATGTTTGTTGTACCATGAGGATAAACATAACATCCCTCATATTCTTTCTCCAAAATAGAACTCCAAATAAAGAGGTATCGTATACATAATCTCAGTATTGTTTTTAGATTCATATTTGAGGAAGACTCAAGCAGTAATGGCTTATATTTATTATGTAGTCACTAGAGCTTTTCACGAAGGATACACCCCCAACACAGTGTGTAGTGTTATATTTCAAAGACTATATCATGTTAGATTTCAAAGAAGATATCCTCTGTACTCAAGGTGGTACGATTGTACGGTGGTGTTGCACATGATGCATTACAGAATGGAAGTTGCCGCTGAGTATTAAGTCAGTTGAGCCCCGGAATATCATTGTTGAGCCCTGTCACATGTGCCCTAAGCGAAACACCCAACGTTGTTCCTTTTCAAGTAGGCCCCTCTCGTTCTGGATTTTCTCAATCACAGTCCATTGTAAATTGTTGATGCAGTGTCCCATATTGAGAAAATGGCCAGACATTTTAGATGGTGCTTTTTTTACACCGCACATTGCTCTTGTGCTCCCCGATCCATATTTTGACCGGTCTGGATGTCATTCCAATGTATTCTTTTCGGCAGGGGCAGGTGATCATATAGATCACGTTTCTGCTGTTGCAGTTAGTGAAAGCCCTCTCTTCCCATGTTGAGCCATTTGTGAATGTGATTTTTTTGCTCCTCTGTGTCAGTTCACAGGTGCTGCAAGTACTGCATGGGTAGTGGCCCTGGATTCTTGGCAGGCCAGTGATATGGGGGTTGGCTTCTTGTATGGTCCTTGGTCTTGTGTGGACCAGAAAGTCCCTCAAATTCCTTCCTCTTTTGTGTGAGAACATAGGTTTTGGGAAATCAAGGCCACCCCAATTCAGGATTCTCCAGTGCTTGTTGACTATTTTGGAAAATCTGTTAGAATTAGTATTGTAAGTTGTGACACATATAGGGCATGTTTCTAGTTCCCTAGGTGTGCGGTTCTCTAACAGTGCATCCCTGTGATTATTCCTTGCCCTTTTCAGGCCTTTCTGCACAATTCTTTTAGGGTAGTTTCTTTTCAGCAGTTTGACTTCTAAATCAGACGCTTGTATTTTTTAACTCTGAGATGTCAGAACAGTTTCTCCGGAGACGGAGAAACTGTCCATAAGGTAGATTGTCCCGCAGGTGCCTCGGATGGAAGCTATTGTATAGAAGGAGACAATTCTTAGCGGTGGGTTTGAAATGCGTGTGGGTTTTCAGTTCTCCTTCTTCCGGGTAGATGTTTAAGTCAAGGAATACCAGGTTTTTATTTGAGAGTGTGTGGGTGAATTTTAAAAACACATCCTGTTCATTCAGCATTGTCATGAAACCCTCAACTGAGTCCGAGTTGCCCTTCCATACAACAAGGACATCATCGAGGTACCGTTTCCAGACCATTATGTGGTTGTGGAACGGGTTTTGCTGATGTAGAATTTTGGTGGTCTCGAGGTGGTGTACATAGAGACCAGCCAGGCTGGTAGTAAAAATGCTCCCCATGCTGGTCCCATGCTTTTGTAGGTAGTGTACCCCCTCATATAGAAAAACGTTGTTTTTAAGTGCCAGATTGATGCACTCAATTACTATATTCCTGGGTGTCTGGCAGTCCCAAGGTGCTGAGAAAAGGACCTCTTCGATTATATCGAGTGTCTCATTGTGGGGTAGACTCATGTACAGGCTTTCGACATTGAGTCCCAATAGTAAATTGTTGTCTGGATCAAAAGGGAGGTCCTCAATAAGTTGTAGTACTGCCTTGGTATCTTTCAGTTAAGTGTTAGTTTTTTGGACAAGGGGTCTCAAAAAGGCATCCGCAAATTTCGAGAGGGGTTCCAAATTTGAACCTATGCCAGATACGATTGGGCGGCCGGGCGGGTATACCATATTATTTTGGATTTTTGGGATGGTGTAAAAGTACGGTGTTATCGGGGATTTTTGTATTAGGAAATCTGCTTCTTTCTTTGATATCCAGTCATGAGCTCTTGCCTCCTCTACCATCACCATGATACGTATCCGAATCTCTTCCGTTGGATCATCTTGGAGAATCTCATAATTCCTGCGATCGTCCAGGAGTCTTCTACATTCAGTGTCGTAGTTGTTTTTAGTTTGGATCACGATGGCACCCCCTTATCTGCTGGTTTTTATAACTAAATTGTTGTTGTTTGCCAGTTCCCGTAAGGCTTCATTCTCGATCCGGGTGGTGTTCTGGAAGGTGACCGTGTCACTAGTCGGTAGGTCTGCTAAGTCTTCCATGACCGCCTTCTCAAAGGCTAATAGCTCAACCGGTAAGGTTGAGTTTAGAGGGGTGAAGGTGGATTTCTGTCGTAATCCAGTGTCATTTTTCTGTTCCTCTGTGATTTCCATCTCTTTTTGGTTGTTAAAAAAGGCACACAGTTTTAGTTTTCGTATGAATTCTTTCCTTTCTAGGCACACTTTGAACTTATCCATTTTTTTGGTCAGGACGAAACCCAGGCCTTTCTCCAGGATCTGCCGCTCTGGGTCTGTCAGGATCAGATCTGTTAGGTTTACCACTAGTTGCCCCTCCGGCTGGTTGAAGGTTGGTTTGTGGATGCTGTCATGCTCTGTGTTGATACTCTGGGTGTTTTGTCCTGGTTCTGGTTCCAGTGTACCTGGTTGCCTCTCCGGTTTCTGCCTCTTGGTGGTCCGTGGCGTGAACCCAAAAAAGACAGTGGACCATAGTAGTTTTACTCTGGTGGTGGTTGTTAGTAGTACCATTGTTGGAAGGGTCCTCCCATCGGTTGAAGGCCTGGGGGTAGTACGTGTAGCCCGGTGGACCTTGGTAGTGCTCCCAGCCTCTCCCTCTTGGTCTACAGGGCCTCTGGTATCATGTTCCTCGGATCACTGAAACAATATCGATGGGAAAATATAGAACTACAAAAATATTGAGTAAAAAAATATAGAATGCCAAAAAATCGACTTCCTATCTCCAAACAGGTAAGTACAAAAATATCGAACCAAAAATATCGTTGTAAAAAATATAGTCAAAATATCGAATTTTTTAAATAGTTAAAATTAATGAAATAACAAATATAACTAACTTAAACAAACTTCAAATACTTAAATAACATTAAAATTAATAAATAATTTAAAAAAATATATATATTTTTTTTAATACATATATATATATATATATATATATATATATATATATGTATATCTATATATATATATAGATAGATATATATATATATAAACATAGTATTAATAAAAAATATACAATATATTTACCATAGGATAGCGAGAGGGTTAAATTTACTATTACCACTCCAGTGAGTGCAACAGTAGAAAAAACATTGGATAGCGTAGCAGTGAAAATTACTATTCCCACTCCAGTGAGTGCAACAGTAGGGAAAGCGTTGGATAGCGGGAGAGTAAAAATTACTATTCCCATTCCAGAGAGTGCAACAGTAAGGAAAGCGCTGGATAGCGTAGGGGTAAAAATTACTATTCCCACTCCAGAGAGTGCAACAGTAGGGAAAGCGTTGGATAGGGTAGGGGTAAAAATGACTATTCCCACTCCAGTGAGTGCAACAGTAGGGAGAGCGTTGGATAGTGGGAGGGTAAAAATTACTATTCCCACTCCAGACAGTGCAAAAGTAGGGAAAGTGTTGGATAGCGGGAGGGTAAAAATTACTATTCCAATTCCAGAGAGTGCAACAGTAGGGAAAGCGTTGGATAGCGTAGGGGTAAAAATTACTATTCCCACTCCAGAGAGTGCAACAGTAGGGAAAGCGTTGGATAGCGTAGGGGTAAAAATTACTATTCCCACTCCAGTGAGAGCAACAGTAAGGAAAGCGTTGGATAGCGGGAGGGTAAAAATTACTATTCCCACTCCAGAAAGTGCGACAGTAGGGAAAGCATTGGATAGCGGGAGGGTAAAAATTACTATTCACACTCCAGTGAGTGCAACAGTAGGGAAAGCGTTGGATAGCGTAGGGGTAAAAATTACTATTCCCACTCCAGAGAGTGCAACAGTAAGGAAAGCGTTAGATAGCGGGAGGGTAAAAATTACTATTCACACTGCAGTGAGTGCAACAGTAGAGAAAGCGTTGGATAGCGTAGGGGTAAAAATTACTATTCCCACTCCAGTGAGTGCAACAGTAGGGAAAGCGTTGGATAGCGGGAGCGTAAAAATGACTTTTCCCACTCCAGAGAGTGCAACAGTAGGGAAAGCGTTGGATAGCGTTGGGGTAAAAATTACTATTCCCACTCCAGAGAGTGCAACAGTAAGGAAAGCGTTAGATAGCAGGAGGATGAAAATTACTATTCCCACACAAGAAAGTGCAACAGTAGGGAAAGCGTTGGATAGCGTAAGCATTACATTTACTACTCCCACTCCAGTGAGTGCAACAGTAGGGAAAGCATTGGATACCGGGAAGGTAAAAATTACTATTCCCACTCCAGAGAGTGCAACAGTAGGTAAAGCGTAGGATAGCGTAGAGATAAAAATTACCATTCCCACTCCAGAGAGTGCAACAGTAGGGAAAGCGTAGGATAGCGTAGGGGTAAAAATTACTATTCCCACTCCAAAGAGTGCAACTGTAGGGAAAGTGTTGGATAGCGTAGGGGTAAAAATGACTATTCCCACTCCAGTGAGTGCAACAGTAGGGAAAGCGTTGGATAGCAGGAGGGTAAAAACTACTATTCCCACTCCAGTGCGGAGGCAATCCGCCCGCCATCCTTCCCTGCATTCCCCCCGCCATATTACGATGGCGGAGGGGACCGCAGCGGTCGGAAAGACCGCCCGCCTGTTTTCCGCCCCGGTCGCATAGCGGCCGGGGCGGAAAAGGGATAACATGGTGGCGGTGTCTATCAGACACCGCCAGCCATATTAGAATAGGCATTTCTCAATGCCTTTCCGTGGCGGCAATGCCGCCACGGAAAGGCATGCGGTGTTCACTCTGGGGGGCCCCTGTGGGCCCCCAGAGTGACGGGCAAATGGGGGTGGCACACGGGGGGCATTGCATAATCGCAGCGGCAGGCACCGCGCGGTGCCTGCCGCTTCGAGTATGCAAATGCGTGCATTTCTTTTTAACATTGTGGCGGGCGGTGCAGTGAGCACCGCCCGCCACAATGTTACTTTGAGGAATGCGCCCGCCACAGTGGCGGGCGCATCCTAATGCCAATGTCGGGACCCCCGCCCTTTAGGCGGGCGGTCCCGATCTCCGTTAGGGTGGCGGGCGGACTGTTTCCGCCCGCCATCCTAATGGACCCCTTAATAATTAATTCAAAATAAACATAAATAAATAAATTAACATATTTAATTATTTATAATTAAATTACTTCCCACCCTATTCCCCTATAAACCCACAACCCGCTACAGAAAATAAATTACTAAAATTAACATAATTATCAACTAATCAATTAATTAAAATTAATTACCAATTATATTTTAATTAATTACCAATTAATTAATTAACAATGAATTCAAAATAAATACCAATAAATAAATTAACATATTTAATTAATTATAATTAAATTACTTCCCACCCTATTCCCCTATAAACCCACAACCCGCTACATAATTATATTATGCAAAATACCATAAAAAAATTAATTAATATAAATAAATATACACTTTTCAAACATATACTAACATAAAAAACACTTTACAAATTGATATTAACTTACTTAGCTCAAATTCGATATTTTTGTAGTCTATATCCTGTCCATTCTATATTTTTGTAGTCTATATTCTGTCCATTCTATATTTTTGTTGTCTATATTCGGTCCATTCTATATTTTTGTTGTCTATATTCTGTCCATTCGATATTATGTCCATTCTATATTTTTGATTCAATATTAATGCTATCCTATTCGATATTTCTGTAGTCTATATTCTGGCCAGTCGATATTGTGTCCATTCTATATTTTTTAATCGATATTAATGCAAATCGATATTAAAAAATCGATATTTTGAGTGTATACCGTGCTCCTCCTCTCTGGTTCCTTGGGTTGCTACCTCTGCTGGAACTCGAGTCGTTCGAGCTTGCATCTGAGAAGTCGTTATCTCCTCGTAAATATGGCCCCTTCACACGCAGCAATGTGCGTGGAAGGGGCGTTCCATGGGTGTTGCTGTGGGTGTTCCCACGCAACACCCATGGAACAAGACACATCATCAGATTTACAAGAAATCGTAAATCTGGGGATGTGTGTGAATGCTACGCCACCCTAGAGGTGTTTTCATTTCTCATCGTTTTTTCCTCTTTCAATGCGGGCTGCATTCTACAACACGCATTGAAAGAGGAAAAAGCCTCTTGTGATTGTTTTTGTGGAGAAAGGTGTCCCTTCCTGCACAAAAACAATTTCCCCATGACGCAGGCATCCATGCACCATGGTGCAAGGGTGCCGGTGCGAGCGCATCGATTCAGAAAAGGGGGTGGTGATGAACAGAGTGTCTGAATTGAGCAGACCACTCTTACCCAGTCCAAAGATCAGGGCTTGATCCATTACCGTTATTTATCTCACTGCCCCATCCCAGCTCAGAACCTGGCTATATGCAAATCAGTCTGTCCCTGGCCCAGTGCATCATGGGAACAGGGCAGACTAAACTACCAAGCCAATTCTTCACCAGAAAGGAAACAAGCTACCGGGGACCGGTTTCTGGCATTTCAGCCGTCTTCGGCCCGGCTTGCTTGAATCCTGATGGAGCAGTGAGAAAGGGACTCATGTCTGAGTATACCCTGCCACACCTATAGTGGCCAAAATCGATTCAGAAAAGGGGGTGGTGATGAACAGAGTGTCTGAATTGAGCAGACCACTCTTACCCAGTCCAAAGATCAGGGCTTGATCCATCACCGTTATTTATCTCACTGCCCCATCCCAGCTCAGAACCTGGCTATATGCAAATCAGTCTGTCCCTGGCCCAGTGCATCATGGGAACAGGGCAGACTAAACTACCAAGCCAATTCTTCACCAGAAAGGAAACAAGCTACCGGGGACCGGTTTCTGGCATTTCAGCCGTCTTCGGCCCGGCTTGCTTGAATCCTGATGGAGCAGTGAGAAAGGGACTCATGTCTGAGTATACCCTGCCACACCTATAGTGGCCAAAATCGATTCAGAAAAGGGGGTGGTGATGAACAGAGTGTATGAATTGAGCAGACCACTCTTACCCAGTCCAAAGATCAGGGCTTGATCCATCACCGTTATTTATCTCACTGCCCCATCCCAGCTCAGAACCTGGCTATATGCAAATCAGTCTGTCCCTGGCCCAGTGCATCATGGGAACAGGGCAGACTAAACTACCAAGCCAATTCTTCACCAGAAAGGAAACAAGCTACCGGGGACCGGTCTCTGGCATTTCAGCCGTCTTCGGCCCGGCTTGCTTGAATCCTGATGGAGCAGTGAGAAAGGGACTCATGTCTGAGTATACCCTGCCACACCTATAGTGGCCAAAATCGATTCAGAAAAGGGGGTGGTGATGAACAGAGTGTCTGAATTGAGCAGACCACTCTTACCCAGTCCAAAGATCAGGGCTTGATCCATCACCGTTATTTATCTCACTGCCCCATCCCAGCTCAGAACCTGGCTAGATGCAAATCAGTCTGTCCCTGGCCCAGTGCATCATGGGAACAGGGCAGACTAAACTACCAAGCCAATTCTTCACCAGAAAGGAAACAAGCTACCGGGGACCGGTTTCTGGCATTTCAGCCGTCTTCGGCCCGGCTTGCTTGAATCCTGATGGAGCAGTAAGAAAGGGACTCATGTCTGAGTATACCCTGCCACACCTATAGTGGCCAAAATCGATTCAGAAAAGGGGGTGGTGATGAACAGAGTGTCTGAATTGAGCAGACCACTCTTACCCAGTCCAAAGATCAGGGCTTGATCCATCACCGTTATTTATCTCACTGCCCCATCCCAGCTCAGAACCTGGCTATATGCAAATCAGTCTGTCCCTGGCCCAGTGCATCATGGGAACAGGGCAGACTAAACTACCAAGCCAATTCTTCACCAGAAAGGAAACAAGCTACCGGGGACCGGTTTCTGGCATTTCAGCCGTCTTCGGCCCGGCTTGCTTGAATCCTGATGGAGCAGTGAGAAAGGGACTCATGTCTGAGTATACCCTGCCACACCTATAGTGGCCAAAATCGATTCAGAAAAGGGGGTGGTGATGAACAGAGTGTCTGAATTGAGCAGACCACTCTTACCCAGTCCAAAGATCAGGGCTTGATCCATCACCGTTATTTATCTCACTGCCCCATCCCAGCTCAGAACCTGGCTATATGCAAATCAGTCTGTCCCTGGCCAAGTGCATCATGGGAACAGGGCAGACTAAACTACCAAGCCAATTCTTCACCAGAAAGGAAACAAGCTACCGGGGACCGGTTTCTGGCATTTCAGCCGTCTTCGGCCCGGCTTGCTTGAATCCTGATGGAGCAGTGAGAAAGGGACTCATGTCTGAGTATACCCTGCCACACCTATAGTGGCCAAAATCGATTCAGAAAAGGGGGTGGTGATGAACAGAGTGTCTGAATTGAGCAGACCACTCTTACCCAGTCCAAAGATCAGGGCTTGATCCATCACCGTTATTTATCTCACTGCCCCATCCCAGCTCAGAACCTGGCTATATGCAAATCAGTCTGTCCCTGGCCCAGTGCATCGTGGGAACAGGGCAGACTAAACTACCAAGCCAATTCTTCACCAGAAAGGAAACAAGCTACCGGGGACCGGTTTCTGGCATTTCAGCCGTCTTCGGCCCGGCTTGCTTGAATCCTGATGGAGCAGTGAGAAAGGGACTCATGTCTGAGTATACCCTGCCACACCTATAGTGGCCAAAATCGATTCAGAAAAGGGGGTGGTGATGAACAGAGTGTCTGAATTGAGCAGACCACTCTTACCCAGTCCAAAGATCAGGGCTTGATCCATCACCGTTATTTATCTCACTGCCCCATCCCAGCTCAGAACCTGGCTATATGCAAATCAGTCTGTCCCTGGCCCAGTGCATCGTGGGAACAGGGCAGACTAAACTACCAAGCCAATTCTTCACCAGAAAGGAAACAAGCTACCGGGGACCGGTTTCTGGCATTTCAGCCGTCTTCGGCCCGGCTTGCTTGAATCCTGATGGAGCAGTGAGAAAGGGACTCATGTCTGAGTATACCCTGCCACACCTATAGTGGCCAAAATCGATTCAGAAAAGGGGGTGGTGATGAACAGAGTGTCTGAATTGAGCAGACCACTCTTACCCAGTCCAAAGATCAGGGCTTGATCCATCACCGTTATTTATCTCACTGCCCCATCCCAGCTCAGAACCTGGCTATATGCAAATCAGTCAGTCCCTGGCCCAGTGCATCATGGGAACAGGGCAGACTAAACTACCAAGCCAATTCTTCACCAGAAAGGAAACAAGCTACCGGGGACCGGTTTCTGGCATTTCAGCCGTCTTCGGCCCGGCTTGCTTGAATCCTGATGGAGCAGTGAGAAAGGGACTCATGTCTGAGTATACCCTGCCACACCTATAGTGGCCAAAATCGATTCAGAAAAGGGGGTGGTGATGAACAGAGTGTCTGAATTGAGCAGACCACTCTTACCCAGTCCAAAGATCAGGGCTTGATCCATCACCGTTATTTATCTCACTGCCCCATCCCAGCTCAGAACCTGGCTATATGCAAATCAGTCTGTCCCTGGCCCAGTGCATCATGGGAACAGGGCAGACTAAACTACGAAGCCAATTCTTCACCAGAAAGGAAACAAGCTACCGGGGACCGGTTTCTGGCATTTCAGCCGTCTTCGGCCCGGCTTGCTTGAATCCTGATGGAGCAGTGAGAAAGGGACTCATGTCTGAGTATACCCTGCCAAACCTATAGTGGCCAAAATCGATTCAGAAAAGGGGGTGGTGATGAACAGAGTGTCTGAATTGAGCAGACCACTCTTACCCAGTCCAAAGATCAGGGCTTGATCCATCACCGTTATTTATCTCACTGCCCCATCCCAGCTCAGAACCTGGCTATATGCAAATCAGTCTGTCCCTGGCCCAGTGCATCATGGGAACAGGGCAGACTAAACTACCAAGCCAATTCTTCACCAGAAAGGAAACAAGCTACCGGGGACCGGTTTCTGGCATTTCAGCCGTCTTCGGCCCGGCTTGCTTGAATCCTGATGGAGCAGTGAGAAAGGGACTCATGTCTGAGTATACCCTGCCACACCTATAGTGGCCAAAATCGATTCAGAAAAGGGGGTGGTGATGAACAGAGTGTCTGAATTGAGCAGACCACTCTTACCCAGTCCAAAGATCAGGGCTTGATCCATCACCGTTATTTATCTCACTGCCCCATCCCAGCTCAGAACCTGGCTATATGCAAATCAGTCTGTCCCTGGCCCAGTGCATCATGGGAACAGGGCAGACTAAACTACCAAGCCAATTCTTCACCAGAAAGGAAACAAGCTACCGGGGACCGGTTTCTGGCATTTCAGCCGTCTTCGGCCCGGCTTGCTTGAATCCTGATGGAGCAGTGAGAAAGGGACTCATGTCTGAGTATACCCTGCCACACCTATAGTGGCCAAAATCGATTCAGAAAAGGGGGTGGTGATGAACAGAGTGTCTGAATTGAGCAGACCACTCTTACCCAGTCCAAAGATCAGGGCTTGATCCATCACTGTTATTTATCTCACTGCCCCATCCCAGCTCAGAACCTGGCTATATGCAAATCAGTCTGTCCCTGGCCCAGTGCATCATGGGAACAGGGCAGACTAAACTACCAAGCCAATTCTTCACCAGAAAGGAAACAAGCTACCGGGGACCGGTTTCTGGCATTTCAGCCGTCTTCGGCCCGGCTTGCTTGAATCCTGATGGAGCAGTGAGAAAGGGACTCATGTCTGAGTATACCCTGCCACACCTATAGTGGCCAAAATCGATTCAGAAAAGGGGGTGGTGATGAACAGAGTGTCTGAATTGAGCAGACCACTCTTACCCAGTCCAAAGATCAGGGCTTGATCCATCACCGTTATTTATCTCACTGCCCCATCCCAGCTCAGAACCTGGCTATATGCAAATCAGTCTGTCCCTGGCCCAGTGCATCATGGGAACAGGGCAGACTAAACTACCAAGCCAATTCTTCACCAGAAAGGAAACAAGCTACCGGGGACCGGTTTCTGGCATTTCAGCCGTCTTCGGCCCGGCTTGCTTGAATCCTGATGGAGCAGTGAGAAAGGAACTCATGTCTGAGTATACCCTGCCACACCTATAGTGGCCAAAATCGATTCAGAAAAGGGGGTGGTGATGAACAGAGTGTCTGAATTGAGCAGACCACTCTTACCCAGTCCAAAGATCAGGGCTTGATCCATCACCGTTATTTATCTCACTGCCCCATCCCAGCTCAGAACCTGGCTATATGCAAATAAGTCTGTCCCTGGCCCAGTGCATCATGGGAACAGGGCAGACTAAACTACCAAGCCAATTCTTCACCAGAAAGGAAACAAGCTACCGGGGACCGGTTTCTGGCATTTCAGCCGTCTTCGGCCCTGCTTGCTTGAATCCTGATGGAGCAGTGAGAAAGGGACTCATGTCTGAGTATACCCTGCCACACCTATAGTGGCCAAAATCGATTCAGAAAAGGCTGCGGTTTGTGCGCCAGCGCAAGGGGAAGCACAGACATGTGACATATTCTTGTAAACATATTGCATCTCTGTGCTTTCCAAACTAACGCAGCACGGCGCAGCAAAATTACTTGATGCACCATGCTGCATTACTTTGTTGTAAATTTGACCCTAAGACAGCAGGAATAGGAAAGTAGCAAAATAAAAACTGGAAAGGGAAAGGAAGAAGGCACAGGGAAAAGTGTAAATATAGGAGGAGAGTTCAAGTGTGCACTAAAATAGTGCAGCTCAGAATTCAAGGCAGCACTGCAGGCAGTGCATGTTCAGGAACAAAGGAATTATCTACAGGTCAGGAACAGGAATCGTGGAATAACTATACCTCAGGAATTCTGGAAACCATGATAGCAAAAGCTCAGGAAACAAGTGACCAGCCAAACAGGAACACTGCTACTATGACCAACATTGGGCTGAAGGGATCTGGGGCTTAGAAGAGCTCACAGTGATCACATGCATATGGTGTGAGCAAGCTTGTAGCGGAAAGCCACTGGTGTGCTGAATTCCTCCACCCATTCCTGACCTACAGGGATGGAGACAAAGCAGTGAGCATGGAATTCTAGATAATGGAGTTTTTAGCAAGAGTATACTGGCTTCCACAAAAACTGGCATGAATTGGGAATGAATGGTAATTTCAGAATAGTGTCCAAGAGGCAGAAAATAAAAATAAATCCTAGCTTACGTTGTGAGAATTTAATATTCTATTAAGTACACGCAGACGAGGACTATGCTTCTATCTCTTTACTGCATAAAATAAACAGCAGTCGGGGCGTGGCTTGGGAGGCAATCGAGTAAGATGTGCCTTTCTTGCTCTCCGTGTCTCCGAGATCTGCAGAGATGCAGTTGATCGAAACAGGGCAATCAAGCTAGCACCCTGCAGCCCTGACAACTTCTGCTGCTGGCCCGTCTTCATTTGAGGTGGTTGGGCATTGGAGAGAGAAAGCGTGCACCAGCTGATTCTACCGGAATGCCCTTGTCACTGGGAGCAGCCAGTCTGCGCTATCTTTCTTCTAACCCCTGCTGGACCGCTTCTGCTGCAGCTTGCGGAGCGGTGTGCATACGGACTTACTACGCTTCGGCCCTGGTGACGGGGGACCACCTGGGATCTGCTGAGGAGGAGATACCCCAAAATTGGCAGCCACGTCACCCATTGGTGGTGGCTTAGAGCCGCCCGGTTTCAGGCGGATTCCAACGGCCTCCTGCTCTGTTGATCTCCCTGCCGGCAGCGGAGCACCTCATTGTGGCTTGTAGAGCTCCACCATGGGCAGAGCGGGCCCTCAATCGGGTGGAACTCTACACTGGGGTAGAACAGGCTCTGACACTACCATTGACTCGAGGCTCAATAGCATCTGCCACAACACTATGCGCCGTTCGAAAGCAGCAAAGGACAATCCAGTGAGGTCCCTCTGGACACAGAATCTGCAACCAGGCAAGGCAGTGCCACCCCTTCCCTGTCTCCGGCTGGGGGAACCATCTTCCGCCCCCATTACTCAAGGATATATGGACCGCTTCCTACAAGAAATTCATACGGATATCACCTCACTCAAAGATTAATTCAAGTCCTGCTTACACAACATGCGGAGGGATGTCTCAGAAATAGGAGACAGAGTGGACGACCTAGAGAAGACAGTGGACAGTAGCTCTGAGGATCAGGAGGAGCTATAGAAGTGGGTTACAGCCCTGGAAGAACAATGCATCGACCAACAAACCAATCAGGAAGACTTGGAAAATAGAAGCCGATGCAACAACATCTGTAGCGGGAGGTCACTAGGAATGCTAAAGGCAGCAACATCATGTCCTTCATGGCGGAGCTTCTGCAAGCGCTCTGTGGAAACAAAGATGCCCCCCATCCGCTTTGGTGAGGGCCCACAGGGTGACTACGGATCACTGACATAATATAGAATGACAAAATATAGACTTACCAAAATATAGTCACCAAAACATGTAAATGTAAATGTAAATGTACATGTATTTATATAGCGCAAATCACTGACCGAGGTCGGTATCTAAGCGCTTGCTTAGGGAACCCGTCCTGGTATTCCCCTGTGAGATAATCCCGGCAGGGTATCCACAAGGTGAAAGCCAGGCATCCCGCTGCGAGGGGCCGTTGTGGAGATTAAGCAAGCTATTGCCCAGAGTCGCAGAGTGTGAACCCGTGAGTCGAGAAGGCACCGGAGCGAGAATTATCGAGTCCGTGGAATTTTTTACCCCATGACCCGCCGAGGCGGGGAATTGAACCCTGGTCCAGGGCCGATCTCAGCTTCCGGGTCTGCCGCCTCTAACCCCTGAGCCACACTTCTCCAAAAATATAGAATGCCAAAATATCGAATTCCTATCTACAAACAGGTAAGTACAAAAATATCGAATCCAAAATATAGTCTGTAAAAAATATAGTCAGTCAAAATATCGAATTTTTTTAAATGTCTTAAAAGTAATTTAAAATTAATGAAATAATAAATATAATTAACTAAAACATACTTAGAAATACTCAAATAACCTTAAAATTAAGATATAATTAATGTAAGTTATTAATAAAAAATGTACAATATTTTACCGTAGGATAGCAGGAGGGTAACATTTAATATTACCACTCCAGTGAGTGCAACAGTAGGGAAAGCGTTGGATAGCGTAGGGGTAAAAAGTACTATTCCCATTCCAGAGAGTGCAACAGTAGGGAAAGCATTAGATAGCATAGGGGTAAAAATTACTATTCCCACTCAAGATTGTGCAACAGTAGGGAAAGCGTTGGATAGAGTAGGGGTAAAAAATACTATTCCTACTCCAGTGAGTGCAACAGTAGGGAAAGCGTTGGATAGCGTAAGGGTAAAAATTACTATTCCCACTCCAGAGAGTGCAACAGCAGGGAAAACGTTGGATAGCGGGAGGGTAAAAAATACTATTCCCACTCCAGTGAGTGCAACAGTAGGGAAAGCGTTGGATAGCGGGAGGGTAAAAATTACTATTTTAACTCCAGAGCGTGCAACAGTAGGGAAAGCGTTGGATAGCGTAGGGGTAAAAATTACTATTCCCACTCCAGAGAGTGCAACAGTAGGGAAAGCGTTGGATATTCAAAGGGTAAAAATTACTATATCCACTCCAGAGAGTACAAAAGTAGGGAAAGCATTGGATAGCGTAGGGGTAAAAATTACTATTCCCACTCCAGAGAGTGCAACAGTAGGGAAAGCGTTGGATAACGTAGGGGTAAAAAATACTATTCCCACTCCAGAGAGTGCAGCAGTAGGGAAAGCGTTGGATAGCGGGAGTGTGAAAATTACTATTCCCACTCCAGTGAGTTTAACAGTAGGGAAAGTAATGATTTAATATATTATTAAAAATAAATTAAATATCAATCCCAATAAAACAAATAATTAAAATTAATAACCAATTTAATATTATGTAATAATTAATTAGAAATACAACTACATATTAGTTATTAAAAATTAATAACCTATTCATAATTATTTAACAACTAATTAATTTTCAATAACAAAAACTAATTAATAATACAAATTAATACCAATTGAAAATTAACAGTAAATTAATTATCAATACACAAAAAGTATTTTTAACATGTAAATAATTACAATTACATTACTTCCCACCCTATTCCCCTATAAACCCACATCCCACTACAGAAAATACATTAATACAATTATCATAATTATCAAATATTTAATTAATACAAAATAATTACCAATTAATAAAAATTAATTGCCAATTGATAGAAATTAATTAGCAATTAAAAATTAATTAACAATAAATTTAAAATCAATACCAATGAATGAAAAAAATTATTTACTTAATTACAGTTAAATTACTTCCCACCCTATTCCCCTATAAACCCACAACCCGCAACAGAAAATAAATGTAGAAAAATAACATAATTAACAATTAATCAATTAATACAAATTAATTGGCAATTAATAAAAATTAATTACCAATTAAAAAATAACAATGAATTCAAAATGAATACCAATATATAAATAAAAATATTTAATTAATTACAATTAAATTACTTCCTACCCTATTCCCCTATAAACCCACAACCCGCTACAGAACTAAAAAGCAAAATGTAATTAAAAATTAATAATAATTGCTAAAAATTAATATTTAATTTAATATAATTAAATTACTTCCCACCCTATTCCCCTATAAACCCACAACCCGCTACAGAATTAAATTACGCAAAAATTAAATAACATAAAATTCATTACTTAAAATACATTAAACATACATTACAAAAATTAATATACACTTTTCACACATATACTAACATACAAAACACTTTAAAAAAAAATGATATTATTAAAAAATCGATATATTTAATGCCTATATTGTATACTTCGATATTTTGACTTCTATATTTTGAAAATCGATATTACTTACCTTAAATTCGATATTTTTAACCACTATAGTGTGTCCATTCGATATTTTGTCCATTCTATATTTTTACTTCGATATTATGTCCATTCTATATTTTGGAATCGATATTATGACTGTTTACCGGTGACTACCTCCAACTCTCATGCAGATATGGTCCCAGACATCCTGACTAGAGTACACTTCTTCACACAGAAAGAGGCAACACTGCATGCAGCCAGGGATAAAACTGAATTAATCTTCCAAGGCTTTGCAAAACAGCTCTATTAAGGACTCTCTCCCATCAGCTTAAGGAAGCAGCAAGACTTCAAACCTGTCACTGACAAGTACGCAACATGGGAATTTCCTCTTCCGTTTCGTTGGGAAGGCAAACGTCGCTCAATGAGACATTTAACTGAAACAAAAACTCTGCTAGGAATACTGGATGAAGTTTAGGGGGATGGTTGCTCCCCATCCGTGATCCCTGTGACAAGAAATCAAAACTAAGGGTTCATAGTCCCATCGCGCCAACACGACAAACACCAAGCAGAGACATCTTCACAAGAAACCTAGAACAATATTATTTAACATCTCCATGACCTTAGCGGGGACGCCACTTTTTCTCCTTCAACCACGGGCTCCCTGTGAACTTGAACCGAGTTCTGCCCGGCGTGCCTTCAAGTCAATGAGAATTAACTGCTACTGCTGGTGCCTCTCCCTGCCTCACCGCGGCTGGTGGTGGGCCTCGGGCCAGGAAGAACCTTGCAAACCCTTGGACCTCACCGTGTCAGCGTCCTCCCTGATGAACTTCCCCCACCGACTTTATCCACTGGAGGGTGACTCCTAAAGTTGGATTGGAGTACCCCGGTGCCGACATCCGCAAGAAGAAGTTGCAGATGGACCCTCTTGCCATGTTGTTCCTTTTTGTTTTGCTTTATTTCTTTTCACAGGCTGCATCTTCTTGGTTATGCCACATGAGGGATGTTATAATTCCTACTGCTGGTCCCGGGGGTGGGGCGAGAGATTATCAACATAGGTTTGGGCTAGCCTCTGAGTATACTTTCAACGGCGACATGGTGGGTGAGGGATGAGTGAATTAAGCACCCCTTGCAACGCGTACCCTGCCTCTACATTCCGTTGCTCTCTTGCTCATGGATCACTTTATGCGCACTTCCCGACTACACACCTCCCATGGGCGGTTTTAAGCTAATATCCCTAAATTTGAAAGGTTTGAATTCTCCAAATACATACAAACAAATTTGTTGGTATGTCCTACAACACGACCGGGATGTCCTCCTGCTCCAGGAGACCCGCCTGATGGGGGTCGACGGCCATTGGATGGCACATCCGAAATATCCTAAACAACACGGGGCATGCACCCCAACTACATCCCTAGGAATAGGTGTCCTTCCTAAGGCTAACATTTATTCCTCAGTGATTAAAGAACTCTCCGATAAGGAGGGTTGCTACTTGCTGCTACAGCTTTTCCAGGGATGGCACAATTGAACAATACTTAACTTACATGCCCCAAATACTGCGCAGGAAGCCTACGTCAGGCATACCCTACATAAGCTAGAGGGGGTGGAGGGAGACCTCATAGTATGTGGAGACTTTAACTTGGTGTGGGATCCTTCCCTAGATTGCAGTGGATCAACTTATCAGAAAACTGGGGCTATGTCCTGGTGCTTAAAAAGGGATATAAAAGGCCTGGGCCTCATATACGCCAACTGCGATTATTGGCGACCTCAACTTACATATGGATGCCCCACTTTCCAATTCGGTCCAGAGCTTGTTAGCTGACCTCGAAGCGTTCCAACTGATTCAAATGGTACGATCACCAACTCACACAGGCGGCCATCTATTAGATCCCGTCTTGACGAATCTCGCTACGAATATTTCAGTGCTCCATCCTAGACCTATGGCCTGGACTGACCACCATCTGATTGAAATCCGTATCATCACTACCTTCTCCCCTTCTAAAAACAACCCCTCAGCCAGTTTTAGACGCCCCTGGAGAAACTTAAATTTAGAGCATTTTCATCAGCTTCTGATGAAATATCATCCTCTACCCCCCATTGAAGTTTCCCGCGGCTATGACAGCTTCTGTGAGTGGCTAAATCACTCATTAGATATGCTTATTCCGGCTAAGTGGAGTAAGACTAGATCTAGTCCTTCCAGTCCCTGGTATGATGAATCTCTTAAAAAACTCAAAGTCTCTTGCAAAAAGGCAGAGCGCGCGTGGCGTAAAACTTATGATACTGACCTCAAGGCGGCCTATAGGGCTTGCACTAGAGTGTATCATTGGGCCATTTGCGCGGCCAGGGCTGCTTTCTACTCTCAGGAGATAAAGAACAGCACAAACCCCACCAAGGTCATCTTCCGGGTGTGTAAGGACCTCACTAGCAAAAGGATTGACACTGCTGCTCTCCAACCGTCTATGACACACTGTGAGGATTTAGCCTCGTTTTTTGTCGAAAAGGTGGAGGCTATCTACAGGTCATTCTCTCAGCTTCCCATCACGGAGATTAGCTCTCCATTATTGGTTCATAAACCATTATTGACTATACCTAGTCCGACTCTAGATGAATTTCTAGCCTTGACGACTAAAGTCAAATCCGGCTCCCCGGACGACCCCATGAGGCCTATTCAATTCCGTGAACTTGCTGAATGCTGCTATCCTGCTTTGCATGATCTTATTAATCTGTCCTTCAGTACGGGCAGTGTTCCCAAGGCTTGGAAACAGGCGACGGTTATTCCCATTCTAAAAAAACCCACCCTTGATCCTACCAAGCCTGAACACTATCGACCCATCTCCCTTCTCCCCTGGCCATCCAAACTAGCAGAAGCACATGCTAATGCTATTCTATCATCTCACCTGCAGGAAGCGAATATACTGGATAATTCCCAAAATGGGTTCCGTGCAGGTCATAGCACCGAAACTGCTCTTTTGGCTGTGGTGGAGCACATCAGGAATCTGTTGGACCTGGGTCAGACGGCAGCACTGATTCTTTTAGATCTCAGTGCCGCCTTCGACACAGTGTCTCACCAGATTCTTTTACATCGCCTGATGGAGGCAGGAGTTGGAGAGGTGGCACTCGAGTGGTTCCGCTCCTTTCTTAAGGATCGAGCCTTCAAGGTTTCCACACCTCCTTTTGTCTCTGCTTCCCGCCCTATACTTCAGGGTGTTCCCCAAGGATCGGCCCTTAGCCCTACCTTGTTTAACTTATATGTTCAGCCATTAGCGGAGGTAGCCCACAGTTTTGGTCTCTCCTTGGTGTCATACGCCGATGACACGCAGCTGGCGGTGGCACTCAACGGCGACTCCAACATGGATGCCCCCACCTTTCAGTCAGCTTTAAAAGCTGTGGCAGGCTGGATGGCGAACAATCGACTGCAACTTAATGCCTCTAAGACCGAGGTCATTATTTTTGGTAGGGAAAGTGGATTATGGGGAGATCAATGGTGGCCTTCTGAGTTAGGCCCCGTTCCTTCCCCCGTGACTGAGGTCAGAAATCTCGGGGTGTGGTTCGATGACAAGCTTTCTTTCACCTCTCACACTAAACGTGTGGCTGGCACCTGTTTTGGCACTCTGCAGTGTCTTCGTCCAATTTTTAAGTTTTTTGATGCGGAGACCAGACAGATTATAGTCCAAGCCCTGGTTCTCACCAGGCTGGATTATGCTAGTTCTCTGTTCTTGGGTCTAAATCAGGCTGAGCTATCCCGCCTTCAGAGGGTTCAGAACGCGGCGGCTAGGATGCTTGTCGGCCTCCCGAAGTTTGTCTCGGTCCGTCGGACTATTCAGGATCTCCATTGGCTGCCGGTGGGGCAGAGAATTAAGTTTAAAGCTCTCTGCTTAACTTTTAAAATTCTCAAATTAGCCTCCCCTCCTATTCTTGCACAGACTATTTTGCACTATGTCCCTGCCAGAGCTCTTCGCTCCGCCGGATCTAATCTTGCTATTGTGCCACGCTTTAAAAAATCCAGGATCGGCGGACGCTCTTTCTCAGTGTTGGCGGCAGCCCTTTGGAACTCTCTGCCGGCCCCTCTTCGCTCCATCCCTGACTTGCTCCCGTTTAGGAAGGCACTAAAAACCTTCCTTTTTTCTACAATTTAGGCCTACTTTTTTATCTTCTCTGATGTGTTGTGTTCTCATTTCTCCAAAGCGCCGGGACGCCACTTGGCTGCGGCATCCGTGCGCTATACAAAAATTAAATAACATAACATAACATAACATAACATGGTGATATAAGCATCCTGACACATGGGACTACTCCTTCTACTCATGTTCATGCCTCTTACTCCCTTTTAGACTATACCTTTATATCCCCTTACTTCGCCGCTTAAGCGTGGTTGAGCTTTCTGACATTTCTATCCCAGACCATGCCCATCTGGAGCTTACAGGGGTTGACAGCGCATCCCACTCAGAAGTCACACTGTGCTAGCACCTGCCCCTGCATCTCTTGTGTGACCCTGTACATATAGAAGAGATTCGGAAAAGTATCAAGGAATAATTTACACTCAACACAGTCCCTGAAACCCCCCTCGACACACTGTGGGATGGGTTGAAAGCTACCATTAGGGTCACAATCACGACTATAGCTATTGCACGAGGGCATGAGGCGAGGCTGATAGAGTTGAACCTATCGGTTGAGATTAAACAATTGGAACACTTGGATAAAATCCCCTCCCACCAAACCAAGCAGCATTTGGCTATTCTTTGCTGCCAGATGCGCACTCACCTGACAGGCAATGCGGAGCGAGCGCTCCCAGCTCTCAAGCAGCAATACTACGCAGGGGGTGACAAGGTGGGCAGACTCTTAGCCCATAAGCTACGTCATATGCATGCCAAAACACACATCACAAAGATCCACTTGGCTGACACGGAATGGGCTATATCTGAGAGGGATAAACTTAAAGCTTTCATGGATTACTACTAACAGTTATATGCCCAGGACGACCCATCTCCTGAGCGACTTCATACCTACCTAGCCGAGTGTGAGTGGGATCCCTTACGCCCTCAGCACGCTACGCTCTTAGATAACCCGATCCCTATTGACGAATTACGCGGTGCAGTCAGGGCTACTCCTGTAGGCAAAACGCCCGGTACTGACTGCCTCCCAGTCTATTTCTACAGGCTCTTTTTGCCCCATTTCCAGGATCATTTGCTGAGACTTTTTAAACTCCTTCACAACAGACTCAAGCGTCACCCTCACAATGGCAGCTGCAGAGATATTTCTCATACTTAAAGCAGGTGAGGACATGGCCCTATGCTCCCATTAGCGCCTTATAGCACTACTTAACACCAATGCCAAACTTTCTACGGAAATATTGGCTACCTGGCTGCAACCATGTCTACCGGGCCCAATAAATCTGGACCAAGTGGGCTTCATTCGCCAGCAACAGAGGCCACGTAATGTTCGCAGCATGGCACACCTGATAGAAAAAATCGCATCAATATGATATCCTGCCGTGCCTTCTCCTGCTTGATGTGAAAAAGGCCTTCAACAGGGCAAACTGGATATACCGAGACACAGTGCTGAACAGGATGGGGCGGGGTCAGGGCTTTATCAACAAAATCATGGCCTGAACTGTGGCACAAGTAGCCGGTGTCTGTGTCAATGGGCGGATGACGAGACCTATCCCCCTTCAGCGAGGTACACAGGGATACCTACTATCGCCATTACTGGGCGCACAGGCAGTCGAACCCCTTGCTATCAAAGTTTGCGCCACGGACACTGTGACAGGCATACCTTTTGGTGATCAAACGCATAAGATAAGCCTGTTTGCAGATGACCTCCTGCTTACACTGACACAGCCTGAGACATCTCTGCAGGGCCGGCCCTAGGCATGTGCAAAGTGTGCACCTGCACAGGGCCGCCAAACCCCAGGGGCCGCCACGACGACGGACGAGGATCAGATCCGAAGGATCACTGGCGGCCCCCTGACAGGATTTGGCGGCCTCCGGGCAATGGCAGCGACGCGTAAGCGTTGTTGTTTTAGTTTAGTTTAGCAGTGACTAAAAGTGAGAGCCTGTGGGAGCACTGCCTGGCTGTGGCTTACACACGTTGCTCCAGCAGGATTGAGGTTCGCAGCTGCTCTAACGCAGCAGTAGCACAACTGCAACAATGTTTCAACATTACAACTGCCGCGGCGCAGCTCTTCCTGTCAACCTGACGTCATTGTGGGGGGACGTCACATCCTGCTTGCTGCCTGGGCGCCAGGAGAATTCGTTTTGGGTGTTAGAAATAAAGGCGGCTGGCTAGTTTGTGGGGTAGCGCGGCATGTAATCGTGCACATAATCATGCCCGGAGGGAGCACTGCAGTTAATTACAGTGGCGGCCGTGAGTTCGCACCGGTCTGGACCACCTCGTGGCTACATACCAGCTGTTGTTACTAACCCCTACCCACCTTCCCTGAATTCAGTAGTTTACCGCAGCAGACGGATTTAGTAGATCAGAGGCCGCCAGGACAGACCGTCTGTCACTGGATGCCCCCACCTCCATGGGGCACACAAGCATGACAGGACTGCGGGCAGGCCTGGATGTTATCACCGGAGGCGGGCCGGGCGGCAAACTCTAATGGCACGGCCTCCGCAGTAGCTCGCGGCCTAAGCCTGCCTTCAGCCAGCCTTGCAGACCAAAGTTGCGGCCTGCAAATATGGAGCGCGGCCAGAAAGTTCAGCATTTGGTTAAAAGGGTTTAGGAGCTCGGCAACTAATCTTCTGCTTCTGAAGGTGTCCAGGGTCGTTAGCGGGCACTTGACATGAAGCATACCTGGATGATGGTAAGAAACTTTCTTCACAAGTAGTTAATATTGTAATGTGGATACTGAGATGTGCTAACCTTGAGCTTTACGAAGAAAATGCTGGTGTTTTGCTTGAATAGGTGCCAAGTACAGTGGCTGTTTTCTAAATTAATTTAAAGCAAGTTCTGTATTATATTTAGCGTTTCAGCTTTTGAATTCACAATCCCGAAGCACTATAGCACTTAAAATGCTAACCTGGATTAGTGTTGTTGAGTGATATAAATGAAAAGCAATTCTTGCTAGATAAATGTGGAAGAAACGATTTAAAACAGTCCTTGTTATGTTCTTATGCCCCGGAAACAGCTATAGCCCTGCATCAACCCACAGACCTGAAGGTACCAGAACTCACTCTTTTAAGATCTGCTTAGAGTTTCTCGTTGTTCGAATGGTTGTAATTGTTTATATATATATATATATATATATATATATATGTTTCCATCGTCTTAATTGTTTGATTTTGCTCGGGAGACAGTGTGTGTCACTAATAGTTGTTGAAATGTCACTTATAATTGCACCAAAATTATATAAATGTCACACATGGCAATCTGAAACCTTGGCAGCTGTGTTCGTTTTTGTGGAGAGAGTATCTTCTGATCTAATCACAGTATCAATGCAGGCCCACGCTGCAGCCGGCTTCCTTATTTGATCCGGGGCCGAGACAGCAGATAGAGGTGGTCTGCTCCCAGACTCCTAGGCGCGAGACCCCAGGGAGTTCGGGGCAGTGAATTTATTGAGACAGAGGGTCACTGAGAGCCAATGAGACACTGGTATGAACTGCCACCCATGTGCTTACTTCTGTTCAAAACAGAGGTCTGGTCACGGGAGCCCTGATTCCACCCAGGTATGTGTAATGTAGGGCAGGAATAACTTCATTTATTTTGGGCTCTGAGGGAACACCCGATATTTAAAGTGGTGCTTGTGCTAACAGCGTTGCTCATCAAACTCTTTCTGTGCGCATAATGCAGTCTCATTCCTTTATGTGTGTATCGGTTCTACTTACCCATCCCAGAGTTTCGTCTATTTTGCAGAATATCCACAAATCCATCATGCATTTTCATGCCCTGGTAGAGCTGAGCTTCTAAAAGGGCAGTAGTCTTAAGTATATGTATTCATTTTTTGCCTAGCCCAAAACACTACTTCCAAGAATATCTGCTGCATTAAATCATTACAGGGTCGGTTCAAGGATTCTGGGGGCCCTGGGCAGAAAGCAAATTTGCGAGGCACCTAATAATTTGCACAGACATCCACATTCAGGGCTGCCTGCATCTCAATAGATGCCCCAGCTCCTCTAGCTGCAGCCCTTCCCTCTCCTTAAGTGCCTCTCAACAGCTCATAAAGGGCTGGAGGTGTGAGGGTTGGTTATCTGCAGAAAGTGTTAATACTGCCAGGGAGCTAAACAGGGGGACAATAACCATCCCCCTGTGCCACCGCGCTTGTGGGGGGTGGAGGCCTAGTTCCTAGACACACCGGAGGAAAGTGTTCTCTTGCAACTGGGACTACCCTTACCATAAGCTTCGTCATATGCACGCCAAAACACACATCACAAAGATCCACTTGGGAGACACGGAATGGGCTGTAGCTGGGAGGGATAAACTTATAGCTTTCATGGATTACTACCAACAGTTATATGCCCAGGACGACCCCTCCCCTGAGCGACTTCATACCTACCTAGCTGAGTGTGAGTGGGACCCCTTACGCCCTCAGCACGCTACGCTCTTAGATAAACCGATCCCTCTTGACGAACTACGCGGTGCAGTCAGGGCTACTCCTTTAGGCAAAACGCCCGGTACTGACTGACTCACAGTCTATTTCTACAGGCTCTTTTTGCCCCATTTCCAGGATCATTTGCTGAGACTTTTTAACTCCTTCACAACAGACTCAAGCGTCACCCTCACAATGGCAGCTGCAGAGATATTTCTCATACTTAAAGCAGGTGAGGACATGGCCCTATGCTCCCATTAGCGCCTTATAGCACTACTTAACACCAATGCCAAACTTTCTACGGAAATATTGGCTACCTGGCTGCAACCATGTCTAAAGGGGCCAATAAATCCGGACCAAGTGGGCTTCATTCGCCAGCAACAGAGGCCACGTAATGTTCGCAGCATGGCACACCTGATAGAAAAAATCGCATCAATATGATATCCTGCCGTGCCTTCTCCTGCTTGATGTGAAAAAGGCCTTCAACAGGGTAAACTGGATATACTTAGACACAGTGCTGAACAGGATGGGGCGGGGTCAGGGCTTTATCAGCAAAATCATGGCCTGAACTGTGGCACAAGTAGCCGGTGTCTGTGTCAATGGGCGGATGACGAGACCTATCCCCCTTCAGCGAGGTACACAGGGATACCTACTATCGCCATTACTGGGCGCACAGGCAGTCGAACCCCTTGCTATCAAAGTTTGCGCCACGGACACTGTGACAGGCATACCTTTTGGTGATCAAACGCATAAGATAAGCCTGTTTGCAGACGACCTCCTGCTTACACTGACACAGCCTGAGACATGATCTCTGCTAGTGTTGTGAAGTGCCTACAAGACTATGAGTCTGTCTCTGGCAATCGGATCAATATGGCTAAGTTATTTGTGCTCGATCTTACTATCCAAGCCTGAGATGTATTAGCCTTACGGACCTTTGCGCCTTTCCAATGGTCCTCTGACTACATCAAATACCTGGGTCTTAACACTACCCCTACATTCACTTCCTGAACTCGATTCAATTGGTTCTCCCTCCACCGCGCCTTCTTAGCCAACTTTCAGAGGTGGAAGCCTCTTCCTATCTCCTGGCTGGCGCTCATTAATATTATAAAAATGATTGTATTGCTAAGGGTTCTATATCTATTTCAAACATTACCCACGCCAGCACCGCAAGATGATATACTGCGCCTGCAAAGAGACATTCGGCCCTATAAATGGAACAGGAAACAACCCTGAATAGCTTATTCCCTTCTAATGCTACCACGAGACAGGGGTAGGCTAGCTTGCCCAAATCTCTTAGAATACTACTGGGGGGCCCACCTGCGATATATCATGGAATGGGCAGTACTGGAAAGAGAAAGGCATTGGTTCCACATGGACAAGCAGTCACATGCAGGCCTCTGTGGGGCCTTGCTTGGCTGCTTAAACACACCGACCGCGCAGTGTTTATGCTGCCACGCCAACCAGGACAGTGCTAGAATATGGGACCGGGTGGCCCTAAAGAGGGGACTGACTTACCTCTCCATCTCCTCATACTCCCATTGCCCGCAATCCAGCCTTCCATCCGGGACTCTTACCCCTTTCCTTCCACAATTGGTGGGAAGGAGACTGTTGCACGCTCCAGGACCTCTTCACTGGAGACACGAGCAAGTCAGTTGACGAATGCAGAGCGGAATTCAAACTCCCCCCCCCCCCCCCACAGTGAGACTCCAATACCACCAGCTGAGGCATTGGGTTTTACACCCCACGGTCTACTCACCCCCTCACTCCGTTTAAGAAGCTGGTACGAGCTTTTGATGAAACTCGAGGACTCATATCTAACATGTACCAAGCGCTACAACACACCGCCCTCACCTGCACAAAGGCATATCAATCTATCTGGCATAACACCACACACGAGTAAATAACACCTAAGCAGTGGGAGACATTATGGCAGGATATACCTAAAACCTATTGTAGTCTCCCCCACTGGGAAACTGCATATAATTTGATGGTCTAATGGTACTACACACCCGCTCGTTTATCTTCTATCTACTTAGAGGTCTCCCCTCTCTGCTGGCTGTGCAGCGATGGAGACCCTCTGTCCTATCTGGTGGTCCTGTAGAGGATTGTGACGTAATGGAGATACTGAGCCATGTTAAAGACATCATAGGTTATCCCCTTTCCCCCTCTCATGCTCTATAATCATCCTGTATAACAACACAGGGTCTGGCTCTAATCAGCAAGGCTGAGCCTTGAATCAACAAACAACAACAAGATGGTCAATGCTGATACTTATTTTAGTACCTCACAAAAAAAGAATGGACAACATTCGAGACAAATCACTCACTTACATGGACGACATAAAACATAGAACACATACAACATCACAGTCTTGTTACTTTTTCCAAGAAACCAGAGGCACTGATTGACTAATCAAAGAGCAACCACAAGTAACAGTGTTAAATTAGAACTCTGTGTTAATTACACTTGTTACACAGCTGAAAAAACAAGACCAAAACAACATCTATACTGGTGGACGCGTTTCGAACCCCATAAATTGCAAGGTGGGGTTATCTTCAGGACCAATCTCTAAAAAACAGTAATAAAATAAAGAATTTTAGGGATATAGCCTCTGGTTTCTTGGAAAAAGTAAAAAGACTGTGATGTTGTATATGTTCTATGTTTTATGTCGTCCTAGTAAGTGAGTGATTTGTCTTGAATGTTGTCCAGCATTTGTGCATTCTTTTTGAGTCATTCATGGCTCTTTAAGTCAAATTGTTCTTTTTGTTTTTTTGGTAAAATGTGTAAATATGTGTCAATATCTGAGAATTTGTAAAATTATTATTTTTTTTAAAATAATATCATTCATATGTTCTCAAATTGAATTCGAAAGGTAGTCATTATTTGGTTTTGATGGCACCTTTTCCTTGTGAGGTATTAACATAAGTATCAGCATTGGCCATCTCGTTGTTGTTTGTTGTCTATAATCATCCTGGGCATACGCCCTTCTCACTTAGTCACAATGACCCACACAGACTGGACAATCATTAGCTACCTGCTTTTGGCAGTGCAGCAGATCATAGCGCTTATGTGAAAGTAACCAGACCCTCACTAACTCGCCCAATGGTTTGCTCAAGCATGGCATCTACTTCTATGTTAAGGGCATTCCCCAAACCCTCTCCCACTTTACGGAACCTTGCCAAATACCCGGTACCTCCTACACCCCCTTGGTAGGTTAACACCTTAGATGCGGCGCAAATATCCCTCCCCAGTGCTGCGCTGTCCATTGGAACTAGTGCTGAATGGACGTCCAATGGTCGTGCGCAGCACTGGGGAGGTAGTGCTGCCGTCGGCCAACGCCCGACGCAGCACTTAAGAGGTTAAGGTCTGTGAATGTGATGTTTGTTTGTTATTTCTAGTTCACATACAACTGTACTATTTTGAACTTAAAATAGCAAGCTACGAGAAACAGCCTGATATTATGATGACTCTGTTAAAGCTATAGTTATGCTATTCTGTGGCTTTGAGTGTGATTGTGCGCGTTGCTACTGCGGGCCTAACGGGACCTGTCGCTATCTTGTAAACCTTATGGATGATGATGCAATGTACAAGTTTTCTTTTTGTGATGATTAATAAAAAAGAACTTTAGTTAAAAAAATAAACAGCAGTCAATAACCACAATGTAAAGGAAAAAAAACTACATGTTCCATGAACCTCTAGTCTATAAGTAATCACATGCTCCAATCACCATCAACATAGTCCTTTAAGACCCAGCACCTCCATTTTGAACTCCTCTTTCTTTGCAAACGGAGCTGGAATTGTAAGGTAAGAACAACATTTTGGGACTAAACCGTGTCCAAACCAGGAGGGAGATTGCTCCAACCTTCTCAATAGCAGAGGTCGAAGTAACTGTACCTTCCAAGGCAACTTGTAACACTGTTGACGAAGGATGAATCAATCTTCACACAGAGTTGGAACTCCTGCTCGAGAATCCTGATGGGCAATCAGTCCACTTCATGTACGCGTTTGATTGTTTCCAGTAAAACCAGAAAGTAGAGGCCATAAAATCTATACCAACAACTAATGTAAGCAGAAAATATCACATATAGGGTGGGAGTCCAATATACAAGCACAAAAGTAATAGTAGAAATGTACTTATACCTTATGTATATGAGTAAAACACAATTCAATCAGGGTGGGATAATCCTCGCCTCCTCGTCATTAATAGAATTGAGAATTCTTATTGTGTAAGCTAGCAATTGTTTTATTCTATGTCAGGACTGGAGGCTCCAATTATGCTTGTTTAAAATTGAGCTACGACCACTGACACAACATCCACAATAGGTTTATAGTAGAAAGCCTTAAAGGTTGATTCAGAGCACTAGTCTGCTGCTTTTAAAATATCCAAGAGAAGTGAACCTACGGAAAAGGATTTAGAGGCCATGGTCCCTCGGGCCAAGAGCGACCCAAAAATGGCGATATTAATACCAGCTGTAGGCAGGAGCCAACACATCCATCTTGCTAGAGTAGCGGCTGCCATCGATCTGAAAGGCTTTTGCAAGGTAATGAGCACTTGTCCACCGGGGTCAACCCAAAATTCACTGGTGGCAGCTTCCTAGGCTTTGAGGGATTGCATTACACACAACTTAGAGTTATTGGGAAACTCTGGGTAGGATACCATTCTGGCATTATATTTTGTCCTCCTAGAAATGGTAAAGGAACCCCCATCCGGGGAGAAAATCCTGCCAGATAGTACCAAAGCTTGTACATTGAACACTCTCTTACAAGAGATTAGGCACAGTAACAAAGTAAATTTGTCTGCCAATTGTTTGTCGGAGACATACTGATTTTCTTGCCATTTCTTTAAAAAAAATTGGACAACATTAACGTCTCATGGTGAAGAATATTGGCCTTGAGGAAGCTTATCCATGCAAATACCTCTCATGACTTTACACATAATAGGGTGCTCACCGACAGGTTTTCCATCAATTGGGGGAGAATTCACGGAAATGGCAGATCTATAATTATTAATGGATATATAAGCAAGGACTGCAGCTGCTAATGAAGAAAGAAAGTTAATCACCAGACTGAAATCTGCTCCAGAGGGATCGGAATGCTGTTCGTCACAAAAATGAACCCATTGGCGGTAAACTGAAGCATAGCATTTTTGTGTACCTGGAGACCAAGCGTGGTTGATATAGGCGCGAGCTTGTTGAGAAATGCCTGGCATCTGCCATCTACTCTGGAAACTTTTCAGACAATCAGCCTCAGTTGTTCCAAGATGATCAACAGATGGGGAAGGCCCACTGGGTCCTGCAACAGGTTCCTGTGGAATGAAATCAAGAGAAGAGTGTCACAAGACAATTCCAGAGTCATGGGGAACCACTGTTGTACTCTTCAGAGTGGAGTCACAAGAATGATCTCCGCTTTCTAACCACACACTTGAGACAGGACTCTAGGAATCATGCTGAATGGGGGAGGTGCATA
The DNA here is from genome assembly GCF_964263255.1 of Lissotriton vulgaris. NCBI lineage: Eukaryota > Metazoa > Chordata > Amphibia > Caudata > Salamandridae > Lissotriton > Lissotriton vulgaris. Next base: position 113,110,114 of record NC_141699.1, read on the forward strand.
CCCCAGATAGGGAGACCCTGTCCTGTAGGAAGGCATGAGTTGCTATCACCTCTGGGTCTGGTCACCAACTGAAAAACAGAGGAATCTGCCGATTGAGTTGAGAGGTGAACAGATCCACTGAACAAGGTCCCACCTGCGATTGAGGCCGAAGAAGATCTTCGCATGAAGTCTCCAATCGCAGAAGTCACAGAGATGATGGGAGTAGCAGTCGACCATGGAATTGTTTTCTCCTGCAAGATACTCTGCTATGACAGAAATCCTAAGTTCAACGCAGAAGTGCCAGACATCTTCAGCAATCTCTGCCAGCATTCAAGATTTTGTCCTGCCTAGCTTTTTTGCATATCGAACTGCTGAGATGTTGTCCATCCGCAGCAGTATGCAAAAATCCATCCATGTAGGTGAAAGGCTATTGATGGCAAAGCAGCCTGCCACAACTCCAGACAGTTGATATGGAGTTGAAGTTCAGTCTCCGGCCATCGACCCCCCCATAGAGTGTGGTCCGCAACTGGTGACCCAACTCCATCTAGTGGCATCCGATTCCAGGATGATGTATGAGGAGCTGCCGAAGATCTCTTTGCTATTCCAGGCATCCATGTGTTCGAGCCACCAGGTCGTCTCCATCATCCAGGAAGCCAGGAGACACACAATTTGAGCCACTGATCTCAATGATAATGTCGGGTTTCACAACACAGACCTCAACTCTTTCTTGATATTTCGGATCTTCTGAGCAGAAAGGATCAGTTGGGATAACACTGAATCTATCCAGAAGCCCAAGAATTCCATCTGTTGAGAGGGGACTAGATGAGATTTCGGTTGATTTATGACAAACCCCAGGTCTTGTAGGAGTTGAATCATGCAGTCTTGGGCCAAAAGAATAAGGTAATTTCTTTACTTTTGGTATCATCGCGGCACCCCCGCGCTTTACTCTTAATGTTAGTAGTAAAGCGCGGATGCCGCGATTATACCAAAAGTAAAGCAATAGATGTTTGATTTTCTATTTCTTTACTTTTGGTATAATTGCGGCAACCACACTTTACTTGTAACAATAAGAGTAAAGCGAGGGTGCCGCAATGATACCAAAAGGAAAGAAAAAAACAAGCGCCCGACAAGCGCCTGACTTCCTGCTGGCATAAAAGGTTCCTTATCTTCTTTATGGGGCCATCTGGACCCATAAAGAAGATAAGAAACCTTTTACGCCAGAAGTAAGCCAAGTAAGCCAGTCTGAAAAGGTGGAGGCTTAGATGGAAAGAAGAATGTCACTAGGACCTCTTCTCCAATGGCTGGCCACCGTTTAGCATGAACGGGGACGCCAGCCAATGGAAAAGAGGGGCGGGCTTAACCTCGCTAGTAGAAAATACTCTATGTCATTAAATCTCGCCAGCTCGACTGCGCATGTGCGCAGTCTTTCGCAGGCCGAGACCTAAAAAGCAAAGCGAATGTGCAACAACAATCACAGGTAGCGCATCCTGTGCGAGAAGCGAGCCACTCAGCTTTCTGTGAAGCAGCAAAGAAAGGTGAGTTTGAAATGGAGGTGCTGGTTGTTAAAGGACTGGAGCATGTGATTACCTATGGACTAGAAGTTCATGGGACATGTAGTTTTTTTCTTTACATTCTTGTTATTGGCTGTTTATTTTATACAGTAAATAGAGAGAAGCATAATTGAAGCCTCTGAGCCTGACATAAAGCAGCATCTACATACAGTGGAAGGTCCGGTAACTTATCAGAACACTGGAAAGTCGCACAGGTAGACACCCTGGTGATGGGCATGAGAGCGCAGTGAGTGAATAGTGACATGTTTTTCCTCCACGCCCATGAGATGCCTTCTACGACAAAGGTTTGCAACATGAGAGTAATATATAGTTGGGTATCATCTTCCTCACAAAAGCACTTCCAATGTCACTCTACTTTTCAACAAAACACACTACAGCAGAATTTTAAACACACCCAACACAGCCCAGAGAAGCACATAACACGCTATAAAAGTCCAGCAAAACTTTTCCAACCATCCATCTACCACAACTTATATCTGCCAGGCAACGGGTATACGTAGCATCAGGAGATTCCTTTAAGTGATTTGGTGCAGCCCTTCAGCGTCATCCACCAAACTCTCTCAAGTCTTTTCAGCTAACACCCTCCCCTAAGAGAGATGCATCAGACCCCGGCGTGTTACAGAAACGTCAGAGCTGCCATAAAAACCACCCCACACTGCTGAGGAGTGACACAAAACTATACTGATGACACACATTCTAAATAACAAGATATTATAAATGTCAGCTCTCTCTAATTAAAAGGGAAACGCCCATTTATTTGCAACAAATGTGTACAATTCTTCGATCTTCTCTCCCTGTAAATATGCATCATTCCAGACAATTCAATATGCAAATAATAATTTTCTGTTGCAAAATCTCCTTATGGAGTGTTTATAAAGACTGGCAAATATGGTGAATTTCCAAATCACCTCTCTAGAGACCTCTGAAAAAATAATGTTGTTTTCCTCAAAGAAGGATGTGTTCTTCATAGTTGGAGATAAGTAAATAGTGGGCTGCACTCCTTTGTGTAACTCATGAAGGATCAGAGATTCAGCATTCCAAAGGAATTCGAAGATGGCGTCTCCTTTGTGAAGCGAGGGCAGAAAGTGCAAGTCAGGTGATGATCGCTGCTAACCATGCACTTGTGATGCTCTCTTGTTTCCCTCTTCGGTCTTAACTCACAAAACCTCTAAGAATTAAGTACACAAATAGCATCACTTGCAGTTGCAAATGAAAGTATGTGAAACACAAAATTTAATTTTGTCATAATAAATTGATTTATTTACTCAGAAAATCTCACAACAATGTTAAGTGTGAATAATTCTCACAGTGGTGGGCTATGGGCAATATGTGGCCATGGGAACTGCAAAAGTAGATGAACAGCCACAAACTCTAAGCTTTGCGGGAATTATCTTTTTTAAAATAAATCTTTTTATTGATTTTATTGCAAAAAACATAAAGTGCATCTGGTTGTGCATTGACATATTTGAAAACGATACTAACATCTCAGCATAAGTCACTAAGAAACAATCCCTCCTTCCTCATCCGCTGTGTGGACAATAGTTGAATTTAATCCTAAATTGCCAGACATTGATCGTTCCCCAGTGTTTGAACTAAACTGGTCACAGATATAACCTTGGTATTCATTCCAGCGTCCACAAACTTTAGTCCATTTCTGGTGGCATCCCCAACCTTCATACACCCCTTTCTCCGCTAACATGCACCAGTCCATATCTCTTTTCCAATCCAATAGTTGGGCCACTTGTTCTGCTCCGCCTTTGTGGGAATTATCAAGCTATTTACAACAGGACAGCGCATCATATGTCCGGGATGGCCAGATCCAGGCCACATTGTAAGAACAACGTCTGCATATGTAAATACGTTTGATTTAGATTCAGCTCCGCTGAACCTACCTTTGACACCTTTGTTTTGAAAGTAGTTTCACAGCCTGAAAATTATGAGTTTCATTTGTACTTTTGTCAAAGGCAGGAATACTCAGTTTCTGGATGGCAAAGAGAAGGAACTACACATAAAAATGATGGAGGTGTAGGGAAAGGGGTCTTCCATGGGCAAAAATATGTACAATGAGAAACAAAAGGTTTAGCTTTATGCATTCCAAAACATTAAGTAGTTCCATGTTCTGAATGTGCATTGATTTACGCATGGGAGTATCACTAAGACAATGAGACAGTCACAGATTCCCAGGAGTTCTTCTGAAGTTCTTATGGAATTTCAGGAAAGTTTGAAATGTTCTCCAAATGTAGGAATAACCCTAGAGAAGTTATTTTGTTCTTTCTGTCTGAACTGGTTCGCTTGTTACAGAACCTCCGCATAGCCAGTGCAAAATATGTATTTTAATTTATTTGTAGGCTTTTGTAGACTATAAACCAGGAGTAGTTGTCTCAAAGTGCTACAATAGGGCAGAGAGAACAAAGATTCATAAAGAGACAAAAGAGGGAGCAAACATCACTATTGACCATGGGAAAATGCTGAAGACAATGGAAAGAAGCCTGTAACTGTGTAAAATCCTTGAAATAAAGATTTATAATTTCAGCCAGTCTTGGGCATCTGACTGGTGAAGGAATGAAGAACAATAGGTGCACTCAAGCAGGGGGTGAGCTGAAGTTTGTAGTCTGAGCAGCATGAGGAGCAGGAGAGGTGCATCTTCAGGAAGTCTTTTTCCATCCTCAGTGAGTCGGTCAGCGAGTTCCATGGAGAGGATCCCTGAACATGAAGAAATCTACCTCCAGATCTTTATGTTGATAAGCATCCAGCAGGTTAGCAGAACATGACCTCCAGCAAGACTTTAAACCCATTGCAGCTTTTAAGGTAAGTTCTTGGAGAGATGAGTGGGGACACTAAGCTGAGGTGAGATGTCTCCACTGCCAGGAACAGAGAGATCCTTTGGGGGGACTGGAGAAAGGGAGGATGCGCTGTAGCCAAAAAAGTTGATAAAGGGCACTTTTGGCAACTGAATTCACAGGAGGACTAAAGGACAGATTGTTGTTGAAAGTAACACCAAGATTGTGAACCTTCTGAACTGTCATGAGAGAGGGGCCTATGGCGTCTGGCCAAATAAATGGGAGTAGCGAAGGCTCACCAGGGCTATTAGTAAGATTTCTGACTTCTGATTTTCCATGTTATGGTGCATTCAGGACTGGACACGCTTTTCAGACATTTGCCTGATGATGAATCCTGGTTTGTTTTTCCAGTTTAACACCATCATTGCTGCAGCAATTCCCCTACTGTGCTGAAGAACTCAGAAAACAATGCAATCATGATGAACGTACGAGGTGTACCTCATGACGAGCTGAGCTCGTCATGAGCATCGAAGGGGTTAAAGCAGATCTGACTATCATCAGCCTATCTGTGAAACCAGACATTCTGTGCCTCCAGAATTGGTGAAATTAGTACCAGGTACATAATGAAGAACAAGGTTAGACTGTGGAGCGTTGCGGGGCTCCTCACTCTCAGAGAGGACAACACTTAGTTTGACTTGGTGGGTTCTAATAGTCTGGAAACAAGTGAACCAATACAGGGCAATGTACAACATCCAGCATATAATAAAAATTGAATAAAAACATTCAAATCTGACCTGAATCAATAAGTCATAAATGATACTGATATGCATGATCAAAGAAACAATTGATTTTGTGTGTGCTATAAAAATAATCAGTATTGTTAATGTATATTAGAATCTTTGTAGTCCGTTAAATCAAATATGAGTGACGTATGAGCCAAATAAATGGAAGAGGGAACAGAGAATGCAAAACAAAGAAGGTTAGGGTTTCATTAGTCTGTTTATTGTTTCTATCACTACCCTAATATGGAGGAAGGGAAAGAGGTGCAGGACAGTGAGAGAACAGATTAAGGAATTATGATAAAGTGGTAATGGGTAGAGGCACAAAAAAGGGGGTTTACGAAGAAGGAATAACAGCAGTAAGAATGGAGAAAGGAAGTGGTGAAGATAGGTAAGAAGAGTAAAACAAAATGTGATAAACCCAACATGGATGGGATTCAATGTGAAGGGGGAAATGAACAGAGGCAGTAGAGGGATCTTAAACCACTATCATATTAGAAAAACCCAAAAGGAGAAACAATGGACAAAAAAGGGAGCCCAAGAAGGAGTGGAAACGAAAAGCAGGCCGAAGGAAGAAGAAACAGAAATTGGGCTTCTTCTAAAACCACAAAAAATTATTATGAGAAGCATATTTATCTGAGCCAATACAAAATTATCAGAGAAAAAAAAGTTTTGAAATGAAATGCTGGTGAATTGTCTGACTCACACTGGCTGACGCTGCCACTCCACGCTAACACTGCGCAAGCACAGTAGAACCAGAAATGAGGCAGGCATTGGACTAGAATCAATAAGATGTGAGGACGTTCTCATGGATGAACCAGGAGTTCAGTTTCCTTGTAGGTTGAGCTTTATCTGTAGGAGGTAAAGGCAAATGTGTGCTTCTTTGAGAGCAGTTAAGTCATTTCCAGGTTCTTTAGGATAGGAGCATGTGGTGGCTGTAAACTGGGAGCCTTCACTGTGCTCTGTGCCACCTAGGTTTGCATGCAGTGGGGTGAACTGTAGTCAGCCCTTTTCATGATGCATTGGTGTGTGTGTGAGGAGGTCTGCACTGTCAGTTGCTGGTTGCCTCTCATTTGGTCTGGTGCCCCCTCGTGAGTTAAACCTACATTACTATGATCTCAGCCTGTGCCTGTTCATCAGCGCAGACCTGTACACGACAATGTTGGGGACAAGAGGGTAGCTTGTGCAACTGGCACCACTGGTGGCTGTACCAAGATTGAATATTAAGGACCCCTCTGAGAGTATTTCAACTTGACATCTCAAGGTGCTTCACAACAAGGAGTGTACCTTAGGGAATGCCTCAACCATAATCCTTCCTGATATGTAGTGGTGGCCGGCATGGTTCGTGGGTGGCGGGGGGGGGGGGGGTTTACAGGGGGGAAGGGGTTTGCGCGGGGGCAGGAGGGTGCGCATAATTTAAAAAAAAATAATAATGAACTTACCTTGCCGCCGGGTCCAGCGTCTCTGCTCCTGCTCTCCTTGAGGAACAGGAAGCACAGCCAGGCCCCACTGACCAATCACGTTGAGTTTGGTTTTGCGCATTCTGGTTCGATGCTCAACCAGGGAATGGAGGCCTGGGCATGTTATCTATGCAGGCTGTAATGCAGCATGCATGGAAAACAGGGCAAGTGCGCATGACTGGTTTGGGCAGCCCAAAAGGGCCGATCAAACAGTCAGTGCATACTTAGGAGTGGGCAAACCACTTCTCCGCTGCCCTGCTCCGAGAGCAGAGCAGCCCCACCCACAAAGCAGCAGAAACGTAAAATGATAATAACTTCAAAGTTATTATCATTTTATGTTTCTACTTCACACTGCTTGTAAACAGTAGGGCCACGCTCCTCCGCCATAGCGGAGGAGCCGCCACTGCTGACATGCCAGTGTGCTTGGCGACTGGGTGCAGCCCCATGGTGTGTTCCAATTCAGGTCCGCAACACTCCATCAGTGCATGTCATGATCTGTGGCATAGACTTACCATCCTCTGCTCTACAATCATGCAAGTGCAAAACTACAAGCTCATTAGCCATATGTTGGAAGGAAAGACTGGCAGTGGTTCCAGGACAATGGCGCTGCCTGGTGAAAGGCATTGTGGCCCTGAAGGAAGAACTTTGCATATGGCACGTGACCCCACTGAACACCCACAATGTTTGGAAATGTGGATACTGCAACTAGGACATTGTTGCCAGACCTTGCGAAAACCTTGGGGATTTTGTTTTCTTTTGGAAGTATATTTTGAGGTCAAAGCAGAATGAAGAGAAATATTCTAAGGAACTTAATCTTACTTTGGAACAAACACGAATAGTTGAAATTACCATTTCAGAGATAAACACTGTAGCAGAATAAACTACATTTTTGTTGCAGTTTGGATATTAAACAAGGTGAGGAATGGGAGAGATCCTTATTACCTTAAAAAGCTATTGATATTGCCATGGTGTAAAAATGTGATCTAAGGTAGTGATATATATTTATTAAAAAAATGAATTCATTGATATCATTGTAAATTGTGTAATACTCATGAGAGACTTTTTTTATTGTGGTTTAAGAAACAAGCTTGAGTATCTAGTAGAACTAGAGAATGTATACTCACACAACAGAAGGTAGCGAGTGAGCTTATGAGCACATTTAGGTATATCTTTTTGTTTTTCAGTTCCACGAACATCAGGGTTTCCTCAATATCTTAGAACTTTTAGAGATATTCTGGAGTTATATCATTTTCTATAGCTCAGGTAGATGACTCTATCCCCAAAAAATATATATATTAAAGATGTTAATCTTGTCTTTAGCCATCCACTATGAGTGAGTAGACGTCACGCCCAGCAGAATGTTGAGTCCGAGTGATGAAATCCACTGTCTGTGTTTCTCTCTCTTAACCCATTCTTCTTTCCCTCAGTCTACTGTTAACCAACATATCACAATTGTGCATTGATGGCTGTGGACAGTGAGAAGTGTGAAAAGGTGCATTGTCTCTGTTGGATCCAGAATTCAGGTTAGTGCATTCTGACAGTGTGCCTAGCGACACTGCAAGTGGAGGTGGCCATTTTCTAAAAAGGCAAGTATCGCCAGGTGATCTTTGCGGAACACCTTTTGGCAGACATTCACATAGCAATTAAGTATACTGAATAAAATTCTAGGAACAGACAAGTAAGGGCTGCACCCATGGCCAGTAGCATTTATGATTACATATAATTAACTTTTCAAAGCTGCTGTGGATGCAAGATATTTAAAACAAGTCACGTTTCTAAACATGAATAGCTCACCATTAATTACAACCTGAATTTGCAAGACTAGATCAGAATTCTACCACATGAACTTAATTATTCTTGTGGAATAATGACCAACAATTTCTTTTTGTTTTATGTTAATTTCGTTGGTTTGTTACAATAATTCGTAATTTTTGCTTGTTATTTTAATATTTTTTTATAGCATTGACAGCAACAAGTATGCCACAGCCAGCTTTGTTTCTGTTAGAAGCGTGTGAATCACTCTTACCTTAGAAGCAAACAGAGTTGGACTGGGACTGAAAGATAAAAGTGGTCCCCATTAGTTAATCAGATAGCTAAACAAGCATTTACAATGCAATGGTTTTGCCTTTGTTAAAGTTAGAGCGATTGGCATTGCTCTTGACATTATTTTTATTTATGTTTTTTTTTTAACATAAATAAATGGCATTGTCATTTACAATGCCACTAGCTTTATCTCTTGCAAATGACACACACCAACACCCACAGAGAGCCCCCCCAACACACACAAACCCCCCCCCACACACACACCCACACAGAGCCCCCCCACACACAGCCAGACAAAGCCCCCCACACACACCCACACAGAGCCCCCCCACACACACACCCACACAGAGCCCCCCACACACTGCGAGCCCCACCCCACACACTGTGGGCTCGCTGCGAGCCCCCCCCGCAGGAAACAGAGGCACGAAAACAGGGTCACAAGCAAGCAACAGGGTCACAAGCAAGCAACAGGGTCCCAAGCAAGCAACAGGGTCACAAGCAGGCAACAGAGGCACGTAAAGAGGGCCACAAGCAGGCAACAGAGGCACGAAAACAGGGTCCCAAGCAGGCAACAGTGGCACGAAAACAGGGTCCCAAGCAGGCAACAGAGGCACGAAAACAGGGTCACAAGCAAGCAACAGTGTCACAAGCAAGCAACAGGGTCCCAAGCAAGCAACAGGGGCACGTAAAGAGGGCCACAAGCAGGCAACAGAGGCACGAAAACAGGGTCCCAAGCAGGCAACAGTGGCACGAAAACAGGGTCCCAAGCAGGCAACAGCGGCACGAAAACAGGGTCCCAAGCAGGCAACAGTGGCACAAAAACAGGGTCCCAAGCAGGCAACAGTGGCACAAAAACAGGGTCCCAAGCAGGCAACAGTGGCACAAAAACAGGGTCCCAAGCAGGCAACAGTGGCACAAAAACAGGGTCCCAAGCAGGCAACAGTGGCACAAAAACAGGGTCCCAAGCAGGCAACAGAGGCACGAAAACAGGGTCCCAAGCAGGCAACAGAGGCACGTAAAGAGGGCCACAAGCAGGCAACAGAGGCACGTAAAGAGGGCCACAAGCAGGCAACAGAGGCACGAAAACAGGGTCACAAGCAGGCAACAGAGGCACAAAAACAGGGTCACAAGCAGGCAACAGAGGCACGAAAACAGGGTCACAAGCAGGCAACAGAGGCACGAAAACAGGGTCACAAGCAAGCAACAGGGTCACAAGCAAGCAACAGGGTCACAAGCAAGCAACAGGGTCACAAGCAGGCAACAGAGGTACGTAAAGAGGGCCACAAGCAGGCAACAAAGGCACGAAAACAGGGTCCCAAGCAGGCAACAGTGGCACGAAAACAGGGTCCCAAGCAGGCAACAGAGGCACAAGCAGGCAACAGAGGCACAAGCAGGCAACAGAGGCACGAACACAGGGTCACAAGCAGGCAACAGAGGCATGAAAACAGGGTCCCAAGCAGGCAACAGAGGCACAAGCAGGCAACAGAGGCACGAAAACAGGGTCACAAGCAGGCAACAGGCACGAAAACAGGGTCACAAGCAGGCAACAGAGGCACGTAAAGAGGGCCACAAGCAGGCAACAGAGGCACGAAAACAGGGTCACAAGCAGGCAACAGGCGGATCACTTATAACAAACCAACTCTCCCCTTTTTTCCCGAACTATCCACCACTTCTTGCTATACGCTATTTCAGGCCCCTCATTCTCACGGTCTCTGAACCCCACACTTTTTCCAGTGTTGAGTTGAACATTTCTTCCTCCCATGTACTGCAGAGAGAGATAGCGACACAGGGAGGGGGAGCAGATTAGGGGAGATAGTGACACAAGGAGGGAGAGTAGCACAGGGGGAGATAATGGCAAAGGGAGGGAGAGTAGTGCAGCAGGAGATTGCGACACAGGGAGGAATAGCAGCGCAGGAGGAGATAGTGACACAGGGAGGGAGAGCAGCGCAAGGGGAGATAGCGACAGGGAGGGAGCCGAGAGTAGCACAGGGGGAGATCGTAGACGTGGCCTGGTGATGGCAGACATACCACTTCGGACTCCAGCAGCCAGGTGCCAACCAGTGCCTCAGTGCCACACCCTGCGAATCACTTACTGCCTCCCCGTGCATTAAAGCAATGCGCAGTACAATGCTCTAATATAAATGTCCAAATAAAACATAAAATAAAAAAGGCATCATATTTTAAAGAGTAAAACACCCACAACTCACGTGAACAGACGAGTCTCTCAGACAACCCACGCACAGCACAAGCAGGGCACAGGCATACACAACACACAACAGCACTTACAGGCCCACACGACTCTCAAACACACAGACAGTGCAACACTCGCAGAACATAGACAGACACCACAAAGAACAGCACACCCCACAGACCCACATACAGGACCATCAATATATTACACCACCTGGTGACACATAGGAAACAGGACATAGACAAAAAAACAGCACAAAACACACACAGACAACCCATCCGATTTAGAGGTAGCATATACAGACACAACACAACGAGATGCACACTAGACACACAAATCAGCAACATGATGCAGACCCCTGGTGTACAATTCAGATTTACACAAAACAGAACACACGTAATGCAAAACGCTGGGTGGCACAAAGCTTGTTTCCACAGACACCACTGATGCTGAGACCCCGCCCCCACCCCTTCCCCACCTGGCAGCCTCCATGGTAGGTTCCAGCAGTGCTGGGTGGCACGTGGCTTGTTCCCACAGTCACCGTTGGTGCTCACAGAAGCCCCCTGCCCGCCTCATGTGGTAGGTTCCACCAGTGCTTGGTGGCACAAGGCTTGTTACCACAGACACCGCTGCTGCTCAGAGACGCCCCCCCCCAACCTACCTCATGTGGTAGGTTCCAACAGTATTGTGTGGCACCAGGCTTGCTACAACAGACACGCTGCTGCTCAGAAAGCACCCCCCCCCCCCAACGTGCAGCCTCGGGTGGTAGGTTTCAGCAGTGATGGGTGTCACAAGGCTGGCTACTACAGACACTAACAAGTGGCTGTATCACAGTGTCAGACATCGCTGCCCCATGCACAGGTGATGGTGGCTATAGACGCGCCTTGCGCTGTCATAACAAGAAGCGGAATCTACGTCAGTCACTCGGCTGTGGTACCACGATGCCCAAGGTCACGCGGTGGATCGTCGTAAGTGGCAGCTCACTGGGACTGCTACAGTGAGGGGTGGGCCAAACCGACCCCACCACCGCGGCTAGTGAAGGGGCGAACTGGGCCGGATTTTACCCCTTCTCATAACCACCCCCGGGACGAGAGTTCCGCACATGGTAATCCCGCTTTTATGGGGTTGTGGACGATTTGACGGAAATGGTCCGTGGTCGCTCCTCATCTGCATGGCAGCGGAAGCAGTCACAGCGCAGTGAACTTCCCTAATGGTTGAGGTGAAAGTGCTGTGTCCACTTCCTGTTAGAATGTTCCAGACACTCTTTACCGTAATGTTGCTACACCCCAAGGCTCGAACATTGGCCGAAGATGGGCCGAATCTATTTTGCGGCTAATTCAGCGTTTACGGGTTCCCTGGCAGGCGCAGCATGCACCCCCCTCTTGAATTGCCACCCCCTACCCGACTCGGGGTTGGGGGGTGGGATATGGTCCTCCTCGGTCGTGGTTAACCGGGGGAAGGGAGAGAGTAGCGCTCTTACCTGGCATGGCCGGCCGGCTAGCTGTGCTGGGTGGGCATGATCTTGAGCCCGTTAGCGCTGGGTCGGTTAGCGCTCGATAGTCAGGTGCTCTTCGGCCATCCTGGGTACCTGGTGTGGCCATGATCCACGCGGGGGACCGGGCGGTGGACATGGTGTACCTTTTCTCCACGCTTGGTGCAGCTCTGCGTTCCTCTCCTGACCGAGGCGCCGCTGCCTGGCGCTTTTGAGAGCCCCGTCCCCTCCCTCGGGCTGGTTTGTGCCTCGCTGTGCTGGGGTTTAGTGGTGCATGCTTCATTGCGAGCAATCGGGTGGGGGGGGAGCAGGAACAGACACACACGGACAGGCACGGAGAGCGGAGGGGGGCGGGAAGACATAAGGCAAGAACAAGAAAAGCGGGAGGGGGCGGGAAAGGGGGAGGAGAGACGCCGACGACGGCCTTGGAGCAGGAAGGCGGCCATGAGGAAACAAGCGGGAGGGGGCGGGAAAGGGGGAGGAGAGACGGAGCACGAAGGAAGACGCTGACGACGGAAGGCGGGTGCCGGCAATGCCGGACCAGACTCGGGGGCGTTCCCGGCGTCGCGTGACGTCGGCAAAAGCCAAAGAATGTCGGGAACGCCCCCGTGTCTGGTCCGGCATTGACGGACAGGCCCCTCATCCAATGGCTAGGCTCCATTTACGGAGCCAGCCAATGAATGACGAGGGCCGACCCAAAGCACACTACAGTTCTCATCAGGTTTTCGCCTGCGCGAAAAAGATGCGCAGAGCGCATCTTTTTGGCGAGGCAAAACCTAAAAAGTGGCCTGTGTTTGCAATTTGCGGCAGTTTTGAACTTGTAAAGACACTGTGTACCGGTGTTTTGCAAGGTATGGAAGACTGAATGGATTTGAGTAAGCAGCAGGTCATGTTTGTTTTAATAGCGTGACATAACAGCAAAAACCAGCCCAGCAGACCATAAAAAAGGCCCTCAAACAGCCCAAAAAGTCCACTGATATGGGAGACCAGCTCCTCGGGCACTGCCTGATTGCCCTGTAGGCCAGTCTGACCCTGGAAGCAAAGGAAGTGGCTTTGACTCCTACCTCATCCTTTTCAGTGGCAAAATACATCTCACCTGCCAGGAAACTAAGGGCAATTCTAAATAATCTTAGAATCAAGGGACGGTACATTTATAAAAGGCACTTACTTAATACCAGTCAAAAAATGTTAGTCCATGAATGAACGTTGTTTGTGAAAGACTTACGTTATAGACCGTATTCAAGGCAAAAATGAAAAAGCATACAATACATTCCTAACTTCAGAACTTTGGACCAGAAATGTGAGTTTAAAGAAGTATTAGAACATTGGCATGTTGGGAGCTCCATTGCAGACAATGGAGTGCTCCCTGCTTCTACGGGCCGGTAAAGGCCCGCAGAGCAACATTCCAATGTTCTACAAAGGCTTCTCGAAGCTCGAGGGGATTTATATCCCCTCGAGCTTCGAGAACCCTTTGTTAAATTTGTTAGAACATTCTGCCCTCTAGTGGCAGAATGTTCTAATAGCCTTATAGCCCTTCGTAGCAGGGCTATACCGGCTATTAAAGTCCCGCTGTCTCGTTAAAGTCCCTCGTCTTCGGCTCGGGCCTTTAACGATTCAGCGGGCCTTTAATAGCCGGTATAGCCCGCTACGGCGGGCTATAAGGCTATAATAAGAGCAAAGGTTGCATGCTGTTTTAATAAGCTGAAGGTGCAGGAGGGATTATAATCTGAAGGCTAGAAGTTGAAGGATGAAATTTCCATAGCTGAAGGAACAGAACACATGTCTGGGTGGATTAAAGAGATGAAGACCAAGTGTAAAGTCAGTGATGATGTTGCAAGGGTGTCAGATTTTGGAGAAGAAAGAAAGAACAGGGGAAACTTTGGGAAAATTGTGGCAACACTGAAAAATTCTGATTTTATGGTGTTGCGTCAACTGAGTCTCAGTCTCAGCTCTACAAGGTTTGTTTTCACACCCAAAGGTGACACGAGTGAACTCAGACTAATGCACCAACGCTGAATGTGAAAGGCATGTTATTGTCGCCCGCAGAACCCCACCCATTATATAAATGAGGTGGGGTTACTAACCATTTTTGGTCTTCCGCGGAGGGCAAAAGCCTCCGAACTGCTCAAGAGATTGCATTGGTTGCCTATCTCTAAAAGAATAACCTTTAAGATCCTGACCCTTGCTTTTAAGGCCCTTCATTCCATTGGCCCTAAATATATCGGGAAGCGCATGGCCTTTTATGCGCCAAGGAGGACCCTTCGGTCGGCCTTGTTGGCCAAAACCGATGTCCCTCCTATCAGACTGGCCCGAGTTGGCGGTTGCTCCTTCCGCTATCTGGCTTCATGTGGTTGGAATGAGCTTCCTGTTTCCCTAAGGGAAGCCAACAGTCTCTTTTCTTTTAGGAAGGAGTTGAAGACCTGGCTTTTCTCTGTTTGATCTTTTGCGGCCGTGTGCGAGTAGCTGTGTTGTGTTTTCTTCCTCAGGTTCTCTTTGCCAAAGCGCCGGGACACCCCTTGGGGTAGCCGTGCGCTATAAAAGAGACATTACATAACATAACATAACAACAAGGAACAGTGGTAATCCAAACAATCGTCCATTCATAATTTACACACTCAAGATCACTAGAAACCGAATATGTATTTGAACATGTTTATTTTAAAAAAGTTATTATAAAATTGCAGGATCTAGTTCCCATCATATTGGCAACATCACAGAATATAATAAAACGCAGATGAGCTTTTCAATAACAGTGAAACAGTGAAAAATTCTAACATTACAATGTATAGCCCTTACACTCATTGTGCTGTCTCCAAGTGATGTGATGATTAAATAATAAGCCTGAGTTTTGGAGGTGGTGCCCATACCTGGACAACAGGTTTTATTCTCTATTTGGAATAGCTTGTCAGCTCTTTCGAACACAAAGCCAGGAGTTAGCTGATTGTGTCTATGAGAGAACACAATCCTGGCACCAGTTCCTGAAGGCAGAATGGAAAGCTTTGCAGAGCCTCGGGGGGTCTTGCTGGAGGCTTTTTCGGTCGATATGGAATCTGGTGCCTTGCTTATCTGGATCTGGGACCCACGACTGCGACCTGGGTGAAGTTTTCTCTCTTATCTAAGTGGTCAAGTGGTAGTCCTTATATATTGTATTTTATGTAAGATAGAATTTGCAATGTCACCTTACGAATGCTTTGACATAATCATACACATCAGTGCTGTACTAATAAGTTCAAAATGTGTGAAAAAAGACTACATTATTTGTGCTATGGTTGTTATATGAGCTTGAAAAAGGCACCTGTCCCAGACTTGTATTGCACTGGGGATAGATAGATAGATAATTTTATTGCACAATTAATTAAAATCATTGCAATCAAACTCGATTAAATTCCTGATAAAGAGCGTAGTTTCCAGTATTGAAAGTAAAATGTAAGAGTATGGTGTCCTATTATTCTAAAACTTTAAACATTTTAAACATCACATAGAAACAAAAAGGATTAAAACAATTAATACGGCATTAAACGTGATGGTTCTATCGGGTTATCAGAAGCCATCATGGCATTTGCATCCATCAGAAATTTCATAAAGCGTGCCGCTAGCTGTGCTGAACTTTCATACACTCTTCCAGGGCAGCCTGACATGTCAGAATGTTTAAAATACGATAAATGGGGCGGAGCCAATAAATTCTCTAGGGGCGTGGTATCTCACAGATACACAATATGTGAATAAACGATTCCTCTTCTCCCCCACATGCTCAACACTGTGTACCTACTGTTTCTTTGTACTATTGGCCATACTATTATGCCAATGGTTGGATCAAGCCAAACCGTAGCCTCATTAGTTGTCACTTCATTATTTCCTTTAAAGGAGAGGACAGGTAATGTGGCAAGCCCCCCGTTGTTATATAATTTTGGTGCCTAGCTTCCATGCTTTGGCTTTTTCAAGGTTGTTGCATCACTGTCAGCTGACATTGTTTTCTCTTGTTTTGTTAAACGTTTTGCTGCCGCCAGTATGGGTATAGGGGTAGACCATATTTCACAAGCTTCCAGAATTTCAACAGAGTGTGTTAAACAGTGATGCCAAGAGGACCCAGGGTTCTTTATCATTAACCAGATGTACTTCTTTAACATATTGTCTCATGCTTGTTTGGCTTTGAGGCAGTATGCTATAAACCTAGCTTTGAGTATCCACTTTTGGGATGTCAAACTAAATTACATGCAAATTTGCGGGTGGGAAGTAGAAGTGGGTAAGAGCAAAACTTTACGAAAGCAAGCAGACTGAGCTCTGTCCAGCCACAGTGGCATCTTGTCTTTGGAAGCTATTTCTCCATGGGCCACTGGTGGCAGAAATGTAGCCCCCTTTGCTTGAACTAGAGGAGTAAGACCGGGTGAGCTCATTACTTTCCTTGCTCTGCAGAAGGCCCCCTCCAGCGAATGTACCACACCTTGCATTGTTGTGATATGGGGGGACTGCCTTCTTTTATGGTTGATCCATACTCCAAGCTACTTGTAAGCTGTAGCTTTCTCAATGGGTTTGCCATGTAAATTGATACTTTTATAGCGCACTACTCACCCGCAAGGGTCTCAAGGCGCTTGTACGAATACCGCTGTGGAACCCATCCTGGCTTTCCATGTGAGGCGTCCACTCCTGGGCACCCCCAAGGTGGAGGCCAGGCATCCTTAGCATTGTGGGGGCCGTTGTGGAGATTAAGCAAGCTATTGCCCAGAGTTGCAGAGTGGGACCCATGATTGGAATAGGCACTGAGGCAACAATTATCATGTCCGAGGAATTTTGAGCCCAAGACCTGCCAAGGCGGGGAATTGAACCCTAGTCCCGGGCTAGACCTCTGCAGCAGGGTCTGCCACTCTAACCATTGAGCCACACTTCTCCATCAACTTGCATGATCCTCCCCTCTTCATTTGTCTCGAGATTATCATTGCCTTTCTTTCTGCCGTATTTATTTTCAGGTTATTTGCTTTACAATATAATGACCATGCTGTTAAGAGCCTCTGCAGCCCGATCGGAGTTTGGTCGAGCAATATGGTATCGTCCACATATTGCTGCGATTGGATTTTAATTCTGGTGAGTTTGAGAGGGAATGCTTGGGTGTCAGCCAGATAATCAGGTAAGTCTCCCAAGTAGAGGTTAAAAAGCACAGGGGCCAATACGCATCCTTGCTTTAAACCTATATTGTTTTTTTTTTTATCGTGGACCATCAGTATGCACTCTGATCTTGACCCAGGTTTCCGAGTATAGGGCAACCAGAGCATTTAATAATGAGTTATTGATGCCCCAGTTGTTTTGTTTCATCCACAATCTCAAGCGAGCCACGCTATCAAAGGCTGTTTTGGAAATCAATATATACTAGGTATAGAGCCCTACCTTTCCTTTCAAGTGTTGTTTCAATCAGATGGGACATACAGATCAAGTTGTCTTCAATGTTAGATCCCTTTTTGAAAGCCCGTTTGCGTATACGGGATCAGATTGCGAGTCAATTCTTGAAATAGCATGCGGGCATAGCACTTCCCATCTACATCTAAGAGAGCGATCACACAGTAGTTTTCTGGGTTGGATCGCAAGCCTTTTTAGGTCTCGCCTGTCGATGTGCATGCGCATCGAGCAAGCGAGACTATGGGGGCTCATCGACTCTTTATCCAACTTGCAAGGAATCGTGGCGATTCCTTGCAGTGCCCGTGACTTTTAAGCTCAATGCGCATGCGCATTGAGCTTAAAAGCGCGTGCACATGGCCCCAGCCGCCTGCCTTGCCTACTCTCCCGCCCCCTCACTTCTTGATTGCACGGCCGCTAGGCCGTGCCTCCCCTACTCCTCCTCCTACTCTCCTCCCCTCCCGTCTGTTCCCGCACTCCTCCCACACCCCCGCTCCGCCCCCTCACTCTCTCTGCCCGCCCGCTCTCCGTCATTTTCAAATTCTAATTCTTTCCCCCTCCCTTTCAGTGAGAAGCCACGCCTGTGAGGTGGATCAGAACGGCAAGCCCGGCGGCTGCTCGAACATCTGCCTGCTCGGCAACAGCCACAAAACCCGCACGTGCCGCTGCCGCTCTGGGTTCAGCCTGGGCAGCGATGGGAAGTCGTGCAAGAGTGAGTGCTTTCTTTCTGGAACTTTCGGCTCCTTGCTTCAGGTGCAGCAGTGGCAGGCACAGGGACTCCTGGGCTGCGTGCTTCCTTCCCGCGCAGCTCCCTGAAAAGCATTTGCGTTCAGTGTTCCTAGAGTTTTGTGTCCTTACAGGCACGGTTCGCCCGGTGTGCACCTTTCTTGTTGCTCTGGTGGCTCAGTGAGCTAGTGCATCTGCGTCAGGGGTCACAGGCGTTCATTGTTCTGGTAAAATTGGCGCCATTCCGTTGGGTAAGAATAAACATGTGTTCAGAACACGGTCTTGTGCTGCACACGTTTAACTTTTTATTTATTTAGTTGAGTACATACCAGATTAGGCTCTCGTGATCTGTACAGTGGTTATATCTTAAAAAAGATTTGTTTACGATATTTAGTCATGCAAACACAGTTTATGCAAGTTGTGGGGAAGAAAACATTAAGGGTAGTATTGCCATCTGAACAAGTAAAAAAGTGTTTTGTGTATTTCCAAAACAGACTGGAGTCTATACATTGTTCATAACCTAATCCTACAAACTTCTTCTGCGGAACGTTCTGAAAACCTGAAGTGAATGCAATTCAGGGATTAATTTTCCTAAAATGTTTTCTTTGTTCCATCTGCTGCTTAACGTCCATAGGTTCTGCATATTAAATTAGCAGTCACTTTAGTTTTTGGCACATATTCTTATATCTGGAGAGATCGCCATCAATGTTCATGTCATTAAAGTAATTTCCGGCTGGCACCTAAACTGCAGAAACCCTTGGTGTATTCATTTAGAATTTTCGCCTTCTCAATCTATAGACGTTTGTCCACTTTAAAAAAAAAAGTTAGGCATTAAAAAACGCTTACACTGCTTTTCTAAAGTTAGTAGAGCTTACTGCCTCTCATTGAGCTCAACTCGAGAATGTCGCCATGTCGCGTCGCATTTCTCCTCCCCCCTCCCCCCAGCCGCCTGCCTTGCCTACTCTCCCGCCCCCTCACTTCTTGATTGCACGGCCGCTAGGCCGTGCCTCCCCTACTCTCCTCCTCCTACTCTCCTCCCCCTCCCCTTATCTGGCCTTCCCTCCGTCTGTTCCCTCTCCCCGCTCCGCCCCCTCCCCTGCCCGCCGTCTGTTCGAGACAATCATGAAACCAGATGCTTTGATGCAGACTTCACTGCTTTTAGTGGAGCTACTGACGGATAAACGGCTTCAGGGCGCACTGTCACTCAACAGTTGTGGCAACTTATGCAATTGTGCATGAAAAGCTGCTTGTTTACTTAGTGTGCGGAATTGTAGTGCCTAGAAGCACAAGGCCAAGACCTGAGTGGATGTGCTGAGCCGCTCCTTCTGCACAGAGAAGGAGTTCCCTGCGGCTCACACCAGTGTTTATCCGTACGGGCAGCAGCTTCCTGGCGCTGTGGATCAAGGAACAGACCATTATTTCTTTGAAGTCGTGGAATGTGCTGTGATATCACCGTCTGTCGCAGACCTGTGTTTGGTTGGCTCTCGCTTCAAGGCCAAGGCTGTGCTTGGACTTGCCTTCTTTACCTCCAGACTCATGAATCAGGGATTCACCCAGACCAAGCCCCGTTCTCTCCACAAGGCACTCGTGGATTACACCTCCTCCGACGTGCTTCAAGAGTTATACTTAACTTTTCAGCCACACACACTCGCCCAAATACAGGTCGGTACCCACAGATTGAATATGTGGGTCAATGAGGCAATGCCACCTCAGTCTGTTTTTACATGGGCTGGTTTGGGGTTTCGGAGCATATCCTTGGTTCAGTTTGCATTGACCAGTATCCAGCTGGTGTTGGGGGTTTGTATTTAGCACGGCAATGGCAGCGCCCATCAGTTGTGTGATCCCCTTTCAGGGCTGCCCCTTTAACAGGATCTTTTAACTAAATGGACTGAAGATCTGAACTTGGATACACAGCACATTCACTGTGCCCAGTATTCTCTTTTGGGTAAGCCGAGGCCTGGGTTCGACCTCGGGGTCACAGGTTCAAATCCCAGCAGGGCCACTCAGCCTTTCATCCTTCTGATGTCGATAAAGTGAGTACCATTGGACTGGGTATCAATAAACATATGTTATTCAGTGCCAGAATACACGCCTGCGAGAACGTGGCCTTTACCCTTTAAGTTAAGTGCTTGGATTTGACCAGACTCTTTGAAGAAACTTTACTCTGTTGCCGAATAGAATATCTTCCTTGGTGTACGCAACCAAGGTTACAGAATACACTTTCACGATAAGTTGAAGAAGGATTAGGTTGACCTCTCAGGGTGATTGTGTGATCTGTAGTGTCAGGTTAACTGGAATTATGTTCTATTGAAGTGCAGGCAGTGCTTTCTTCTACAAACACAAGTCCTCCCTCACACCCCCTCACTCACACTCACCCTCACACCCCCTAACCCGCACACCGCCTAACGCTCACACCCCCTAACAATCACCCCCTAACAATCACCCCCTCACCCCTCACCCCCTCACCCTCACCCCCCCACCCTCACCCCCCCACCCTCACCCCCTCACCCTCACCCCCTCACCCTCCACCCTCACTCACCCTCCACCCTCACTCACCCTCAACCCCTCACCCTCAACCTCAACCCCTCACCCTCACTCACCCTCACTCACCCTCACCCTCACTCACCCTCACTCTCACTCACCCTCAACCCCTCACCCTCACTCACCCTCACTCACCCTCACCCTCACTCACCCTCACTCTCACTCACCCTCAACCCCTCACCCTCACTCACCCTCACTCACCCTCACTCACCCTCAACCCCTCACCCTCACCCACCCTCACCCACCCTCACCCTCACTCACCCTCAACCCCTCACCCTCACACAGTGCAATAGGTCTCAGACCATTTCAGTTAGAGCTTTAAGAAATGTTTATGGCTTTTTTTATTTGTAATTCTTTAGCATTGGCTACAGGAAACAAAAATGCTAAACATTTACAAAAAAAACCCATAAACAATTCTAAAAGCACTAACTCTAATGGTGCGAGACCTATTGCATTTCCAATGCTTGTTTGTGTATTGGCACTAAAAGGGAGCGCCTCCATGACTCAGGGATGTGTTTTCCCGACCTGTATTCCCAAAATAACAGTGCCATGATTGTGGCACATTTGCGAGCCTTCCCTTTATATACCATAGGTGGAATGCTATTTGGGCCTGGTGCCCGTCCGGTCGCCTTTTAATGATGAGGTGCATAACATGTCAGGTTTTATTTATTTTTGTTCATGTGGGGAGAGGAGTTGACCTAACGGCTATGGCGGTCAACCTCCATACTGGGGAACCGGTTTGAGTCTCGGCAATGACGCTGAACATCCTGTGATTCTGGGCAAATTATTTAAGCTCCCCGTGCCTAACAAAAAAGAATGTCTCCTCATGAAACGCAACTGGTGCTATGTAAAGTGCTCTGATACCTTCAGGTCAAGTTCTCGCTATATAAAACTCTGTAAAAAAAAAAAAAAAATGTGATCAGGACTGTAGCTCCATGTAACATGGTACATTGTTAGCCCTGGATTTAGTGTTTATGCTGATATCACTAGGTGACTCCACATAGAGGGCTTCTATGTGAGTTTCCCATGCTGGGGGTGAGATGTTTGTGGTGGTAGGTCGCTGATTTGATTTAAAACAATTATTCATCCACTTCCAAAATTGCTTCTGACCATGTGACTTTATTATTTTATAGCCTTTGTTCCGGTGGGTTTCTTCAATCATTCTCTGGTAGGAGAATCTAGCTTTCCTGTAATTTCAGCGAATTGCTGCAGCCTTTGCTTGGGATGATCTGTGCTCAGAGGTGTCATTGGTGGTTTTTCGCATGATGTTGCTTAATTTGCTTTTTATTGCCGCTATTAGTTGTTTTTGATGTGTGAGGCGTTCCTCTTGTAAACGTGATTTATTAGATCTTGACTTCGTCCCGGTAGTAAGTTTTTCCCTTTTCTCTTCCAGAAGGTGTTCCCAAGATTTTGCCAGGATTAAATTGCCATGGTCCTGGGTAGCTCTGATCAGGATTGATACCACTCCTTCTGTGATTTTTTCTTTGTGTTCTATCAACCACTTTATTTTCTTTATTGGTTCCACATTTTCCTCCTCACTGATCGATTAGATATTTGGTCGATGGCATTGCGGTGATAGTGTGTGACAGGCGATAATTGTGTGGTCATTTGCCACTGAGGGGATTACGACAAAGTCTTGTGTGGCGTGAAAGTGGGTGATATAGATCCAAATGTAATCCAGTGTGGCCAGTCTAGAGTGGGAGAAGTGAGTGTTAGCTACTGGCGAGTCTGTGGCTGATCTTCCATTTAGGATTCGCAGCCCCAGGTGGTTGAGGTAGGCTGACAATTTAATTCCATGATTGTCTTTTCATTGGTACTGACTGCTTATTTCTGGAATAGACCAGGTAAAATCATCCAACGCTACCAGGGAGGAGTTTAGGTCTGATTCCATTAGGTTTGCGTTGAAATCGCTCATTATTATCCATAGATCACAAGGGTGTTCAGTGTGAAAATCACTAATCACTGGTAACATTTTGCTTTACGATGTTTCTCTTTTCGGCTTAGATGGATGAATATAGACACATCCTAGGATCATGGAATACTGACCCTGGCTGGGTATGTCGGTTTTTAGGGGCGTTGCCTAGAGAAATATGTAGTCACCGTTTCCCTCACAAAGCAGGGATGCCTTGACTGTCAAGCTGTTTTTGATATAAATTGCCCCCAGGTTGTGAGAGTGTAGCAAATGATTCGTAGGTGGTATAGTCTGGCTATGGGGTTAAACGCAGAGTTCAGGTTTCTTGCACTGCTATGATGTCATAGCCCTTCAGTAGTTGTAATGTGTCCTTTTTCTCTTCATCATCAGTTAGGCTCCCGGCATTCCAAGAGCAGATTTTTAGCTTGGAGGCGGGGATTGTTCTTATTGAAAGTGGGCCCCAGATTGTTAGGGATGGGAATTTAAGGTACGGGATACCCAAGTCTTTGGTGTTTTTCCCCTTAGCCAGGCTTGTGCGTTTTCCCCCTTCTTGGTCTAATGCAATTTGTACTAGACCTTCACTCTACAGCACGGGAACTCATAGTACAGCCCGCGGGCCGGTGGCGGCCCGGCAATCCTTCCGTGGCGGCCCCCGGACCATGAGACATCCTACCTGTGTTTTCAAAGAGTGTCTGCAAACACTCTGCTGCTCTGTGGGGGCCGGGTGAATCAATCCAGCGAGGCCAGAGTGGAGCTGCAGGGGCGCTAAGAGGAGGTGAATGCACATGCAAATGGTCTTTTTAAAGACCTGTGAAGTGCTGTGAAGTGCTCGGGTGGGGGCTGTGAGTCTGTGCGCGCTGGGGAAGCTGGCTGGGGAAACTGTCTCAGCCTGGGACACACAGGCAAGGTGAGATGACCGAGGGAGGTAGAGGGACAGAGACAGAGGGAGGGAGTGAAAGGGAGGGAAGACAGAGACAGAGGGAGAGGGAGGGAAAGGGAGACCGAGAAATGGAGACAGAAAAAGGGAGGAGGGAGACAGAGGGAGGGAGACACAGGGAGGGAGACGGAGTGAGGGAGATGGAGTGATGGAAGGGGAGTGAAGGAGTGAGGGAAGGGGAGCGAGGGAGTGAGGGAAGGGGAGTGAGGGAAGGGAGTGAGGGAAGGGAGCGAGGGAAGGGAGTGAGGGAAGGGAAGGGGAGGGAGTGAGGAAAGGGGAGGGGGGGAGGGGAGGGGAGTGAGGGAAGGGAGTGAGGGAGGGAGGGAAGGGGAGTGAGGGAGGGGAGTGAGGGAAGGGGAGTGAGGGAAGAGGAGTGAGGGAAGGGGAGGGAGTGAGGGAAGGGGACGGAGTGAGGGAAGGGGAGTGAGGCAAGGGGTAAGGGAAGGGAGGGAGGGAGGGAGGGAAGGGGAGTGAGGGAAGGGGAGGGAGTGAGGGAAGGGGAGTGAGGGAAGGGGTAAGGGAAGGGAGGGAGGGGGGGAAGGGGAGCGAGGGAGTGAGGGAAGGGGAGTGAGGGAGTGAGGAAAGGGGAGTGAGGGAGGGGGAGTGAGGGAAGGGGAGTGAGGGAAGGGAAGTGAGGGAGGGAGAGAAGGGGAGTGAGGGAAGGGGAGTGAGGGAGTGAGGGAAGGGGAGTGAGGGAAGGGAGCGAGGGAAGGGAGCGAGGAAGGGAGTGAGGGAAGGGAAGGTGAGGGTGTGAGGGAAGGGAAGGGGAGGAAGTGAGGGAAGGGGAGGGAGTGAGGGGAGGGGAGTGAGGGAAGGGAGTGAGGGAAGGGAGTGAGGGAAGGGAAGGGAGTGAGGGAAGGGGAGGGAGTGAGGGAAGGGGAGGGAGTGATGGAAGGGAGGGAGGGAAGGGGAGTGAGGGAGGGAGGGAAGGGGAGTGAGGGAAGAGGAGTGAGGGAAGGGGAGGGAGTGAGGGAAGGGGAGTGAGGGAAGGGGAGGGAGTGAGGGAAGGGGAGTGAGGGAAGGGGTAAGGGAAGGGGCAAGGGGAGTGAGGGAGTGAGGGAAGGGGAGTGAGGGAGTGAGGAAAGGGGAGTGAGGGAGGGGGAGTGAGGGAAGGGGAGTGAGGGAAGGGAAGTGAGGGAGTGAGGGAAGGGGAGTGAGGGAAGGGGAGTGAGGGAGGGAGGGAGGAAAGGGGAGTGAGGGAGGGGGAGTGAGGGAAGGGGAGTGAGGGAAGGGAAGTGAGGGAGTGAGGGAAGGGGAGTGAGGGAAGGGGAGTGAGGGAGGGAGAGAAGGGGAGTGAGGGAAGGGGAGTGAGGGAGGGAGAGAGGGAGGGGAGTCGTAAATGGCAACATTAAGGGCCAGATGTAGGAGCGAAATACCGGTTGGTAACGGCCGATTTTGGCCGTTTCCGACCGGTATTTAGTAATTGGCATGTAGGGGCCCTATTTTACCGATTCCATAAATTTACCGAATCGGTAAAATACCGAATCGGTATTTTTACCGATTCGGTAACTTCCTGATGTAGGTGGGACTCTTCTGAGCCCAAAGGCTTTACAGATTTGGTATTTTACCACCCAATCCAACTGGGTGGTAAAATACCGAATCCAGGTGTGCATGCACATGTGTGCATGCACACCTATCTCATGTGACAGACAGACATGCCCTTAGGGCATGTCTGTGTGCCACATGGCGCACATTCCAGTATTTGGGGTGCTAGAGGGTGTCAAAGTGACACCCCCTGCACCCTTGCTGGAATCAGTATTTACCAAATCAGTAAATACCGATTCGGTAATGCCCATTGATTCCTATGGGCTTCAGTGCCCATAGGAATCAATCGGCATTACTGAATCAGTATTTACCGATTCTGTAAATACCGATTTTTACAGAATCGGTAATTCAATTACCGATTTTACCTACTTCTCCCCCCTTCTATTATTCCGATTCATAAATACCGAATCGGTAAAATTCGGTATTTATGTATCGGTAAAATAGAATTACCTACATCTGGCC
This sequence comes from Lissotriton vulgaris, assembly GCF_964263255.1. Taxonomy (NCBI): domain Eukaryota; kingdom Metazoa; phylum Chordata; class Amphibia; order Caudata; family Salamandridae; genus Lissotriton; species Lissotriton vulgaris. The sequence goes on from NC_141699.1 coordinate 113,135,917, forward strand.
CTAGGTGGAGTTTCTTAGCGGGAAAACGTTGATAGGGGTAGACAGCAACAACTGCATGCGTAATGATTAATGAATGTCACTGGGTCATACATAGTCTAACAGATGTGTTTTGCATTTATAGAATGTAACCCCTGACGAAGAGCCAGAGTTTAGGCTCGAATGCATTGGGTGTATGAGAACGACGTTCGTGGATTAACTTATGCACACTGTCATGGTGCAGGAGAAGGCCTGGATTGGCATTCCTGCTCCATTAAGAATATAGTGAAGGTGTAAGCGTCCCTTTTGTGACATGGAAAAATTTGAAGAAATTATTAACATTGGATTACAATTGCAAAAATAAACAAATGGAAAACATGGTGAAGTTTGCGGCATTTTATTATGCACTCCCGTTTTGGTCTTTTTGTTGAATTTATATTTTAAGCTTTCCCTTGTTTTTAAACTGCCGGCCACGCATACTCACATCTCTGCCCCCCTCACTCGCACTCTAATTGGTTGTTTCACCGCACTTTGCGGGTCCTGCGCCCACGTCTCGTTGGCGGCCATCTTTGTTTGGGGGATAGCTTGCACGCTCTAGTCCTCTCTCTAGGAGGCGAGCAGTACATAAATTGCAGCCATGCTCACGCGCAGCGGTGACGCGCTGCGGGGACGCCAGAATGATGCCGGAGTTACGCCAGAGTTCAGCCCGTCTGCGCCCGTACGCGCAGAGGACGGGCTGCAGGACGGGCTGGCCCTGGTCTCTGCACCCTTGCTTCCTGGTAAGACTATTAGGCGCTATGCTCCATCTGCGCTTCTGGCTCTTAGACCTCCCGCATGCCCCTGTCTACATTGTTTTACACCGCTAGGGCTATTACACTCTCGCTGCTGTTTGGCCTGTTCCTCCTCTTTCCATCCCCTTGTCTCTAGCCCTAATAGTCTGCGTCCTTCCTCCCCAATGTCCACCATATCTTACAACACTGGGTTTCTATTAAATGTGCGCTCGCTAATTAAACATAACCTTGCCTTCCATGATTTCGTGGATGAAAGACAGCCAGACTGGGTCTTTATTACAGAGACCTGGGCTACTGACTCCTCCGGTCATGACCTTCTCCTAGCCATCCCAGAGGGCTATTCTCTTCATAGGTTTGACAGACCTAAACGTAGAGGGGGAGGTATTGCCATTCTTTTTAAATCCTCCTTTCTATGTACGGTTAACCCACTCTCCTTGCCCCAAGACCGTTTTGAAGCCTTATACTTTTGTATTACATGTGCTCCATCGGTCTCTTTTACGGGGATATTGATCTACAGGCCGCCTGGCCACTGAGCCAACTTTGTCTCGGACATACTGAGAATTCTTGAACCCTACTTTGGAAAGCCCTCTTTCACCATTTTAGGCGACCTCAATTTCCATCTCGATGAGGTCCATTCCAAGGACACTTTATCATTGGTTGAATCTCTCGGAGCCTGTGATTTTGCTCAGCTTGTTACCAGTGCCACTCACACGGCAGGTCATATCCTTGACGGGGTATTTTCTAATGATCTAAGACTTTCCAGCGGCTCACCTTTACCGTTGGTATGGACAGATCATTTTGCAGTTCCTCTTCATCTAGCCTTCTCCACCTCTCATTCCACTAAGAAGGAGACTACCCCATTCGTTTCCAGAAGAAATCTTAGAAACCTTACGAATGAGGCCTTTGCCCCCTTTGTTCCTTCAACTGAGGCTCTCTCCCCAAAAGACGCGGATGAGGCAGCACAAGTTCTGCAGGATTCCATCACCAATGCAGTAGAAAAACTTGCCCCAGCATCCCTGCGATATGTAGCCCGACGGAAACCATCAGCGCCATGGTTCTCGGACCATCTTAGATTATTAAGACAGGGTTGCAGAAGCAGCGAGAGGAGATGGAGGAAATCTTGGGATCCCATGGATAGGGAGGCTCATAAGTCTGCTCTACGGGAGTATAAGAAGAAAGTGATAATGAAGAAGCAGGAATATTTCTCCAACCTTACTAGTTCACTCTCTTCCTCTAGGGAGCTTTTCAAAATTGCGGATTGGCTATGCTCCCTTCAACTCCCAGATCCCGTAGTCAGTTCCCAACGTCTCTGTGACGACATTGCAGACTTTTTTCATAAAAAAATCTTTGATATTCATACTTCTTTAGAAGTACAACGTCTCTCCTTGGACGAAAATATTCCTTCGGGGATAAGCTCTTTTGAGTCACAGGATATAGCCCCTTCTAGCCTCCTCTCCGATTTTCCTCCTTTGTCTCTGGAGGGACTGAATCTTCTTCTAGACAAGACGAAATCCTCCTCGCCACTGGATCCATTGCCTCTTAAAAAGCTAAAAGAGTGTAGGAGCAGTCTCCTTCCCCCCTTACTTGAGGTGATGAATAAGGCAATTGCCCAAGGCACTTTTCCATCGGTATGGAAGAAGGCCATAGTGAAGCCACTCCTCAAGAAGCCTTCACTTGATCCCGGCCTCTTGAAAAATTTTAGACCCATTTCCCTGCTTCCTGCACCTGCTAAAATTCTAGAAGCACACTTGAATTGCCATTTATCTTCCATCCTTGAAGCTTCGGAGTATTTGGACATTACCCAACATGGATTCCGAAAACATCATAGCACAGAATCTGCTCTCACCTTTGTAGTCGATAACATCCGACGCAAAGTTGATGCTGGACAAACTACTGTTCTCGTGCTATTGGACCTCACAGCCGCATTCGCCACCCTGTCTCCTGCCATTTTAACATCTCGGCTTAGGGAGGCAGGTGTCTCTGGTTCGGCCCTGAGCCTCCTCAACTCCTTTCTCCTTGATAGGGAACAGAGAGTGATGCTCGGCAACCACCTCTCCCCAGCAAAGTCTTTGCAATGTGGGGTGCCACAGGGGTCGGCATTAAGTCCGACCCTGTTCAACATCTACGTGGCCCCCCTTGCTAGACTTGTAAGATCGCAGGGGATGGAGGTGGTATCATACGCCGATGACACCCAGATTATGGTCTCACTCACTCAGTCCTCTGTCATAACATCTGCCTCTAGCTTCAGGTCCTGTATGCAACATGTTGTGGACTGGATGGTTACCAACTCCCTGAAGCTAAATGGCGACAAGACTGAGGTCTTGGTCTTTGGGAAGGACCAAGATGTTTGGTCGAGTGAGTGGTGGCCTTCCTCTCTTGGCATCTGCCCCACTCCCTCCCAATCTGCCAGAAATCTGGGTGTGGTGTTCGACACCTCACTCTCGATGTCCCTACAGGTGAATCGGACTGTTGCGACCTGTTGGGGCGTGATCAGGACGCTCAATAGAATTCGCAGCTATCTGTCTCTTCAAGCACGCAAGCAGATTGCAGTCGCCCTTGTTGGCTCCAGATTAGATTATTGCAACTCTCTCTACATGGAATCCAACAAGGGCCTCATACACCGGCTGCAAATCGTGCAGAATGCGGCTGCACGTTTTGTCCTAGATCTCCCTAGGGCTACCTCTGCTACTGCTGCGAGGAGAGACCTTCATTGGCTGCCTATCCAGCACAGAATTTACTTTAAAATTCTGTGTCTGACCTATAGAGCTCTCGAGGATGGACCTAAAGGCGCTATCAGCTCCCTGCTTACCCGTTACAATCCTACAAGGTGTCTTCGCTCTTCAGGACTATTCCAACTTGTTGTCCCTCGCTTCAAGCTCACCAGGTGGGGAGCTAGGGCCTTCTCCGTCGCTGCCCCCCAGCTCTGGAACATCTTGCCGATGGAGATCAAGACTCTACCCTCTCTAGCGCTGTTTAAAAAGGCCTTAAAAACGTGGTGCTTTTCTAGAGTCTACACAGGTTGAGCTGCAGAGTTTTTGTTATGAGCTGGATTTGGAATTAGGCGCCTTGACGCCCATTGGGCTAAGTTTGCGCACGATAAGACCCCTTTTATTATTATTATTATTAAGAAATAAGGCTGTGCGCCTGGATGGGGACTGAGTCTCGCTCCCAATTCTCTTGTTCAATTCCCAGCGTGGCAAAGGGCTGACCACACTTTCCAGGGAGCACGCGGATTGATGGAATACATCAACAAGAAAAAGGAACTAATTTAAACTGATCTAAGAAGGTGTGCACATTGTCGCTTTTTCAAAAATTAATGTATTACTTTCGGCCCGTTGGATGAGGAGAACCCGTTGGAGTATTGTGAAAGATTTGATGAAATTGAAAACTGTCACAAAAGAGACAACTGTATGAACTTTATCCAAGAGCAGGATCTCTTGAAATATATATGAAAGACAATTGAAGTTGGACATTTGGTGTACTTATGGGCTCATTTTTTAACTTACACATGTTGATTTTGTTGTTGCACAGCAGTTTATTTTGAAATTTGCTGACACTCGAAAGATCGTAGGTAGAAACATCACACTATCGACGTTGGAAATGACATCAGTGGGTAGGCGGAGCATTATTGTTGAGATTTTGGAGTACTTTGGGAGGTTGAGCGAGACGGGGGATGAACTCAGGAGAGCAACTGTTGACGCATATCATGAGCAGCAGGATGTTATACGAAGTGCATTGTGGGTTCTGGAGGCAAAGATCGGAATAGGAAGGAGAGTAGTTATTGGGTTACGTAATGAGAGAGGTCTAATATGGAACAGGTGAACGGGAGGGGAGGAGACAATTGATTGGAAAAAGGACAAAAGTCAGAGAGTTGAGCATGAGGGTGATTCAGATAGAGCAGTGAAGATGTCGGGAGGATGTTTGCAGTTTTTGACTGAAAGGTATGGATTTGCGAGTAGGATGATTCAATGAGGAACATTATGTTGCTTTTCACTAACATCCGGGATTCGCCAGTGAGGTGGGGCAGGACAATGTGGGGAATTGGTACCTGTTAGAGAGAACGGGGAGAAGGGTAAAAAGCAGGGATACTCATTTAAATGGCAACATTAGGTGGCGTTTCTTAGCGGGAAAACGTTGATAGGGGTAGACAGCAACAACTGCATGCGTAATGATTAATGAATGTCACTGGGTCATACATAGTCTAACAGATGTGTTTTGCATTTATAGAATGTAACCCCTGACGAAGAGCCAGAGTTTAGGCTTGAATGCATTGGGTGTATGAGAACGACGTTCGTGGATTAACTTATGCACACTGTCATGGTGCAGGAGAAGGCCTGGATTGGCATTCCTGCTCCATTAAGAATATAGTGAAGGTGTAAGCGTTCCTTTTGTAACATGGAAAAATTTGAAGAAATGATTACCATTGGATTACAATTGCAAAAATAAACAAATGGAAAACATGGTGAAGTTTGCGGCATTTTATTATGCAAGAAATAAGGCTGTGCACCTGGATGGGGGCGGAGTCCCGCTCCCAATTCTCTTGGTCAACTCCCAGCGTGGCAAAGGGCTGACCACGCTTTCCAGGGAGCTCGCGGATTGATGTAATACATCAACAAGAAAAAGGAACTAATTTAAACTGATCAAAGAAGGTGTGCACATCGTCGCTTTTTCAAGATGGGCGTCCTACATTCTCTCTTGCCAGGTAATGGGGTTGGATCATCCCTTGGGGGGATTCTTGGCTTTACACCAACACACACTCTAGGTACACTTAGAGTAGGGTTTGCATAGTAGGAGTACGCCTTATTACTGCCTTGTTCATATGCCTGCATATGTACACTGTTTTACCACCTTGGTAGAACTATATCTACTATTTACTCTTTTGGGCTTGTAATCACTTTCATCTGCTTCTGTCTACTGATTATCGCAGCACATGTATTATATACAAGAATAACAATAGTTCAATATATATATTGAAAATGTCCCACTCTCTATTCTGTATATTTCTCTGAGCACGAGTGACTGAGCGAAAGGTTCTGATCTGTTTCCAAGATCCCTGAGGGGTCAGGGTTGTCATGTTCGTTGGTAGCCAGGAACTATTCACTCCCTGGTGAGGTTAGGGGGGCCTATGGTGGCACTGTGAGCCAGCTGGTCTCTAGGCCAGCATATCCTGCTGGGGTGCCCGGAACCAGTCATGACACCTCATCCAAAGCTTATGTTGTCCAACAAATGCGCAGGACCTGTGGATTAGTGAGAACTACACAACAGTTGAATTGAAGAATGTTGTGTAAACTGAGTCTCTGGCTCGTGACACGAGTAAACTTAGTCCAATGCACCAGCACTGAATGTGAAAGACAGGTTATGGTCGCCCCGCAGAAGCCCATCCAATATATAAATGTAGTGTGTCAATGCTTTTGGGTTACTAACAGGGAGCAGTGATAATCCAAACAATCGTTCATTAATGATTTCCACACTAAGGATCACTAGGAATGGAATATATATTTCAATATATTTATTCTAAAATAGTTATTATAAAATCCCAGGATCTAAAGCGCATAATATTAGTAACATCACAGAAGATAATAAAAAGCATCTAAGCTTTTCAATAACAGTGAAAACAATGAAAAATCCTAACATCACAATTTATAGCCCTTCCAACCTCACTGTGCTAAGCCCTATGCTAGTGCTGGCAGACCACCTTACACTCTTATTGGAGATCAAGAATGAGAGAGAGTGTTTGGAGAAGATTATATGGAATTGTTTGCCCTTGACATTAATCCTGGAGTCTATGGGAAAACCTGTACTGATTGGGGTACACTAGTAAGAAGATTGTGTCCAAGGACAGAAGTATTGTAGGGAAGGTTTAAGTGCCGAAGAGACAGAACAATATTAAGATTACAAAAATCAAAAAACACCAACTCACCAGAAAAAGTTACGTTGTTTTCATATGTAAGTGAGGATGAAGATGTTGTGTACGTTTTCAATGGAGGTTTGAAAATAAATTCACATTATTGAAGAACTTTGAGCACAAGATAGCGCTTAAGAAGGATGCCAAATATGTTCCTCATAAGATGCAGCAAGTCCTTAACTTTGATGATAGAGCCTCTCTAGGAAAAGGTGCAGAGATCATAATGTCTGGGTGTGATTGAGAAGATTGAGGCATCAGAATGGCTTGCTCCAGTGGCTTTTGCACCCAATGAACGAAGAAAGGTGTAAGAATGTATGTAGATCTTGGTAAAACTTGTGATGCATATTGAAGCTCGGATATTAAGTGTAATAGATTTATTATCCATTTATCACTAAGTATTTCTGCTTCCAAAGGATTATGAGAAAAGAAGTAGAGTGAATCAATTGTGGTCTGTTTAAACAAGGTTATGTTATGTTATAAAGAGCTTCGTACTTCCTCACAGCCCAACTCCAGTGGCTGTCATACTGGACAGCGGGCAGACACTCCGGAGAGACCCTTACTACACAAGGTCACATCAGAGCTCTGCGCTTGTTATTACCTGGCGGCAAACCCCGCCAGACTTACCCCCTACAAGTGTCGGTGGCACGCCAATGCATGCAACGAATACATCGTATGGCAGTGTCGGCTCCCTGTTACTCCCCACGGCTTCCACTCGTGGGGTGGCCCTACGGGGCAACATACTTCACGAACGCCATGCTGGGCATTTGGGTGGAATTGGAAATCACCGAAGCGGAGGCACTCTTCGCGGACGACCAGCTTCGCCCATATGATCGCCTCATGGAAGATTACGGCCTTCCCCCAGGGCAGTTCTTGACGCACTGCCGAGTCATTGACTGCTATCGCCCGCACAGTGAACTTACAGCCGGCGAACCCGCAACACACCCCGTAGTGCACACCATCCTCTATATGGGCAGAGGCAGACACTTAGTCACTTGGCTGCACAGGTCAATCAGCGAACTAACGAACAAACCCCTACACACACTGCGGGCCACCTGGGAGGACGAGATCGGGCGACAACTTCATGACCGGGAATGGGATAGAGCACTAGAATCCCCAAAGAAAGTGTCGAGAAACGCACAATTTAAAAACATACAGTACTACATCTTACATAGAGCCTATCAGACCTTGCACGTCTCCAGTGGTTTTTCCCCAACACGCAATTTGTTTGCCCTAGAAGTCGCTCCACGGACGCACACTTTCACCACATGTTTTGGAGCTGCCCGTCCCTTCGGACTTACAGGACTGCCATACTCGACTCCATAAGTGCCCTCACAGGCCTCAAGGGTCTGCACACCTGGGAGGCAGTCGCCCTGGGTATTTACGGTAAACCAAAAACACACAAGGTGCAGGTTAGATACGCTTCCTTGACCCTGCTATTGGCCAAAATAAATATTGCCATGCACTGGCGCACGATCACAGGTCCCCCATTCGAGGTATGGGTAGGAGCAGTGAAAAAGTGAGCTACAGCAGAGGAAGACACCCTGAGGGAGGAAGAGGCGAAAGGTCAGCATAAACACCCTATCTCCCTAGTATGGGCCATGCTATCTCACCAATTTGAGCTAGCCCACACACGTGCCCCCGCACACGTCCCAAGATACTGCTGCCCCCCCTACAGCATCACCATCTCCATAAAGTGTGTGTCAGCGGACCACATCCGCCCCTCCCCCCCTCTCGGCTCCACCCTCCTCAGTCCTTCAGTCCCCCCTCCCCCTCATATTAACCTCCCCACAGATGAGCTCTGAACAATCTGTCTGATTCCGCCCTTCTCACTCAGTCTTCACCCCATTACCTCCTCCTCTCCCCATCCCCCTAGTTGCTTCCAACAGTCCCTCTCCAGCTACACTCACTCCTGCGTTCCTCCTCCCCTAGTTATTCCCCGCGCGCACATGGCGTCCACCATCAGCCAATACATGCCGCTACCTCACTCTATATGTGCATATAGATTGTTTCCTGACTGCATATTCGTATCATTGTAAAATCTTTGCTTGAATATTATGGTACTGTGCGTGCTTTATATGTATAAAAGCTAATAAAAATCATTAAAAAACAAAACAAAATTATATTAAAAAAGAGCTTGTAGCGCGCACAAATACTCTGAAGTGTCCTGGCGCGAGAGTGAGATGGGGTGGAGCAAGCAAGGACCATTTAGAAGAGCAGGATGAACAGATGCATCTTTAAGCGTTTTTTAAAAAGTCGGAAGTCTTGAATGTGCTGTAGATCTGAGGGGAGAGCATTCCAGGCCGCTGCTGTTTTTACAGAATGCGACTGGCCTCCCAAGTGTGATCTGCGGAATCACGGAATCATCACCGGCGTAGGGAGGCAGACCGCAGAGATAGATGGGCAAATACTGAGCGAAGCGCCACCTGAGATACACAGGAACTTGGCCATAAAGGGCCCTGTGTGAAAGGGTAAGGGCTTTAAATTGCACCTGTTGGGCCACAGGCAACAAGTGCAGATCTCGCAAATAATGCCGAACACTAGATCTCCTAGAGATGTTAAACAGGAGTCTGGCAACGGCATTCTGAATAGCCTGCAGTTTTTTCAGCATATACCCGGGAATGCCAATGAACAGAGCATTGGCATAATCGAGGTGGGAGAGAATCAAAGCACAGGCTACCGTCTCTTTGGCCTCTCTGGGGAGCAAAGGAAAGAACCTTCTTAAGGCCTTAAGGGTGCCAAAGCAGACACCGGATGGCTTTTTAACATGGTCAGCCAATCGGAGATCCTCGCGGAACCACACCCCCAGGTTTTTTGCCGGGCCACCCTCAGAGTTGGTACAAGGAAATTCTGGAGGCCACAGAGATTGTCTAAATGCAGGCGGGAATTGGTCGTACAAGAGGACCTCCGACTTATCCTCATTGCACTTCAGATAGGCCTGTGCAAGCCAGCGAAATACGGACGCTAGGCACGTCTGGGTGATGTTAGTGTCCAGATCCGAGCCCCTCCAGGTAAAAAGCAACTGAGTGTCGTCCGCATTCGCTATAATTTTTGCTCCTAGATCCACTGCCAGATAAATCAAAGGTGTCAAATATATATTAAAAAGTAAAGGGCTCAATGTGGAGGCCTGGGGGAACCCCGTAGAGAGTTTCCTGACAGAGGAAGAAAAAGGAGCCATACAGACTTGCTGCGTACGGCCGTCCAGGAAGGATTTGACCCACTCCCAAGCTGGGCCGGCAATGCCGATAGCAGATAGCCGGGCCCGGAGCAGCTGTTGTGGCACTGCATCGAAGGCGGCAGAGAGGTCAAGGCCGCGCTTCTGCCCCATCCAGGCACTCCCTGATTGCTTCTAACATCTCCACCAAAGCAGTCTCCGTGCTATAAGCAGTTCTAAACCCAGATTGGGCCGGCTGTAGAGCACCTGATGATCCCACAAAGGACTCGAGCTGCCGGAAAACCACCTTCTCACACTCTTTAGCCAGGGCTGGTAGGAGAGAAATAGGCTGATAATTGGCTGGAACCAGTGGGTCCAGCGGTTTCTTGAGAAGGGGTAACAGTTTAGCCTGTTTCTGTCGCACAGGAACCGTGGCGGTCCGAAGGGAAAGATTAATGATTGCCACAACTTCCGGGCAAACCGCATTGGCCACCCCAGCTAATACTCGAGCCAGGCAGGGATCAATGGGGGAGCCCGACTTGAGAGATCTTAAAATAGCCAGAATGTCGGGCTCAGTAGCGGGCACAAATAATGTGAAGCAAGGGGCAGAGGCACTGGACAAGGGGGGAGACATCGCTGAAGGAATCACTAGATCCCTAAAATGTGAGCCTCGGCTGTCCTGAATCCTTGATATCTTTTCAATAAAAAAGGAAGACAAGTCCTCACACCATTGCTGGGAGACGGGAAGAGTCCTTTGCTCCGCACAAGGCGATAGAAAGCTCTTGACAATGGCAAAGATCTCCTTGCTGTTGTTACTAGCCAATGCGATCCTTCCAGCATAATAGTCGCTTTTAGCTTTCCTAATGGCTGTGTAGTACTCCCTCTGCGCTATTCCGAGGGTCGACTTGGCGGAAGTATAATAATTTTGGCGCCAACAGCGCTCCAGTTTTGTGCACCCCAATTTCATGTCCTTGGGAGCCTTCAAAAACCAAGGCTTCGATGGTGGAGAGCTCTGTTTACTACAGCGGGCTGGTTTGGAGCAGGAGCTAACCCCCCGACTAATCCAGCGATCAAAACTGTCCACTGCCCCTTCAAGATCAGGACCGGGCGTGCCTGAAGCAAAGGCTCCGAGAGTGCCAGAAGATTAATCTTCCCAGGGTGCAGGTCGGATGGCAGGACAGTGGTGCGAAAAAACTTTCCCATAGGCCACAAGGAACTGATCAAAAAGTGGTCAGACCAGGTAACGGGTTCTGGATCCCCCACCTCAACATCAAAATTAGTACACACCAAGTCAATTAGATGACCACCAGAGTGCGATGGCAATTTGACCCATTGAATCAGCTGAGCCAAATTCAGTGAATCCAAAAGAGCCCCTGAATCTGGTGCATCGGGAACATCCAAATGAATATTAAAATCCCCCAGAAGTAAAAACTTAGAATAGCGAAGGGCACGAGGGATAATGACATCGTGGAGCGCCTTCAGAAAGGCTCCATGAGGACGGGCGGTCTGTAAACCAATGTGCACCCAGCGTAAAATGAGGGGAAAGGGTAAAAGTTAAATCCAAGGCCTTCCCCTCCACCCATTCATCAGAGCCCACACAGGTAAAAGACCACGAGTCCCTGAACACCACTACCATTCCCCCCCTCTCCCAGTTCTACAGTCGCCATGGGCGATTTTATAGCCCTAGGGGTGGCGAACTCCACAACCGGAGCACAGGACTCACTCAGCCAGGTCTCAGTTATAAAAAGAACATCCAATTTAGCATCCAACAACAGCTCGTATAAGTCAGATGCATGCTTGGCCATGGAGCGGGCATTAATAAGGGCTGCCTGAATCCTGGGCTCACTCGTAGCTGAACTAGGAGGGCTTAAAGTGCTGGTGCGGAAGCAGAATTTGCAGGAAGGGCACGTTCCAGATAAACTATGGAAAACTGCCCATTGCTCACCTCCTCTACAATTAGTACCTTCAAGCGCTAACAATTCCTCGCGGGAGAAGCCCCTCCTGCCTCCGCGGGCATCAGGCACAGTCCGGTCAGCATAGCTGGCGCTGGTCGCTTCCGGGACGTGGACGGGTGCAGACGGGCTTGCCCTTGGCACGCCGGCGGCCCGCCCGCTGCACGCGTCCACTGCGCGTCCGGGCAGGCATGTGCAATTTATGCAGAAACCACTCCCCCAGCTAGACCGCTGCCTACGGTCCCGCCGGGATCCAGGACTCGCACCAAGATGGCGCCCTGTCCTCCACTCAAGTGACACAGAAAGCTGTGGTGGAAGGGGGTGGGGGAAGCACACTTCCTCGTTGCTAAGGTACGTGCAAAGTGAGCAGTGCAGAGCAAACAGTAAAACTTTAAAAATCAGGCGGAAATATACGGGGTTCTAAAAAATATTTAAAAAGCGATGAGATATTGGTGTATGGTAAGAAAACAGAAAGACAAAATGAAGTACGGATTGTAGTGTTGAAGTGGTTGGAGGATAGTGTCTTCACAGTAAAGAAATAGAAGTCTCATTTCAGGGTGGTGAATTGTAGCAAATGTGCCTTTTCTGTAGGGTCACCTCAGTTTTTCTCTCCTTTCTGGACCTTAGATTAGCTGGCTTTAGAACACTTTTCTATTTACCATTGCTAAACAGCAGTAATGTGCTGTGCTTCCCCACTATGATATGTGCTGTCCATTGGAACACCCTAGTTGGAATCTTTAAATTCCTTATAAGTCCCTTGTAAATAGTCGTTTAGAGTCACCTATGGCATGGAGAGGTAAATGCCATATGTGGTCTTCAATGGTTATTTACACCACGTAGGTATGAGACAAAACATTATGTCTGCTAGGATCACCTCTGTATTCTGCCTGGGCAGCAGCTTAAATGCACTGTAGTGACACATGAAAGGGAAAAGCCTAAATGTATATATTCACAACCCTTAAAGGTGTGCCTGGCCACTGGGTAGGGTGCTAATGTATCAAAATAGGTCCAGTTACATATTGGGATTACTGTGTCCTCACAGCAAACTAAAATCTGAAAGCTATTTCACTTTGTAAGCCTTGCCTGGCTTTCTCTAACAGGCTATAGGTGGGAATTAAATCTTTAATGTCCACCTCCAGTTAGAAAAGGGCTGGAAAAATAATTCAAAGTCATTCCCTCCTTAGTTTTTAAAATAAGGCGTAATTGTCAAATCAGATTTTTGATAACTTAATCGAAAAAGTAATTTATAAAAATCTACTTGAGGCTGCCAGAGCAAGAACTGTCTTAAAACCATTTCTGCCAATCATCACACCTCCCACCCATGGCTGGGAGACTTAACAATCCTGATTCAGAGGACACTGGCTGCCTCTGGTGACCACCTGGACTGTGTAATGGGCACAGGTGGCATTCCTGTTGCAGGATAGAGGGCAATCTTCACAAGCCTGTCTCTGGAAGTCCATTAAACATGGAAGTACCTGTCTTTGGCAGCGGTTCTCTGGGTGCCTTCTGCAGACCGGAAACCAGCTTGTGATGGTTTCAGCCTCCAGACAGAGTCCGATCTCCCTGCTCCCTTACCCAGCCAAAGCACTTTAGAAAGCTATCAACCAGCAGCTCATCAAATCCCAGAAACAAAACAAGTACTGGAGGCCTCACAATCAGGATTCCGTGCTAACCACAGCACTGAGACTGCTGATTGCCGCCAAAGAAGACATCAGAACATTCCTCGACCATGGAGAAACTGTGGCCCTGATCCTCCTCTCCACAGCCCACAACACCCTCATCAACAGACTCTACAACATAGGCACACAGCAAGACCCCCTCAAGTGGATTGCCTTCTTCCTTACAGGATGCATACAGAGCATTCGACTGCCTCCCTTCACCTACGCACCCAAAGACATCATATGCGGCGTTCCACAAGGATCATCCTTCAGCCCCATCCTGTTCAACATCTACATGACCCCCCTCGCAGACATCAGATGCCACCAACTCAACATAATCTATGCAGAAAACACTCAACTGATCGTCTCGCTCACCGAAGACCCTCCAGTGCCAAAACCAACTTCTGCAACACCATGATCAACGTAGCCAAGTGGATGAGGCACAACTTCCCCCAACTCAACTCCGACAAGACTGAAGTACTGATCTTCGGGAAAAACACCGCAACATGGGACCACAGCTGGTGGCCTGCAGAACCAGACCCACACCCTCACCAACCGACCATGCACGCAACCTTAGCATCATCCTCGACAGCCAACTTACCATGAATCGACAAGTCAAGCAGTCTACGTAGGCATTTCCACCAACTCCTTTGAAAACGCCAAACCATACAGAACGCTGCATCCAGACACATCCTGAATCTCCCCAAACAAACCCACATCGCTCCCCACCTGAGAGACCCCCACTGGCTCCCCATCCAGAAGAGATATCAGTGCAAGATCCTCACAATTGCCTACAAATCTCTCCACGACAGCGGCCTTCCTACACCAACCATCGACCAAACTTCCACCAACCCTGCCAGACACCTGATTACTGCTTCACTCGCCCTTGCACACACACACACGTCCGTAACAGCAGCAGTGGCCGCTCCTTTTCCTAAATCACTGCCAAGACCTGGAATGACCAGCTTCCAGAGACCCCTAGGGGTGACAGTGCTGCGCTTTACAAATGCTGTTTGATTGATAGATGGCTTTGATTCAGCCTCCTGACTGAGTCCTCCAGCGGTGTCTGTAATGGCTGGATTTTCTGTTTAGATGGGATCAGCCCCCAGGGGCCCCTGTGACCCAGCCAAAACGTACTCAACCTCCCTTCTTAGATCGTATTCACAATAAGTAGATATACAGATAAATATACAAGTTGCACCTAAGAATGGGGAATAACTATATACATATACAGACTTTCTACAATATCTTATTCACATCAGTTGGCCTCGCGGTCACCCCGACCCAGACCGTTCTACCCTAGGGCAGATCTGACACACAATCTGGTGCGTCTACACACGGGCCTGCAGAACCCAATGCTCCCTTTTCCAAACCGTTCGCGATCCTGCGAAACATACACACTAGTTCAACCACCTAGTGTCCTCATTAGCGCAAGCCACAATCCTGTGGGTATAAACACTGGTTTGACCCCCCCCAGTGCTCTCATTAACGCCGCGTGTCAAACGACGACCACATTCCTATGAACACCTATACATATATATATATATATTGGGATATTATCTCCGTGGTCTACTCGGAATGAAACTACAATAATAACTTTGGATATGGGTCCAGATTGTATAGTGTACTCGTTGCTTTTGACATCAGAGGTTCACTCACTCCCTATTTGTGTGATCACCACTTACCTGATTGGGATTACTCGTCCATTCATGCGCCTAGCTTTCACCTAGGAGTATCGTTTACCAAGATTGAACATAAGCACCAGGCACACGGTAATTCTATATGAATTAGGGCATTTATTAACCATAAACGTAAATCACATTACTATGCAGCATTACATTTACACAAGAAATAAAAGAGAAAGATTAGGGTGCACGCACTATAAGGATTGGTCGGACTTCACCTGGTTAACGGGAAATCGGGACTCGGCAGTCATCTAGGCTCCTGTCTCGTCTCTGGGTCCTGGCTCGCCTTGCAGTCACCCTCAGCCGTCCCAAGTGCACGTCTGCACCGATAGGCTCAACCTCGTCTGCTCTCCCTCAGGACCTTGGAACCTTGCTGTTTATTAACTACCGTCTCTCTCTCTCTGTATTTAGTGCGCTCCGCGCCACTTCTCGTTCAGTCTATCTCAGAGAGTTTCGGTCTTAAATCTTTCTCCGACTTCAAAGATGGCGGCTCGTCCACCATGAAAGTGAATAATGGCAGAGATGCTAACGGCTAGATGCCGCCTACGGACTGACTCACTGAAAGACTAACACCTTCGCTAATATCAAAGCCCGTTCCTTCATGGAAATTCACGGCCAGTAACCTGCCGCCCACCAAATTCTTGTACCTCCCCGTACCAAGGACACTTTCCCAGCCGGCCGGCCTGAAGTTGTGTCTTCGGAGTGGAGAAAAATACATTCCTTCGATAAGGGTCAGCCTGAACCGGTTCTCTCCAAGCGAACAACAGCTTAAAACTAAAACATCACACTTGACCTAGAAAGCCTTCTCGAGCTACCAGGCAGAAAGCAAAATGGAGTCTGTCTCGCTTAAGGCCTACGGAGCCCATAATATGCATAGCTCCATGAGAAACAGATCGGCATGTTAGCAAATGAGTAAATCATGACTAATACTTATATATCTAACCCCTCACTTAAATTCATAAGCCTTACTCTAAGGGAAATGGCACGAAAATGCCTTTATATATGTATGACAGGATCCCTGTCTATCGGCCTAATCCCTATGCTATGGGGGTGATAGGCTGGAGTCACTCTCCATCATTCTCCTTCTCCAGAGAGCTAGCAAAAAGACAGCCATAACATTACACCCCTTGACTTCAGTCTATCATCCACAAACTAAATGGAACTAACGTCAGTAGACGAATAATATGAAACAAAACTAACTGATCTACGACTCTTAGTAAGTCTAAAAAATTGTAGCAGGGAAGGGATACACTGAATGAAGCAGCAAATCGCTATAAGGGCACAGACAATAATAATAACCCCTCCCAAAATTTGTCGTAAAAAATGCATGTCAGGGAGCCAATTAAAAAGCCAGTCAAAGAAACCCTGATCTATGTGTTCTCTAATTTCTGCCGTCAAGTCGTGGAGTTTATTAATATGGGACTGGATATCTTTAGAATGGTCAGACAAATTAAAACAGCATAGACCTTCAAATTCAGAGCATTCATGCCCGTGTTTTAACAGCAAGTAATCGATGGCCGCACGATTTTGCAAAATAGCTCTACGTTCACCTTGGGAATCTAACAATAAATCTGACAAAACAGTAGAAGTCTGGTTGATCGACTTGACCATCCAGCAGGCCATCTTGCCTATTGTTTTAGCATTATAAACGGCTAATGCAGGAACACCAATAATAGAAAAAGCTAAACCAAGATATTCTGATCTGGAGAAAAGATGAACAGAGGAATCACAGTCTTCATGTAAGGACATTGAGTCACGAACAATACGGGAATGTGAAGGAGGATGTGAAGAAAACATTAGCAAACTCAATCTAGTGATGGCACACGGGCCACCAGAAATATTCGCAGGAATATAGGGCCAAGATGAATTCCCACATGAAAAGAGCCATCCAGCTGGTAACATCATTGAACGATAATGGCTAGTGGCTACAACTAAACTTTTACAGGTCATATTGTTATTCACTGAAAGACATGAATTAGGCAGTCTCTTTGAACACAGTAAACGTTGATGGAATGAAAAAGTAGTAGCTGCTTGAAGTTTCAATCGTATACACTCAGAAATGGCCTTAGGATTACAGGTCATAATGAAACAAAGATCACCAGGGGTAATATTAAAAGTAGTAATTCTGGAATTAATAGGGACATCCAGGTCTGGAAGAAGAGTACATGAGGGACAGAATTCATGGGCCGCGAAATCGCCCAGAATAACATTAGGTCGGGCATTGGATACATTAAATACATAATGTAGAGTTTCAATAGATGCAGGGACAGCAACCAAACAGGTAGCTAAAATGTCAGTGACGGATTTCATGGGGGTAAGGCAAAAATGCGGAGAGTTCGTCACTCGCTTCGCGAGTGTGACCCAAAAATTTGAAGAGGCGCGCCACGCGGACCGCGCGGCTCTTATTGTCCCATCACTCGGCGTCGGTGGATCCTCTCCTCTCCCGGCGTAGCAAGCCAAATGGAGTCCAACGCCGACACATCCTGCAGCCGCAGTCCAAAGAATGATCTGAAAGAATAGAAACACAGGCCTTAATCATTCTCGTAAGTAACATTTATCAGCCGGGACAGCTTCCCAGCCATCTTTCCCTGGCTTCATCACCAAAACGGTGTTGTCATGACCGGTCGCAATAATATCAGCCTGTTCAGGAGGATTTTTAGGCGATTGCACCCATATTTTAGCTCCAGGAAGATCAGACGATCCGAAGCCTTTTTGTCCTCGCACAGTTAGCAACGTTGGGGCAGAGCCTTTCTTGATCTCACCACTGAATACAGGCATAATCAGTAATTGAGCAACACGGTCAGACTTTTTAATCAACAAATCAGTCTCACTGCTATTAAGCAAGAGAACCTTAATCTCTCCCTGATAATCACTGTCGATCACACCACCAAGGACTTGAACACCTTTCAGGGCCAGGCCAGATCTAGGGGCAATTAATCCAAAACTACCGGCAGGTATTGAGACACCAATGCCAGTTTCAACAATTATTCGATCTTTTCCTGGGAAGTGTACATCATTTAAAGCATGCAGGTCGAGGCCTGCGGAACCTGGGGTTGCTCTACATGGAGCCAAAGCACCGGGGGTAATTTCCCAATAAGTGACAGGAATTTCAACAGAATTAGGTTTCGCATCAACACGTGGAGGAAACAAACGCATCAAAGGAGATTCAGCATGCAACAAAGGACGATTATTTAAAATTAACAAAGCTTGAAGTAGGACATCTCTCCACTGGCTGTAACGGTCATCAGTCAACTTGCGCAACTGTTCTTTCAACAAGCCATTCATTCTCTCAATCAGTCCTGAAGCTTGTGGGTAATATGGAATGTGAAACACCCAGTCGATATTGTTTTCCATACAGAATTCCTGCACCAATCTTCCACGAAAGTGGGATGCATTGTCTGATTGAATTTGGAATGGGACACCATAATATAGGATAATCAGCTCCAGGGTTTTAATCGTATTCACTTGGGTAGCATTCTTGCAAGGGAAAGCGACCAAAAGGCCACTATAAGTATCAACAACTGTACAAATGTATTGACAGTTTCTGCTCATAGGGAGCGGACCAATATAATCAATCTGCCAAATTTGGGCGGGCAATTTACCTCGATGTAAGTGGCCCCGAACAATTTGAGGCACCTCTTTCTTTCTAGAATGCTGGCAAATGGGACAATGTAGAATGGCATCTTTAATTAAAGAAAAGGGAATATAAATTCCTCTATCAGCAGCCCACCTGTTAGTGGCTTTCTCTCCAAAATGTCCTGCTTTCTGATGGGCCCATTTCGCCAATCCCGCCAAATTAGAATCTTGCATGTCAACCACTGCCTCAGAAATTTTAGACTGTTCATCTGCAATGTTATGGAAAAATTTGTCAAGGGAATCGATTGGAGTATGAGCATCCACGTGAAAGATTGTTACAGTACTGAGCGGAAGCAGTTCCCAAATTTCTTGCCACAAGTCTTTACCCCATAATTCCTTGGAGTGCAATTCCCAATTGTGCGAGTGCCATGTAGGCAACCACACCGCTAGTCCATTTGCAGTGGACCAAGAATCAGTAAAAATATGACATGTGCCTGGTAACTCCTGTTTCAAAACTTGGTAAACTGCATAGAGTTCAGCATACTGACTACTCTTACCATCTCCAGTAGTGCTCAATAATTTCTGTGTAATCGGATTATAGGAGACAGCTTTCCAATGTCTTTTGTCACCAATGAACTTCGCAGAACCATCCGTAAACCACACATGTTTTCTATCCTCCGCGGACAGATCATTAAATGATTTACCCCACTTCACGGGAGACTCCTGCACTATGGGAACCGAACACTCACTTTCAGCCTCATTGGAGGGCGCCTGCGCCACTCTCTCATGTAAAACCGCCACACCTTTCGGACCCACACGTGCCCTGTCCTGAATGTACCATTTCCATTTAATCACACTAGCCTCCTGAGCATGTCCAATTCGATGGGACTTCGGTGAACTCACAACCCACTGCATGATGGGAATTTCAGGCCTCAAAATCACAGCATGGCCTAAAGTCAATTGCTCGGTATCCACCAGAGCCCAATAACAAGCAAGCAACTGTTTTTCAAAAGGTGAGTAACGCTCACCAGCCTCTGGCAACTTTTTGGTCCAAAAACCTAATGGCACTTTTTGTTTGCCCTGCTTTTGCCACAAACTCCAATTGGCATACAGACCTTCCACGGACACATTCAAATCCACATCACCATCACTCACGGGCCACAAATCCAAAGCATACTGAATAGCTTCTTTAGCCAAATTAA
Source organism: Lissotriton vulgaris (assembly GCF_964263255.1). Taxonomy (NCBI): domain Eukaryota; kingdom Metazoa; phylum Chordata; class Amphibia; order Caudata; family Salamandridae; genus Lissotriton; species Lissotriton vulgaris. The sequence goes on from NC_141699.1 coordinate 113,155,813, forward strand.
AAGCAGTCTGTTGAGATTCGCCCCATTCAAACGCATTCTTTTTACGAGTGACTCGATACAAAGGGGCCAAAATCTGACTCAAATGGGGAATATGCTGACGCCAAAATCCAAACAATCCAATAAAGCATTGAGCTTCTTTCCTGTTTCTGGGAACAGCAAAATCAAGTATTTTTCGTTTAACCTGTGGAATCACCTCTCTGTGACCCTCATGCCAATTAATTCCTAAAAATCTTACAGCTTGGGAAGGAGTTTGTAATTTGTCAGGATTAATTTCCCAACCTTTCGCTCGCAGACAATCAATAATTTGATCTAAATGGGACTGTACCTGGTCTTTTGTTTCACCTTGAATCAAGATGTCATCAATATAATGACAAATCTGAACTTGTGGAATCGTGGGCACCTCAGATAAATGTTCCGCCACCAGCCGGTGACAGATCGTAGGACTATGTACATAGCCTTGAGGAAGACTCCGGAACGTCATTTGACGTCCATTCCATGTAAAACTGAATTGCTCCTGGCATTCGGGGGCAATCGGAATTGAAAAGAATGCATTAGCAATATCAATCGAAGCATACCACGTACCTGGATGCTTTTGAATTCTCTCAATCAGTGTAACAATGTCAGGCACTGCAACAGTCAATTTAGGTGTATGTTTATTCAATTCTCGATAATCAACAGTCATGCGCCAAGAGTTGTCACTTTTGCGCACGGGCCAAACAGGATTATTCCAAGCAGATGTGACCGGAGTAATGACTCCCGCGTCAACCAAATCCTGAATCGTAGCTGTAATTTCTTCATGACCACCCGGGATGCGATATTGTTTCTGAGAAATCACTTTTGTCGCTAAAGGGATCTTAATAGGTGGCATGCGTAAACGGCCAACCCGTATGGGTCTGGTCGAAATGTACTGTCTAGTACCAAATTGATAGTAACCATCATCCAAATGCAAAGCCATACCTTTCAAAATGTCAATTCCAATAATGTATTCCAAAAGTGGCACAACCAACACAGAGTATTCTCTACGAGGAATCCTACCAATTTTAATCTCAAGTGCAGTTTGAACTGCGGGTGTTTCTTTACCACCCAGACCGGTAATTGTGAAAGACTGTCCATGAAATTTTCTCGACTTACCATGAATTAAAGTGGCCTCCGCTCCAGTATCAACTAACGCTCGGGCCCTTTGGATATTACGATGTTTCCAAAAAATCTCAATATCTACATAGGGTCTGTAATCTCTGTGGGCCCACCTGCGTACCGGAGCTTGACCTATTTCCTAGTCAGTTTTCCTGCGTTCCGTCAACCAAGACAGATCAGGGTAAATGTTTTCAGCTTTCTTGGGTATCAGAATTTCTTGTTCATATCCGTCTCCAGTACGAAACGGATTAGTATCGGGTTCAAAAAGTTGTGAATTACGGTCAGAGAATCTGTTACGATCCTCCCTCCTTCGTACGTCAGGGGAATAACTCCTTGCATCTCTACGTCCGCTAGGGCCACGATCATCTCCACCCTTCTCACGATCATCCTCTCTCCCCCTCCCCTCATAACGACGGGGGGAACCACCACGTTCATGGCGCCGATCATCACGGCGATCAGAATTCACACGTCGCCTCTCATCACCGCTGTCATCCGAACCACGATCATACTCATTCTTTCGCACACGACGGGCACCTTCCTTTCGATCCAAACCACACTTACGAAACATATCCCATAGGACATTATTAGGTTCACCATCAATCTCTTCCCTTTTGACACCATCCGCAAGGAGAGCAAAAAACATGTCACGTCTAGAGAACTTATAGTCCCCAGCAGTACGACCCTCAGGTCGGGATTGTCTTTCAGGTTTAAACCATTCACCCAGCTCACCAAGCTGACGAACAGACTCAAGCACAGCAGACAAAGGATTGCCAGTTTGGTTAATCAATAAAGTCATCATGACCTGCTTGTAAGCAACAGGAGAAGAACGGATAATGCGATTACGCACAGAAGATGTTAAAAGACCATCCAATAATCTGTCAGCAGTACTAAGGAAGATACAGGTTTTCATGACTTCTTCCTTTAAACGTTGCGACGCATCGCGCAGAGTATACCACGGCTTTTCATCAGAGGGCCAATCAGACTCAGTTGGATATTTATGATTACAGCCATCAGACGCAAGCTGGAGCAAAGAAGTTTGAACATTACCATTAAAATTCCGAAAATGGTCCTGAATAGTGGAATCAGAACTCAAAGAGCAAAATCGTAAGCAATCAACGGCATCGAGCATAATACCGGAAGCGCCAAGCTCATAAAGGCGCACCATCCAGGTAAGCAAGGTCTCACCAGGTCGTTGTTTAAATCGTTGCAGGATGTCACTGATCTCCTGCTGAGTAAAATCTTCAATACAGTCAAGAGCGATACCACCCGGATTACCAGGGGCTTGTTGTAATTTCCGTCGAAAGATCGGGTGAGCAGAAACTGCGGGAAGAGCTTCTGAGGAAGCCCGCAACTTAGATTTAACATCACAATCAGGGCAAGCTACGTCGTCCGCACGGGAAGAACGAGCACGGTCACAATCGGGAGTTGAATCAATGCACGAAGCAGATTTACAATCACGTCCGGAGCGAGAAGACTCGCGCTTGTCACCCTCCTCTGCCGAGGAGTCAGAAGTATGAGAATCCCAGATATTACCGTCCCACTCATCGGGGTTCCAATCCATTCCAGCTTTTGCTACAACCATACGCACTTTGCGTGAAGACACACGTCCACGACGATGTTTATACTTATATCGTGCAATACGGACCGCAGCCCTTTCGGCAATGGTCTGATATGTTTCAAGTTTATCGGCAAGCAATTTATTTTGACAACGCAACAAAGTGTGCGCATTTTGCAACTCGACACACTGTCCTTCCGAATCTTTAAACTGTTTCTGTAGTTGCACAACCCTCTCATGCATTATTCTGTATGCATTAAGAATAATCCACCCTCTGCGTCCTAAAATAGGAAGCTCATCACCCTTCACTACTGGCGCTTTCTGTAGGCACGAAATCACATCAGCAGGCTCCGCCTGCTCCAAGAATGAAGACCAATTTTCGCTCAAACCAGTAGAATCAGCCCACTCACGGGCCAAAGCCTCGTAAGGCGTAGACTCCCAGCTGGGAATCTGAATCGGTAATTTGAAAACCGACGATGATTTTTTCACAAACATAATGATACACAAAAAATATATACACAATTATAAACAAAATTTTATACGTACAAGCCGAGCGCAAACCAACGAGATGAAAACAACACAATGCACACAGGCTTCGTAAACAGTTCGTGACGCCAGATGTAATGGCTGGATTTTCTGTTTAGATGGGATCAGCCCCCAGGGGCCCCTGTGACCCAGCCAAAACGTACTCAACCTCCCTTCTTAGATCGTATTCACAATAAGTAGATATACAGATAAATATACAAGTTGCACCTAAGAATGGGGAATAACTATATACATATACAGACTTTCTACAATATCTTATTCACATCAGTTGGCCTCGCGGTCACCCCGACCCAGACCGTTCTACCCTAGGGCAGATCTGACACACAATCTGGTGCGTCTACACACGGGCCTGCAGAACCCAATGCTCCCTTTTCCATATATGTATAGGTGTTCATAGGAATGTGGTCGTCGTTTGACACGCGGCGTTAATGAGAGCACTGGGGGGGGTCAAACCAGTGTTTATACCCACAGGATTGTGGCTTGCGCTAATGAGGACACTAGGTGGTTGAACTAGTGTGTATGTTTCGCAGGATCGCGAACGGTTTGGAAAAGGGAGCATTGGGTTCTGCAGGCCCGTGTGTAGACGCACCAGATTGTGTGTCAGATCTGCCCTAGGGTAGAACGGTCTGGGTCGGGGTGACCGCGAGGCCAACTGATGTGAATAAGATATTGTAGAAAGTCTGTATATGTATATAGTTATTCCCCATTCTTAGGTGCAACTTGTATATTTATCTGTATATCTACTTATTGTGAATACGATCTAAGAAGGGAGGTTGAGTACGTTTTGGCTGGGTCACAGGGGCCCCTGGGGGCTGATCCCATCTAAACAGAAAATCCAGCCATTACAGTGTCTCAAACTGTTGCGGCCTCTGGGTCATTTGGGCATTCTGCTGCAGGTGGTGATTTGATCGTCTTCTCCTTTATGGAAGCAGCATCACCAGTCACTTAGCCCATGGAAGGCTACCTGGGGTGACACCGAATCTCTATTTCTAGCAGTTTTTTCACAGTACTTCGAAACCTGCGCAAAGAGACCTGGGTATCCCTTCACACACAGGACATTGCTGGATAACTCTCCTCTTTGCGTCAATAGCTTTGTCATACCGGGAACAAGCTGGATTTTCCCTCTTGGACAGTCTTTCCTCCTTCAGCGAAAGACACACTCTTTCCCTCATTCAGCAGACAGGCAGGCTTCCAGGTGCGTCAGCTCTTCCAGCAGAAATATGCTTACTTCAGGGGATGTCCCCTCACCTCGGAGAGACTGGCTTTCAGCCAGACGCAAACCAGACTTACACAACAGCTCTTCGAGTATTCCCTTCGTTCGTCAAGTAGAATTTGGAACTGGAAGAAAATGGTGTGGTTTTTATTCCACGTTTATACACATTTACCTAACAGGGTATGCAGATCCCCTGTCTCGTGCTTCAGAACTGGTTTGGATTGGTTCTGTTTCAAATGTTATTCTCAGGCTGCTCTCCAGACACATCCTTTGCTTAAAGTCATGCTTTTCACAGCCAACTGCACTGTGTCCGGCTCCCAGCTGGAGTACCCACATCAGCAACACACTGAATTGTGAGATCTCTGCACCCGGCAGTAAGCAGTCTTTATGTAGCAGTCATCAGAGACTGACAAATGGGTAGGCTTGGCCTAGAAGATTTCATATCTTGAGCATCAGAAACTACTGTTGAGCCCTTCACCCTTACAATCTACCAAACAGCAGTAGTCAGTGAGAACTAATCCGCAGTCCCTTCCTAAAAAGCCTTTATTGAATTTCTAAATGTTGCCCTGTCCCCATTCTGCTCACTTCATTGCCTCAGTCTCCTCCACTCTGCAGCCACAAGAATACAGGCAATGCACATCCATTGACTGGGGACGGTACCCCCACCCTCCATCTTGTGCCAAGCCACAACCAGAGATACACAAAATGGCTTCATCACGCTGACGCTCACACACACTGGGTCCTACTGCCATTCACGTATCATGCGCTCGCTCTACATGCAAATGCACTCGACATGCACATGGGATGTCAGCAGCAGGTTCTAGACCTCGCATACTAGTGGAACTTAACATGAGATGGGGCAATAGTCTGCAGGCTCTCTGACACAAATTAAAAGGTCTGGTCACAATGTATTCATAAAACACGGCACGGTTCTGCCACTGCTTTATGCGATGCACGCATGACAGGGGCAGTAGTCTCCTGCCTGCTTATTGGGTCACACTAGGTGAACCTATCCAATTCCTGGACCTCACCATGTCAGGGACAGGCAAATGACCCTGCGCTCACACTGGGTGGACCCATCCAGGTCCTGGGCCTCACCATGTCAGAGACAGGCGGATGACCATGCTCTCGCAATAGGTGAAGCATTCCAGGTTCTGGACCTCACCATGTCAGGGACAGGCAGATGACCCTGCACTAACTCTAGCTGTACTCATCCAGATCCTGGACCTCACCATGCTCACATTAGGTAAACTCCATAGGTCCTGGACCGTCACCATGTCTGGGACAGGCAGATAAATCTGTGCTCCCACTAGGTGAACCCATCCAGGTCTTGGACCTCACAGGATCTGGGTCAGGCAGATGTCTCTGTGCCCACACTAGGTGAACTTCATAGGTCCTGGACCGTCACCATGTCTGGGACAGGCAGATGACTCTGTGATCCCACTAGGTGAACCCATCCCGGTCCTGGACCTTACAGTGTCTGGGGCAGGCAGATGACCCTGCCTTCATACTAGCTTAACATGATACTAGGGCCAAAAGAAAAGTCAGGATAGAAGTCAGTTCTACATGCAGTTGGGCACTCAGGGCGGGGAAAACACCCATATATCATATCATATAGGAGACATTTCTGTCCCAGCAGGACTATAAAAGCCCACAATGTATTTATTATATGTTAACAGGATGATAGACCACTGAGGAGTCGAATATGATAGAGGCTTTTGTTGGCAAGTTCACATTCTTTGAAGTTGAAGCACTTCTGCTCCCGATAAAACGTTTGAGCCAATAAAAGGGAGAGTGAACAGAGGGCATACAACAGAGAAGGGTAAAGTAGCACTAGTCTGTTTACTGTTTCTACCACAGCCATAAGCTGAATGCAGAAAGGGAAGTGAAGGGCAGTGGAAGGACAGACAGAGGACAAATAAAGGAACAGTACTAAATGGTGAGGGCATGGAGAGGGAGACAAAAGGAGTGCGGGAAAGGGAGCATTTTCATTGAAACAAAAACACACAGTAGTAAGCATGGAGGAAGCAGGGGTGGTGATGGAAAAACTGGTTAACAAAATATCCTTTTGAAGTGGGCTCATTAGGGTGAACCCCCGAGCTCCCTCTGTGTGCTCAGGCACTCTGTTTGCAATCCTGGGATTTTAAACTGATAAAATTCACTTTTTGATGCCCCAATCATCCCCGTTCTGATATGTGAGTTAGCATCATATGGCTAACTGATGATATACGCACTGTGATTAATTCCCGTTGCTACCTTATTATTCAAATGTATGTGTGACGATATTAGTTTCTTAGCTTAGCCTGTGTGCCGCCATTTTGTGTATCCCTCTGTGTCCGCGAGCCTCACTCGCTCATCTGCCCCTCCCGCAGGAATAGAGAATTTCACTAAGACAGCAGTTTTCGTTTCTCGGCTTACTGTGGCCGAAACTAACAAGTCTCTTTATCAGTAATGTTCTCATGCCCCAGAGACGCTGAAGCCTAGCTCCACGGCCTTGAGTAAAGATAGCGATGTATCTTTTGCAGGTGCAGATGCCTGCTGCATGATGGCATTGTTCACTGGTCTGGGTTTCAGTAATTTTCCAGAAGGGGCGTACCCTAATGAACTGTGTTGCATTATAATGTATTGCTGTGATGCAGAGAGTCAGTCCTCTCGTTCGCACTCCTAGGAGTGAGGTCGGACAGGGCCCTCTCATATGAGTGTTGTTTGGCCTAATAAACACTATTGTTTATTCTTCTCCACTGTCCGGCTGACTTCCTATATAGTTACTATAGGTGAGTGTGGTAAGTCACTCGGGTGGATTTGAGCCACGCTTATCAGATGGCGCCCGAATAGGGACCCCGCGATAAGGATCTTTCTCACCCGTAGGTGGGTAGCAGAAGACCGGGGACCCGCTGGTCGGCACGGTGGGCCCGGGTACCCATCTGATGCCGAGCTTGATTCTCGCAGCGCTGCCCCACCCTGCTGATCGGGAGAGGTCCCGGTTCGGATCTTACGCCGGGGTCCAGAAGGCGGAAATCGAAGCTCACCGTGTTGGTCCTGGCAGCCGGAGGTCGGTGCCGCCTACAGAAGGTGAGTGGTCCACCTGTGATTGTTTCAGGAACTGGAGTGTTCCGGGAGACGAGGGTGTCTCCAGTGGTTTGAGGAGCCGGTGTGCTCCTGGGGCTAGTGTGCTCCGGGGAACTTGACTTGACGAGGTTGGGAGACCATATAGATTTATTGTTTGTAGTGATCCGACCGGGTGGTACTGTGGTGAAGGCGTGGCTCATTGCGGGTGGACTCCGGTGCTTACCCTGAACTCCTAGAGTGGCGGTTCAGTGGAGGTGAGTCCTGGGTCCCCCGTGGTAAAGTGCGCAGTGATCCGTAGTGCCGCACGGGGAGCGGATTTGTTCCCCGTCCTCAGAACAGTTAGTGCACTGTTCGGTCTGCGGTAGGGTCCAGGTTCCCCAGGACTTGGTCGACGGGCCTTGTCCCATTTGGTAACACGTGTTTGGAGGTATTGTATATGTGTGTGTTATTTCCTAGCGTATAGTTATATGTGTGTATGAATGAGCTCGAGCTAGTGATTCAAGGTAACGAAGTTTGTGGAGAAGTGTTTCTTTCACACCAAGGTAGAGATGCCGTGTTTCAGTAAGTTACGATGTTTTGGATGTTGTTGTCGACCATCAGATGTCAGATTGGCTGAGAGCCAACCTGCACCCCCTGAGGGCACTCCAAGCTTTGATATGTATATCAAGCATGGATTGCCCCCGATTTTATTTGGCACTTTATGGCACCGGTACACCGCTGACAATGTGGATTTACAATGGCCCTTGACAGGTTCTTTCGAAGAAGCTAAATTGGATTATTTGCAGGACAAATTGTTTGCTAGACGTAGCCGTCAAAGCATGTTTGATTCTTTAAGAGTGTGGCAGAAAGAAGCCAGGAAACGTAAGATGAGAGAAGAGAAAGAGGCTTTTAAAAAGTCCGCGCAGACTATGGCACAGCAAGCGAGAGAACATACTAAGAATGAGAATGAGCAGCGTTTGGAGCGCGCAGATAGGCTTTGTAGGTTGAAAGAAAATAAAAGTTATGTAGTGCGAGAGGATGACCAAGATGAGATGGAGGACATTTTGAGTACTCGACCCCCTCCTCCTTATGCCCCGCAGTCCTTGTACCCCTCCTTGCCAGCTCCGGCCTCCATTAGTGGGGTTCCGGGTCCATCGGCAAGTGCCCCACACCAACATGGTGCAGCGATTTCTGCTTCCCCGCCCTCGACACCCCTCGTTTCTTTACTCCAGACCACTTCACCTGCACCCTCCCAATTCTCTTTAGCACTTCCTACTGTTTCAGCTAGTACTACCCCCAGTCAGGAGATGTTAACGCCGAGTCGAGGCGCAGGTAGCGGACTGCTCTCACAGGTACGGAAGTTGCTTACACGTTCTACAGTTGGTTTGGATGAGAAGAGTATAGTGGCTAATCAGGCATGCCAGTGGGCAAGGAATAATATTTATTCGTTTGAAGACATTTGGTCCACCATGAAAGATTTTGAGCCCTTGATGCAACAGCACGCTTTGTGGCATATGTCAAATGTATTGATACCGCTATGGGAACAGGGGTATGGAGGTGTAGCTCCGGCGACTTTGCGAGATATACAGAGCGGAGCCTTCAGAACGAATACTGGGGTGAAGGAGGTGATGCGTAGCTTACGCGCTTTATTACAGTACAGAAATGAATTGCCCTCTGCAGGTACGCCCCATTTTCCAGGTATACATCCAATGCGTGAGGTACACCCTATCTTTCATCCCGAAATCCCCGAGATAGTAGATCCAGTCACGAGGGCTGTCACCAGGAACAGGGTAGATGCGCATTTTCAGGAGCAATGGGTATATACTCCATGGAAGAGAAGTGAGGTACTGGCCTTAAAGGCTCAGTTGCCGGATTCTAGAAAGAACCCTACTGCATATTACAAGGAGCTGACGGAAGCTGCGTCTTCCACTGTAATGACTTTAGCCGATGTTGAATTGTTTTTTGGGCTTCTAGTCCCGGTCGATGTATGGCGGCAGGTGAAAGGTAAAGATCCTTCGGAAGAGTTGGGAGGTACGTGGCAGGAGTTGCAGGATTGGGATAAAGAACGTAAGCCAGGGGAAAAGCCGAAAGCTGAGATTTTGGCCTTACCGGGGCGCATAATAAAATACATGCACTCTCTCATTCCCCCGAAGAAGGTAGACTGGGACAAGTTGACGGCTTGTAAGCAGAAAAAGGATGAGGCGGTCTCGGACTTCTTCACGAGGTTCGAAGAGACGTTTATGGATTTCAGTGGGCAGGATGTGTCACAGGATGGAGGGTTGCGACTCTTCGTTAATAGGTTTGTCATGAACTTATTGCCCGAAATTTCAGCGCGATTGCAAGCGTCGGAGAGCACATGGACCACGTCCTCTCCCTCTGGTATCCTCAGTATGGCACAGTATTATGAACACAGAGAAAATGAGAGTAAGGACAAGCAAGAAAAGAAGGCTAAGGATTTAAAGACTAGGGTTTTGTTGCAGCAAGTGGCGAGGGGCCGAGAAAGAGGTGCGGCGCCAGGACGTGGTGGTGGCGGCTATGGGAGAGGTGAAAGTAGGGAAAGATTGGGACCGAATCAGTGTGCGAAGTGTAAGCAGGAGGGACATTGGTGGAGGGATTGCCCTCTGTTTCAGTCGAATGCCGGTACAGGTCGAGGACGAGGAAGAGGTAGTGGTGACTCGGGGAGGCAGAATGCACGGTTGGATGGGGCAGGGAGGCCAGGAGGTAATTATTTCGACAACGGCGCAGACAGACAAAAATTGCAAAGGGGCGGTGGTCAGTACTATAATGATGATTACTCAGTGGACGATCTGACAGGGTTCTCCCACAACTAGGATAGCGTAGGACAGAGCGAGGGACCAGTGCCTGTGGAAGTTGATCAAAGGGGACCCTATGTCGAGGCAGACTTATTGGGGTCTCAACAAAAATTTCTAGTGGATACGGGTGCAACGAAAAGTTCAGTGGCTCATTCTCGGGTCCCAGGGGCGGCTCTGTCTGGCAAGAATAATATCTCTGTGGGTTTTTCAGGTACCCCGGTGATTAGCCCCATTTCTAAACCCCTTACGTTAACGATTGGTCCTTTCACTGTTGATTCACCGTTCCTATTGACATCGAATTGTGGAGAAAATTTGCTGGGCTTAGACTTACTGAAGAGGTTGCACGCCACCATCTATTGTTCCCCGGACGGCGTGTACCTTACGTTAGGCCCGACTGTCGCTCGCCCACTACAATGTTTTTCTAAAGATGACCCATTACCACCTGAATTTCAAGGGATACCCGACAATTTGTGGGCTGTCAATGATACAGATGTAGGTAAAATGGATATCGCCCCGGTCACAATAAGGGTAAAGGTGGGAGCGAAACTACCCAGAGTTCCACAGTACAGGATTCCTAGGGAGGGAGAAAAAGCTCTGTTACAAATAATACAAGATTTGATTAGGTCTGGTGTAGTGGAAGAGACGGATTCGAACATATGTAACAGCCCTATACTACCGATCCTTAAAAGACGGTCGCCTGAAGCTACAGATAATACTCCTGATGTATATAGGTTTGTGATTGATCTGCGCCACGTGAATAGAGTAGTGGAGCCACAATACCCGGTGGTCTCGGACATCACTACGATATTGACGATGATACCCCCCTCTGCTAAATATTTCTCTGTTCTGGATTTGAAGAATGCTTTCTTCAGTATTCCAGTGCATGAAGACAGCCGTTATCTATTCGGATTCTCATTGGCTGGCCGAAGCTTCAGGTTTAAGAGGATTCCCCAGGGGTACACTGAAAGTCCGAGCATATATAGTCAGGCACTAAAGGCGCAATTGGATGAACTGGAACTTCCGCCTGGCAACGTCATGTTGCAGTATGTGGATGATATCCTGATAGCGTCGGACGACGAGAAGGGTTGTCGGGATGCTACTATTAAATTACTACACCATTTGGAAAAAAGGGGGCATAAAGTGTCCCTTCCAAAGTTTCAATACTGTCGAACGGAGGTTACCTACCTCGGTCACCTCCTTTCGAAAGCGGGGAGGAGATTGACGCCAGAGCGCATACAAGCCATTACTAACATGAAGGTACCTAACACGCAGCGAGAGGTGCGCGCATTTCTGGGCATAACATCGTATTGTCGCCAGTGGATACCTAACTATGCGTTACTAACAAAACCCCTATTGTATCTGACTACCAAAGAAGTGCGCGAACCCCTACCCTGGACCCCTGCATGTCAGGAAGCGTTTGAGTCACTAAAAACAGCTTTATGTTCTGCGCCCATTCTTGGAACACCTGATTACCAGAAGCCTTTTGTTCTTTACGTACATGAGGCGGAAGGTTGCGCGTTGTCTGTCTTAACACAATGTTTCGGAGGGAAACAGAGACCCTGCGCTTACTTCTCTGCAATGCTTGACAATGTGGCAAGAGCGCTGCCGAGTTGTCTGAGAGCCACGGCGGCTGCTGCGGTCTCTATAAGACAATCGGCAGGGCTTGTATTGGGTTCAGACCTCACAGTAATGGTACCGCATGCTGTGGATATTTTGCTAAACAGAACACAGACGCAGCATTTAACTAGTGCTCGTCTTACTGGTTATGAGATGACCCTCTTTGCACCTCATGTGACAATAAAAAGGTGTGCTACATTGAATCCTGCCACATTGTTACCTATCCCCACAGATACAAAGGACGATGACATACATGACATACATGACTGTCTATTTAGGACAGAGGAGGAGACAAAGGGGAGGGTGGACCTGACGGACAAGCCCTTAGACGAACCGGACGGGGAGTTGTATGTGGATGGGTCTTGTTTCAAACTGGCAGATGGTACATCGACAGCAGCGTATGCAATAACGACATTACAGACGGTAGTGGAGACCTCTAGGATACCTTACAATTCGGCCCAAGCTGCCGAAATCATAGCCTTGCTGAGAGCATGTGAATTGAGTGAAGGATTGGACGTGAACATTTATACTGACAGCCAATACGCCTTCGGCGTGGCTCATAATTATGGGCGACTGTGGGCAGAACGGGGATTTCTGACTTCTCATGGACAACGCATACAGCATGGTCCACTGATATTACGACTGTTAGCAGCACTGACGTTACCCAAGCGATTGGCTGTGATAAAGTGTAGCGCACATAAGACAATAGTGGATGATGTGGGACGAGGCAATGCCTTTGCAGACGAAACAGCAAAAGAGACTGCTCGGACAAAATTACCACGGATGTTTGTGGCAGGACCAGCTAGATGGGTCCCAGATGTTAACATGTTTGCAGATACTGTGCAGAGTGTGAAAAATATACAGGAGAAAGTGACTGAAGACGAATTGAGGGCATGGAAGGATGGGCAGGGGCGATTGGATGCGGATGAATGTTGGACAGATGTGACCGATAAGAGACGATGGTTACTCCCGAATGCATATGTTCTTCCAGTGGTGACGATGGCTCATGGGCCTGCACATATTAGCGCTAAAGGAATATGCAAACGGTTGGACCCAGTGTGGAGCAATAAAAATATCTCCAGAGTGGCAACTCACTTGGTCCGACAGTGCATGGTGTGTTTGAGACACAATCCTGGAAAGGGTACCCCTGTCCCGGTGGGAAATTTTGCACCTCCCTCTTTCCCTTTTGAGGTGATTCAGATGGACTATATTGAGATGGAAAGGGTCAACAATCTTAAATATGTCCTGGTGGTTGTATGTGCTTTTAGCAGATGGGTTGAGGCCTTCCCAACGAAGGACTGTACAGCCATTTCTACTGCAAAGATGTTAATAAAGGAGTACTCTTCTCGCTTCGGATTACCTAGGGTGATCTGGAGTGATAATTGCACGTCCTTTAACGCAGAATTAATGAAGCAGATATGTAAAGGCTTACAGATTTCCCAAAAGTTCCACGCGGCTTAACACCCTCAGGCCGCAGGACTTGTGGAGCGGTTTAACGGAACGCTCAAATTAAAGATGGCCAAAATACAGGAGACCACAGGACTCCGATGGCCAGATGCCCTCCCTTTAGCCTTGCTTTCCACAAGAGTAACAGTTAACTCAAAAACGGGCATCTCCCCACATGAAGTGATATTTGGCCGCCCGGCCAATATCTGGGGAGTGCCCAGGCCTAAATGTTTCTCTGAAATTCAGTATCCTTTGTTGACAGACTACTTGTATGCTTTGACTAAAGATCTTCGTTCTATTCATCAGCAGGTAGCAGACACCCTGAAGCCGTTGCCGGAGGGGCCTGGACACTCCATCAACCCAGGTGACTGGGTCGTCGTACGAAGATATCAACGGAAGTCCTGTCTGGAGCCTAGGTGGTCGGAGCCGCGACAGGTGCTCCTCACCACGCGCACGGCGCTTCGTGTGGAAGGCAGGAAAGCGTGGACCCACGCCTCGCACGTAAAGAGAGTCCCGCTGCCGTTACCCTATGATCAGTGGGTAAAAGAAGGCATTGCTGATGAGGAACATGAGCAAATACCCAGATATGTTCCCTTCTCGGATGCTTCACTGATGGGAGAGGAGCAAAGTGGCAAAGAGAATACACAGTCACGTGCAGAAAAAAGTGTTTCAGTGAGCTCTGCTACTCCCGTTGCTACTAGTGAAGAGCCATCAGAGAGTCCAGCACCTGCCATAGATACACCTGTTTTGTTCACTGATCCCGAAGTGCGAGGGAGCACTCGCTATAATCTGCGGCCCCGAAGAAAATTAAAAAAAAATAATAAAGAGTGACAAGTGTGATGGACTAAACACTGGAAGAAGGGCTTAGCGAACTTTCTAATAACGAAGATTTAGTGGTAGGGATGGACTTGTAAGAGCCCTGGTGTTTAGCCAAAGATTGTGTTCTATGAGACTATAGAGTGGTGGGGGGCCCAGATTAAGTGCTCCTCTGTTTAAATTGCTGTGCGTTGAGCGACGTGGGAATAAGGTATGGACGGTAAAAGCCTGCCTGTGAGGCTTTGAAGGACACAGGGAGAAGATCCCTTCTTTTAGGGTTGAAGAACCCCTCTGGCCGGCTTTGTGGATTGTCTCGGACTATTTTTTTAGTAGAAGTGTTTTTCCCTTTTTTTTTCATTTTTGATATATTTTGAACACTATTAAAAATGTACCCTTTTGGTCGCCCCATCCCTGATGAGGAGCAGCCCTTTGCGGCTCCTCCGAGACCCGTGCCTGATTCCCCCTGGTTGTCCCTTTCCCGAAAAGGAAAAATAGTGCTCCTTATTATCATACTAATTGCCTTTATAGTGACTCTTGGTATATTGTTCTTTTTGGATAAAGCCTACCCCGTTCATGTGTTTGCACCCACACCTACTGCTGTTCCTGAACATAACATGATTACTGTGGATTATGGTGAGCGAATGTTGAGGAGGGGTTACAAAGAAAATGTTTTTATAAAGACTTTGCACCATGCACATGTCACCACCAATTTGACCGACTGTTGGGTCTGTGGGCTCCTCCCTTCTGCTGCCTACAAGAAAGATAGATTTCTAGCACTCCCTTTGACACCTGTGAATAGTTGTGTGGGGTGGTATACACTCATAGGTCTTGTCAAATATTTTCAGCAGCCAGATTTTCTGACTCCTCGACTGCAGAATAGGGGATCGACAATGACAATGCGAGTACGTCCTCTACCTCCTCAGGCATTTATAGAGACGTGTGAGAAAAAGGTGGGCCGGTTTCTGATTCCAAATGACACTGACAAAGTTAGGGAAAGTTTTTTGCAATTGAATTCCTCCTTGTCTTACAGACACCCCCCAAAGGGAAACGACAGTGTTAAGTCTCTGATACCACTGGCTGTGGTGGGTCCCTCACCATTTTTCTGTATTGAAGGCAGGGGCCCTATCAAGGTTGGTAATAGTTCTTGTAATGTGACTGCATTAATACGTTTGCCTCTCAGCCCCTCTCTGGTTACTCCCCCTAGCATCTATTTTGTGTGTGGAGATAATGGATATTTATGGTTGCCCGAAGGTTGGGGTGGGGTATGCTACTTAGCCTATATGATTCCTCCTGTATATGTGGCACCCTCTGACTATCATAAGACTCATCGTAGGTTTCCTAGTCCACAAGAGCAGCGCAAAAGGAGGGAACTTCAGGTAGATGACATTGACCAGACAGACACCTCCTACCTGCAATGGACTGACTTTTCTAAGGGCTTGCTGCCTTTCTGGGGTCCGATATTTAATAGTAGGGCCATTCGACGACTGTCCAGGGTAATGGAAAAGGTAGTCCTTACTGAAGCTGACATTGCGACTAACATGTCTGTTGAGATTCAGGCTATGAGATTATTCACGATTCAAAATAGGATGGTGCTTGACGTCATCCTAGCAGATAGGGGCGGAGCCTGTCGCGTCATCGGGACGTCTTGTTGCATGTATATTCCAGACTCAGCTCCGACTGTTAACTTGGCAGTACAGAAATTACATAGATTAGCGACTGAACTACATCAGGATAATGGGACATGGTCCTTACAGGGGTGGCTCTGGGGTGCTTTCTCCTCTTGGGGTTGGAAAATATTAATGGGTTTAGTTGGTGTGGTGAGCGTAATACTGACATGTTGCCTTTGTGTATATTGCCTTCCTCCATGTTGCTCAATGTGTGCCACGAACTTACGTCCACAAAAGAAGGTGTCAGGTCAATATACTGCTTCGATGATTACTGATATTCCTGACGCAAATTGGTTGATGTTTATTTCAGATGATGTTTTTGAATAAAAATGATGCTCTGCCCTTAGAATGGATGTGTCGGCGCTACCTTTTGGCAAATAAAAATGGCTGCAGTTAGCCAATGATGCTAAAAGGAGGGTCTGATAGAATTCACTTTTCGATGCCCCAATCATCCCCGTTCTGATATGTGAGTTAGCATCATATGGTATATGGTATATGGTATACTGATGATATACGCACTGTGATTAATTCCCGTTGCTACCTTATTATTCAAATGTATGTGTGACGATATTAGTTTCTTAGCTTAGCCTGTGTGCCGCCATTTTGTGTATCCCTCTGTGTCCGCGAGCCTCACTCGCTCATCTGCCCCTCCCGCAGGAATAGAGAATTTCACTAAGACAGCAGTTTTCGTTTCTCGGCTTACTGTGGCCGAAACTAACAAGTCTCTTTATCAGTAATGTTCTCATGCCCCAGAGACGCTGAAGCCTAGCTCCACGGCCTTGAGTAAAGATAGCGATGTATCTTTTGCAGGTGCAGATGCCTGCTGCATGATGGCATTGTTCACTGGTCTGGGTTTCAGTAATTTTCCAAAAGGGGCGTACCCTAATGAACTGTGTTGCATTATAATGTATTGCTGTGATGCAGAGAGTCAGTCCTCTCGTTCGCACTCCTAGGAGTGAGGTCGGACAGGGCCCTCTCATATGAGTGTTGTTTGGCCTAATAAAGACTATTGTTTATTCTTCTCCACTGTCCGGCTGACTTCCTATATAGTTACTATAGGTGAGTGCGGTAAGGCACTCGGGTGAATTTGAGCCACGCTTATCAAAACTACAAATCATTTCTATTTAG
This sequence comes from Lissotriton vulgaris, assembly GCF_964263255.1. NCBI lineage: Eukaryota > Metazoa > Chordata > Amphibia > Caudata > Salamandridae > Lissotriton > Lissotriton vulgaris. The sequence goes on from NC_141699.1 coordinate 113,172,796, forward strand.
AACAAGCACTGGCGTTGCCAATAGGTCTCGCAGTAGGAAAGTTGGAGCTATTGGTTTTGTAAATGACATTTTATATTTATATATCGTTATTGGCATTGTCAATAACAATTTATAAATATAAAATGTCATTTACAAAACCAATAGCTCCAACTTTCCTACTGCGAGACCTATTGGCAACGCCAGTGCTTGTTTATGGTCTCCCCCTCTGTCAATGTTATTTCTCTCCCTCCCTACTAGTTCCTTTAATATCCAAGCACAAAAGGGGAAAAGGAGGGGGTGCGGGAGGACTGTGGCTGGCAGGCCAAAGAGAGCACCGACTGCGGCATGAAAAATCAGGCATGGATTTACTTCTGTGAATGGATCCGGATTGAAATGTTGCGAATTTATAGAAGTGGCGGAAAAGTGTGTAACACAACACTATTCATATATATGTCTGTGTCGATGAGGTTTTGGGGTTTTAGAAAGGGTTGAATGTTGCTTTTTACATTTTTTTAACTCTGTTAAGAAGTAGTTTTATTTTAAATCGGTGTTATTGCGTCAAGGACATTTATGTAAACATGCAATTACACGGGGATCCGTCTTTCCTTTAAATAATGTTCCTTAACGAAATTTTACGAGAAAGTGAACTCATTTTGGTTCCTCATTTTTGTACTGAAACTCATTGTAGTTCACATCTCCGCGTTATTTTTGCACCCGTACATTAGCTATTATCTTGTGGGGACGAAGGCAGTGGTGCTTATAAGTTCTTGCAAGAGGAGCCACCGAGGGGGGCGGTCTTATTGGAGTGCGAGTCGATGTGTCTTTTGAAGCAGATAGCTCATGTAATGGATAGAAAATTTGTAAGCAGAGTGCAAATCTGTCTGGACTCTTCTTAATTCGAGGGGATTGAAGCAGGCTTGGGCGTGGGTTGGCGTAATGTGGGGGTGAAATGCTATTAAGAATTGCTTTGAACTCTGCAAAAAAAAGAACTCTGCCAGACAGAACGCACGAGAACGGCATTGCTGTCAAACAGCTGTTCAAAGCGGGAATCGGCGTAAAGATCACCGTTCAGCAAACAACAGGGATGGAAAGCTCACAGTGTCAGAACACTGCTAATGCTGTATTGAAGGTGTAGCAGGAGCGCCAAGGGATAGGTGTCAAGCAAAGCCTGTGAAATGTACGTAAGGGGGAGAAGTGTGGGGGAATCGGCGTAAAGAGCACAGTTCAGCAAACAACAGGGATGGAAAGCTCACATTGTCAGAACACTGCTAATGCTGTATTGAAGGTGTAGCAGGAGCGCCAAGGGATGGGTGTCAAGCAAAGGCTGTGAAATGTACGTAAGGGTGAGAAGTGTGGGAGGGAAGCCGGATGGGGGCGGGCTGTGAAATGTACGTAAGGGGGAGAAGTGTAGGAGGGAAGCCGGATGGGGGCGGGAGGGCCTGGGAATGCGAGCGAGGGGAGGAGTGCAGAGGGCGCAGAGGCTGGGCTTTCATGCGACACGTCGGGCAGGGGAGGGGGCCGAGCGGCGATGAGGGTGTGAAGCAGCAGGGGCCTGGGGGAAGCTGGCTGGGGAGGGGGAGGAGAAATGAACAGATGTCCGTGAGGTGTGGGAGGAGTGCCTGATGCGCGTGCTTGTTTGTTCACGTGATTCACGTGAACTGCAAGAAAACCGCGGCTGAAAGCCCTTGGTTTGACGAGGATTTTGCCGACATGAATTCTCGCTCCGCTCAATGCGCTTGCGCGCATTGATAGGTCGCGAGACCTAAAAAACAAGAGTACACTAACCACGCTCATTAAGTTGCAATCTGAAGGCCAGGACTGGAAACGTCTGTGATGGCATGGAGTGCGGTGGCCACCTTAGGATACTAAAGGAGGGTGAGTGTGGATAATGAATGGGGAGTGAGGCAGTCATGGAAACCACCACCACTTTAGAAAAAGACAAAAGGAGAAACAATTGACAGAAGCAAAATATCAATAAGGAGATAGAGCGAAAGGAGGCAGGAGGTGAGAGACACAGAAAGCTCAGGAGGTATTGGAAAGGAGTAAAAAATAAACAGGTTATTCGAGGGTATGTCAGAAAGAAAAATAAAAGTAAGAGGAAGCATATCTGCATGATTAAATACATGGAATATTTGAAAAAAAGTGTAGAAGTGAAAGACGTCCAGTAGATTAGTTTTTCAGCCACATAAAAGTTGGAAAATTTCATGTATTTGAAAAAAACACCCTTAACTTTCAGGAGATTCCATAAGAAGCCCAGACATTTTGTAAGGATTCACTAGCTTTTATAGATACATTATTTAATGATAATGTCCTGAGAAAGGATGAGGCTCGATTTTCAGAAGGAAATTGTAGGTGTGCCAGGAATTACTTTAATGAATTGATGGTTGTGCAGGAAGCCTACTAAAAGGCTGACAAATTTTCTGAGTCACGCAAACAAGAAAAAACTGTTTACACTTCCACTGCAGGCTAAAATTAATCAGGCGCATGACCTATTTTTCAGAGCAGGAACATGTATGTGTAAGTTATTTAGCGAGCATCAACGAGAGACAAGGAAGTTCACAGCTCATGTCAGGATTCCTGCACCTGCAGGAGAAATATTGTTTCCTTATAAGACAAATGTCAGGTGTTTCATGCAAATGCAAATGCTTCCTTCTTTGGCTGCAGACAAATATTTTCTAGATTCTGTATATACACCAGATTTAATATCCATAAGACCATCTTTTGATTAGATCACATTTCTTACAGACAGATTTACTTTACTACATAAAATTTACAGGGTGTGGGCGCAAGGAACCTCCACCTGTGATGTCAATAGCCAAAAAAAAGTCTAAAATTAATTTATTGCACAGTTACTTAAAACCATTTGCAATATAGCAAGATAAGAAAAGAAAGGAAGTGATTCAATGACAATTATGACCCTTTTCTTTCCATAGAAAACCATAAAACAATATGGAAATAGTATGAAAGTAAAAAAGTTAATTATGTTTAAAAAGACATTATCACAGAAGTGTCACTTCGTTTGTGCACATCGAGACTATTTCTATGCAATTATCTGGTTCATTGTCTTTGTCAAGTCTGGAGCGAACGTCCTGTATATATCTCCCAATTCTGGCCAGATCAGTTGTTAATGTGCAAGAGAATAGGTCTGTAACTGCTTCTTTTGTTGTTCGAACACCTTTGCGTAGCCATATTGGCTTTAGTAGCTTCCAACGGGATTGTAAGATCCCAGTGCAGCAGCACATCAGATGTGGCAATGATTCTGTTTTGAAATTGCATATTCTGCAGCTGATTTTATTTTCCAAGGTTTTCGAGCCCGTATTTAGTTCTTTTATTGGGAGAGATACAAGTCTAGCCCATTGAATGTTTTTTAGGGCCTTTCTCCCCAGTGCTTAATCAAGATAAGGCTGAGATTTGTGGTCCTTGTAAGTTGCTATCACCCCAAATTGACCTCTTCCTTTTTCAGGATTTGTTAAATCGATTTCTCTTGACAGTCGATAGCATTGTTTATTTATTGCCTTTTTAATAATCGGGTAGGTTATGTCTTCCTGGCTCCAATTTTGTGTTACCAAGTCCAAAACTTCTACTGATTCCTGCAGATAAGCCTGTAATGGGTTGGGTAAGCCATCATAAATGGGTTTCAGCCTGCTCTTCAAGCTCCTGTCCAGCGCATTGAGTACTAAATAATAGTATTTCGCATGCACACCAAGGCATTCTTTGCTCTGGTGCACCAAGCCAAATTCCAGGCGAATTCCGCTATTGCGTGTGTATTTCGGTAGTTTGAAAATACGTTCATACGCCTGACACTGTACTTTATCCATCACTGTACTCATTTTGCCTGGGAAAGTCTGCTGGGCATAGCCCGCAACTGCCCTTAATTTTGATTGTAACACCTTTCTGATTGGGATGGTGGTGGGGCTCTGCATTTTCTCTTGTAGCATGCACAAAGCATATATTGTGGACTTCACCTTAGATTTCATTTTATGTAAATGCATAGTAGCTTTTCCTGAGTCGCTCAACAAACACCCAAGGTAATTGTAAAACCTTGAGACGGTTATTATCTCTTTTCCCAGATGCCATTTTAGGAGTGTTCTTTTTATACAGTTCCCGAAGATCAATACTTTGTTCTTTTCTGGATTTATCGTTAATTCATTATTCAGGTTGTAGGCATTTAGAGCATTGAGGCCCCTTTGTAAACCTGTTTTCGTGTGATCCATCACTACTAGGTCATCCGCATATTGTAAAATTTGAATTTTGTTGACACCAATTTTTGGAACTGCTAGGTTAGCATTTTTGATCGTCTTGCCCAAGTCCGCTGTATATAAGTTAAAAAGTGTTGGGGCAAGCACGCGTCCCTGTTTTAAGCCCCGATCTGTAAAGCACTTTTTTGTTGTAATGTTGTTTACCAGTTTGACTGATCCAGGTATTGCTATATTGTGAGATAATGGCATTAAGGAGGCCAGATGGAATTTGCCAATTGCGCAATTTGGACCAAAGCTTGCAACATGGCACTCCGTCAAATGCTGCTGAATAATTTATAAAGCAGGCATAGACTGGTTTCTTATCCTTGCAATTGGCTTGATGACCTAGATATGATATTGCCTTGATGTTGTTGAATGTCGAGCAGCCTTTGCGGAACCCTGTTTGATAGAAGGGAAGAATTTAGTTTTCTTCGACCCATCTGGTTAATTCTGTCAACAGGGTATTTGCATAGGCTTTCCCTTCGATGTCCAGCAGGGCTATTGATCAGTAGTTCTTTGGTTCTGTGTTATCACCCTTCTTGAATATGGGTTGTAGGATTGACCCGCGCCTATGAGCTGGCACCTTGCCCTGTAATCGGCATTCAGTGAATAAACCGGATAGGACTCTCCCCCAATAAGTTGGATCTTCCCTGAACATCGCAGCCGGCAGGCCGTTAGGTCCTGGTGCCCCATCTTTCCTTATCTTTTTGATCACTTTTTCAACTGCTCTTACGTCCTGTCTTTAAACAGAGCTAGGTTTGTGGGGTTTGTTGGTTCCACATCGTTATTTATGCTCTCTATGTAGACCATGGAACTTCCACATTTAATGAACTTCCTTATCCACATATGTTGCCTCCACATGTCTCACCCATGCGTCGGCGTGGACGGCATTACTCCGGACTACTTTATTATTACCAGGCTCTGCTATATGATGCCAGATTTGTTGTTGTTTGTGAGGATTTGTTAATTTGTGGATTTTGATCCACTCTTCTTCAAGACTATTTTGCTTGATTGTCCAGAGCAGTTGTATCTGTTCTTTGTGCAATTCATTGTACTTGTCCCGTGTATTTTTCGAGCCTGCGATCTTATATGCTCTTTTTGCCCTTTGTAAGTTGCGAGTTATATCAATCAATTTTTTATTATTTTCAGTGGATTGTGTATTGGTCTTTTCCTTAGGATTGGGCTCAGCTGTCTTCAGGCATGTTTTCAGGCCATTTGTCCACTCTGACCAATTGTCCCTATTATGCGCAACACCAGGGTTCTTCCCTGTGTGTTCTTGTTTTTCTTTCCAATGTTTTAGAGCCGTCACCTGGTGAGTGTTCCATTTTATTCTTCTCACCAGGGCGTGTTCTTCTGTGCCTGTTGATTGAGAGACTGTTATATTTCTTTCTCATTCTTTGGTAGCGGCATTGAGTTCTCCTGGAGTAATGCATGATCACTTGTATCGTCTGTTTTGATTTCAAAATTTTCAATTTTGCAAGCAAGCTGGTTGCATAAAAAAATATAATCAATTGTGAAGCAGTTCTTAAATGTAGTTCCTCCTTGGTTGTTTGGGTCTGAGCTTTTTTGTAAGTGCTCAGCTGAATTAAGTTCGAAATCTAGTAAAAAAGTATTGAAAATTCTTTCGGCGCAAGTTAGGTAATTCCTTTCGCACTGTTTTGTTCCTAAGTGATGCAAATTAAAATCGCCCACAAGCATTTTCGCCAGTGACAGGTATGTACACAGAATTTCCTATATTGTTGTAATCATAGATTTTGTGACCTTTAATTTCCATTGCGTTAAGAAGAAAGGGGTCCCAGTAAAGGAGGGAAGCGCGTTATCGCAACCAATTAATTAAATCAAATAAACAAAAATGCATCTATAATGTTTAATTCACATTATAGGAGAAAAGGCAACAATCATGAATTCAAACATTGCAGTTGTATTGGTGCCCCTGGGGGTAAGGGGGACGTGCAGTCGTGAGGGTAGTGTAGGAAGGGATCGTGACAATAAAAACACGTATCTATCAAACATTAGTACAAATTCAATGCAAGATAAGCAGTAGAACGGTCATAGTTCAAACCAGTAATTCAAGTTACACATGCCCCATTGTCCATAGTATACAGGAATAGTGGGTAGGAGGAGGCTGTGTTATAGGTCAGGGAGTATGTCGACGTTTCGACCCAGACGAAGCAGGAATCAATGGAATCCTTGCACGGGGGTCTTCATCAGGACGGAGGGGGGGTAGTGGGGCAAACAACCTGAATAAATCAGTGCTTCCTGGTTAATGATCAGGACAGGAATCGATGAGAGGTATTCAATCTTAATAGGTAAAGTCCGATATCCCGAAAGGATTGGGCAATTGGATCCGGACACTGGGCATAGGAGACCACTCTACGTATCGAATAGTGTAGAGAAGTTCTCCTCGAGGCTGCCGCAGAGAGACGCTGAATATTTTTCAGATCGGATACGATTCCAGATTAACGCGCACGTAATCCTTTGAAAATCGGGGACATTGTGAACTTCTCTACACTATCGGACTTTACCTATTAAGATTGAATGCCTCTCATCGATTCATGTCCTGATCATTAACCAGGAAGCACTGATTTATTCAGGTTGTTTGCCCCACTACCCCCCCTCCGTCCTGATGAAGACCCCCGTGCAATGATTCCATTGATTCCTGCTTCGTCTGGGTCGAAACGTCGACATACTCCCTGACCTATAACACAGCCTCCTCCTACCCACTATTCCTGTATACTATGGACAATGGGGCATGTGTAACTTGAATTACTGGTTTGAACTATGACCGTTCTACTGCTTATCTTGCATTGAATTTGTACTAATGTTTGATAGATACGTGCTTTTATTGTCACGATCCCTTCCTACACTACCCTCACGACTGCACGTCCCCCTTACCCCCAGGGGCACCAATACAACTGCAATGTTTGAATTCATGATTGTTGCCTTTTCTCCTATAATGTGAATTAAACATTATAGATGCATTTTTGTTTATTTGATTTAATTAATTGGTTGCGATAACACGCTTCCCTCCTTTACTGGGACCCCTTTCTTCTTAACGCTATAGTACCCAGGTCCCAGTGACTCTATTGGGTTAACCCTCTCCTTTGACATTTAATTTCCATTGGGCTGGTGTGTTTAAATATACATTAATTACAAGCAACGAGACGTTGTTTTCCTTGTCGCTTTTTCCTTCCATTAGCGGTGCTTGTAGCATGCTTGAATAGGTATTTATATTCCTAACAAATGATTGTTTTGCGTGTTTGACATAAATCGAGATCCCACCTGATGGTCTTCCGTAATGGTTGTGTTTGGTAGCAAGTTGATGGAAACCTGCATACCCTTCCAAGTGTACCAGTTCTGTTGCCAAGGTTTCTTGTAGACATAGGATATCACCCTCCAGCAATTTATTTATTGCTGTCACTTGTCTAAGGGCTTTTTGTAAGCCAGCCACATTCCAGGAGACAAGTTTGAGACTTTGGTATGTTTTTTGCACCTGACCTGGTATGCCAGTGTTTTCCTCTATTAGCAAATTTGTTCTGAACTTTGCTCGAAGGTCTCCTAAAAAGTCCGCAGTGTACTCTTTTGTGTCAGGTATGACGAATGGAACTCTGTGTATCACTGTAATTCCCTGTAAAATTCTCCCTCCATTGGGTTTTTTGGGTTGCCTCTTCTTTTATTATTCTATGTGTGGTTGCTTCCTCCTGGGTACTTACAATGATACTTAGAATATTATAGTTCTGATCTGGTTGTTTAATCGAGGTACCTTTCAATATGCTACGTGGGTGTTGCTTTAATTTCTTTATATCATTGATCGTGTTTGATAGTTCAATTAAAATTTGCGGATATTTTTCTTGCTCAGGTGTCGTGACTACTATACCCCAATTTTTTAAGGTTTCTGTTTCTAAGAGCACGGCTTCTGCGATGTATTGATTTATCCAGTTCACTACAGTGTTTTCCTGGTTGGGGTATTCATCACTTGGTTCGAAGTGAACACTCTCCATGTCTGCACTTGTTATGTTAGACAAAGATGGAATATGATGGAGGAGCCTTAATAGGTTGCCCCTATTTATGATGTCATGTCTGCCCTTTGATTTAAAAGATGGCTGGAAGACGCTTAGTCTTGCATCTCTTCTATCGGCCAGATAGCAATTGTTGTAAATTGCGTTATGCAGGGATTTAGTTGCATCGGACGATGTCTCACCTGAAAGCTTAGATGTAGCCCCATGAGGTTGGGTCTTTCCTTTCCCCATTTTTATTTTCATTTTTGGGGTGTTCATTTAGTATTTTGTCCAAGAAAATGGTTATTGTGTCCGTTGCATCCCTCTTTGGTACCTCCTCTTGCTCAGATTTCTTCTGAGATTCTCTGATGGCCAATTGTTCAACTTTCTTCTGCTTTTCTCTAGTAGCTAATTCAATTGGACTTTTCACCATCACAGTACCATTTCTTAATTGTTTATTTGCTTTAATCTGTTTGGAAAAAATAGGATATGGGTTTTTAATTGATTGCTGGTCCTGTTTATGGTTTAATATTGTTTCTGGTTCTTTTGAGCCGTGTGTTGGCTGTCCCCAGCTTCTTCAAAGTTGTGTTGTCTTTTCGGCCTTTTTTTGTTTTTTTAATTTTTTCTTCATAAGTCTAGTCATGTTCGGTTGTGTTGGATGGGTTAAAGCTCCTTGCTTTTCCTCCAAATTTGAATTTTCTATGGCAGCTATCGATTGATTGGCCAGTGCTGAGTCTGAGTCCATGCTTTGCTCATTTGGCTCCTCTTTCTTGTCGGTGTGCTGAGGCCGTACTAGCATATTATTAAGCTTGTTATCGTTGATTACCCTGATCTTTAAATCCTCAATGAGGGTAGTCAGGACTTCCGGAATTGTTGCCAGTTTATCAATTGTTGGGCAACAGGCACATTCTGTATTTAATGTGGTCGCGTAGGCCTGTGCTCGCATGATTAGAGAGTTGAGGTCAACCAATTTTTGGTCAATCCCTGTAATTGCATTTGCCATGATGTGTAACAGGCCTACTTGAACATCCATCTTGTTTGAATGGTAGTTTAGTGTCTCCAGAGTGAGTTGTGATGTTTTAAAGAAGATGTCCCATATTGTCCCTGAGTCGGTTGCTGGGGCTGTTTTGGTTGTTAGTGCTGGAGCGTGGGTCTCAAAGCTTTGACTCAAATTTGCGCATTTAGGCTTTTTTTTAATGGTGATGATATTACAGATTGTGTGGATTTTTCTAGTACCATGATATTCTGATCTGTTTCCTCATAATGCCCTTGCTTTGGTGTTTGATTGAGAATTTTTACCTGGACCTCTAATGGTTGTTGAGCCTCAGTGCTAATAAATTGTTCATGAGTTTTTTGCCTGAGTGAGCTATCAGGCTCCTCTTGTAGACATTCTGATTTTTCCTCTAGATGTAATTAGCTCCAGATCTGTTATGGACCCCCATAAATTATCTTGTGGTTCCGTTGGTTCTTGGTGTAACATGCAATCGGTTGGACCCAAGCTATTCTTGGGTCATTTGAGTTGTCGAAGGCATTTACATTGTATACCCCATATGTATCCTTTGCTTGTGTATCCCTAGTTTTCTTGTTTATTGGTGTGATTGGTGGGGGTAATTGATTATCTCCCTCTTGTTTAGTGAGCATTGTCCCTGCTGGATCTTTTAACAAGCATTTACAATGCTATGGTCTCGCCTTTGCAAAAGTTAGAGCTATTGGCATTGTAAATGACAACATTTTTATGTATGTGTTGGTTTTGAAAACAGATAAATAAATGGCATTGTCATTTAAAATGCCAATAGCTTAATCTCTCGCAAATAATAAGAAAGGGGAGGAAGGGAAGATTGCAAAGACAAAGGGGAACTAGAGGAACAGGAAGTAATCACCAGACAAATAATTTAAAGAAGACTATAGCCAAGTAAAGAAGAGGGAAAGGTGGAACCGAGAGACAAAGGAAAGAGAGATGATCGTTTGAAACGAAATTACATGGAATGGAAAATGAAGGAAATCAGATGGAAAAGACATACAAGGTGAAGTAAGACTGGAAAGAGTAGAATTAACAAAAAACTAAAAGAATAACAAAATAAAGAAATTCGAGAAAGTAACGGAAGAAGAACAACAATAAGAAATGAATGAAAAAAAGAGAGAAGCGAGGAAAGAGAACAAATGAAACTGAGAGAGCAATGAGATGAAAGCAAAGAAAAGATAAAAACGGAATGAAAGACACAATAAAGAAATCGTAGAAATACCAGAAATGAATACAAGTAAAGGTGAGTGAAATGTAGACAAGTGGAAGATAGGAAGTCAAAATAGAACGGCCAAAAGAGGGGCTTGGTAGGAGCAAGGAAGCAAATTTAATGAGGAAGCAGATTGACACAGAGACGAGGAGGCAGAAAAAGAAAGCAGTAAGAAGGTAAAGTATATTTATACGCAAACACATATTCATATATGTGTTTGTAGTTTTCATAATTTGGCCTTGTGCAGCACCTCATACCATCTGCTGATATACTCACACAAACCTGCTCTTCGTCATGTTTCTCTAGTTATCTATTGCTGTCAATCGTATTAGGTTGTTGTTTTACGCTAATTCGGCGGTTATTTCTTCATGTTCTGTCAAGATTCTTTGAGTCACTGCCTCACATACATACTTATAGGCGTTTCAGTCACATTTACATTTATCGTGAATTCATAGGTATATATGCAATACAAGCAGTCACTAATGAATCCATATGCTAAATTATGAATGCGTGCTCACAGGCAGGTTTTGTGCCTAGCTACACGTGTGCTTGCGATGTCACCCTTATTTTCATTTTATGCACTACATACACTCTTCCTGTGTGTCCGGTGGATCACGTAGAACATGTGATCTGAGTTTGCCTAATTAAAAAAGACTACTTTTTTTTATCAAAATAACTCTAAAACAACTAATCCTCACTTAGGCTGGTCAGCTGAATCCCCATGGTGGCGCAAGAAAAATAAATCCTCGTTCAAGAATGCGAAAGCAGACAACAATTTGATACAGATGTGGGCGAAATTAGTTACAGTTTACAAAATGCTACACTTCACGTGCTTTTTTTTTAACTTTTTATAGGACTGTGGTAAAAAATGACACTCGGGTAAAAAAATAAACGGGTATCCGTCCCTCGGAAAGTGCCCCTCTGCTCAGGGCTGCCAACTCCCCCCACTTGCTGCATGATAGGGGTCCTCCGTTGACCTACAACCTTTGGGAGGGAGGGGTGGGGGGGGTGAGCAGACCACCAGACCAAAATTGTGTGTGAAAAAGGCCGCTTTATTGAAAGGGGTGCATATTTACAATAACTTAAAACTTCGGCCAAACGCCTTACAAAACTAAATCGCACTAAATATAATATTACCTTAACCCCCAATTACAAATCCCGCCCCTAAAACGTCATCAAACCCGCCCCCACCCATACATAACATTATTACAATTCAAACAATGCAATAACCCCGCATAATAAATTCAACTTGACCAATCCCCGAAACCATAACACAAAGTCTCCAGTTTGACCTCCAGCAACTCCTTACACCCCGAACTATGAAACACCCCAAGAAAGCATCCAACCCAAAATCTCTTGCCAATGCCCCAAATCGACCAATGTCAACTAACAATCCTGCCAATCCTGGCAAACACCTCCAATTTCCGCCACCCAGAAAGCGGGGAGAAATCATACCCCCCTTTCTGCCCCCCAAAACAGGACTGGCAGGAAAACCCAATAAACTGAAATCAAAACTAACTCATGAAATTCTGAATTTGCAGACAACGAGACAACACTTGCCTCAACTCCAAAAGTTAGAATGTGATAACCATAAATGCACCCCCTGTTCGGAAAAATGAACATCTCTCCATAACACACCCCCATGTAACTTAGAGCCTAACAATTCAGAAACTCTAAATGCGCGAAAAACATCCAAACCATGAGAGTTGCAAAAAGACAGGCTTCAAACTCATTCAAGCAAACAACGGGCAACACCTCTAAAACACGGGCTAAGTTCTGCCAAGACAAGGGATTCCTCCCCAAATGGGCCTTTCCCCGCTACCGGGACCATCCTTCCAACATCCTCCTCCCCACTTCCCCAGCAGAAGGGGCATATCCCCAAAATAACTTGCCCATGAAAGAAACACCAGCTAACTTTCCAGCTATGGTAACCTTAGAAAGGCCTCTATCCATTAAAACCAGGATAAACTGGATTACATCTTCAGACCGGCTCCAGCCAGGCTCGCGTCTACAGGCTCCGGATGACAAAAATTCCTCCCAAGCTAACTCATATGCTGCCCTAGTAGAAGCAGACAAAGAACCTACCATCAACTGTAGTACCCTGTCTCGCCTACATTCCACAGATGATCCGACATGGGGGTCTGTGTCCTATCTGCCTCCGAAGCTAGCCCATGGAATCTCTCCCACTGTGAACGAGACAAAGCATCCGCAATGTCATTGTCCACACCAGGAATGTGTAGAGCCTTAAAACTGATATCATGTCTAAGGCAACCCAGCACAAAGACTCGCAACAATTTCAGAACTTGGGTGTCCCTGGCTGACTGTCTGTTGATGATATCGACCACAGCCCGATTATCAATGCGAAACAGCACTTTCTTGTGAGCAAATTCGTGACCCCACAGAGTCAGAGCCACCACCACTGGGAAAAATTCTAAAAAGGTAATACTCCTGCCACCATTTCTCCACCTAACTGGCCACTGCTCTGCACACCACCTGCCCTGCCAGTACAATCCAAAACCATCACTGCCTGCTGCATCAGAGAAAATCTGCACATCCAGTCCTCCTCCCTGCACAAAGGAATTCCATTAAAAGAGCGCAGGAAAAAAGTCCACATACGCAAATCCTCCCTGACCCCTGCTGATAGATGCACCCGATGATGAGGCAAATGGTGTCCAGATAGCGCCCTACCCAAGCGCCTACAGAATGTTCTGCCAGCTCTGACCACCCTACATGCAAAATTCAGGTGGCCTAACAAAATTTGTACTTCTTTGACAGTGACCTTTCGTTTGCTTAACATTGCTTCCAACAGTTCAAGCATTTTCCCCTTCTTTTCCATCGGTAAACGTGCCTGCATTGCATTTGAATCAAGTTCAATACCCAAGAAAGACATGGTCGAGCAAGGACCCATTGTCTTCTCTGGTGCCAACGGGACCCCCAAAAGATCCATGAGCTTTTGAAATGCGACCAGAGCAGACTTACATTCTGAAGATTCTGGAGTGCCTACAAAAAAGAAATCATCTAAATAGTGAGTTACTAACTGGTGACCAGAATGTTGCGTGAAAAACCATTGCAAGAAAGTGCTAAAGGTTTCAAAGAGAGCGCAGGAGATAGAACAGCCCATTGGCAAAGCCTTGTCCACGTACCACTTCCCATGGAAATGGATGCCCAGAAGATTCCAATCATCAGGATGGACTGGAAGCAATCGAAATACAGATTTTATATTGCATTTTGCCATGTGTGCTGCATGCCCTGCACTCACCACCAACGACATGGCCACATCCACGGAGGAATATGACACCGAAGCAGCTTCCTCGTCAATAAAATCATTGATCGAGTATCCCTCCGGCCATGACAAATGTTGGATGAGTCTGAATTGACCTGCCTCTTTCTTAGGTACTACACCAATGGGTGAGACAATCAAATCAACCAAAGGCCAATCATCAAAAGGACCTGCCATTCTCCCCTCTTTGACTTCCTTGTTCAATTTCTCCTGCACCACTTCTGGATGTTCATCAGCCGATTTTAAATTCTTGGACCAACGCCGCAGCCGCGGCCTTGAATAACCAAGACGAAAACCCTCCGTGAAACCCATCAGTAACAACTGACGAGTAGTAGCGTCCCCATAACCTTCCAGTCCTTTGGCAAGTTGGTCTTTTTTAACCGGTGTATGAGCCTTTGGGCCCAGCACCCGCATTAGTCTTACCCCCCCCTATTTGGTTGCTGTTGCTGAGAAGAACTTGCTGCATTCGCATTTTGTTGCGGCCACTGCTGACCCCCTGATGTCCGAGGCCCCCAGCACCTAACCATTTGATGTTTTCTTCCACACTGCGAGCATTCATGCTTGAATCTACAGTATTCTCTAGTGCACATACCTTTGTTGAAATCCCAAAAAGCTCCCATGGCAGGCTGTGTGGTCGCATTACCCACCCATCCCCGGGTGGGTTTTCCCTGAAAGGGCCGGTAAACTAAAGGGAAACCACTTGCCGTAAAAATTGTCTTACCACTGGCCGGAGCGCCCATGGTATGTTGCCATAGATCAGTGTCCAATTCTCCCCATTTTGCCTCAGGATCCCAAGCCATTCTCGCCCGAAACTCCTCATCATACTGTGCCTAAGCAAAACCACTACCCGTTATCTGCGCTTTTCGTATAACATCCACATATTTGAATAGTGCAACGCAGCGCTCAGGAAATTTTTTGCAATATACACTAGCGTATATTAAAAACGCTGCAGTCCAGTTTTCAATGGTCAAAGGGACTTTAGGACGTTTCGCCAATTCGTATTCCTCCTCCTTGGACCCCTCTTTAGCACGTACCTCCCTGTGCAACAGCTTTAGCATTTCGACATATTCCCCCTCCCAAATCCTTTCCTTTGTGGACAACATCAAATGGGCCCCCAGAGGCTTAGTGACACCCATATAAGGCAACTTCTTTATCTTTAATTCCTTACTATGAAGAGTATCCTTGACTATCTCAACAGCCTCTGTATTTATACCACATTCCACCTTAGTGCCCGGATTACCTTCACCGTCATTTGTGCCCACACCCTGATCTTTCACGTAACAACCTTTGTGTAACTTGGCCTCTTTTTCCATTGACACCATCTCCCCCCCTGTCTCCACAGACACCATTTTTGGTCTGGCCCGTGGGACAAAAGGCTCACCTGGGCGTAACAATGGAGCTTGTCCCGGAGCCGTTCTCCACTCCAAATGCTCCACATTGTCCACCGACCGAGGAACCCTCACCGAGGGGCCGCGCTCGCGAGCTGGTCCAGACATCGCCATCTTTGGTCGCACCACCACTGGTGCCTGTAAAAGACTATGAGAAGCATGAATTTGTCCCCCCCCCAAGTCCCCTCATCACGCAATTCACCTTCCTCCGGACTTTCATCATCATAGTCCAATAACAACGACTCCTCCAACCTTGGAGGGCCCAACACCAACACATTTTGACCTGCTTTCTCATGACTCTGCAAACTTGCATGGGTCTTACCAACCCTTTCTTGAACCATTGGCGGGGGAGCCGACTGTACTCGCCGGTACTCCTCAACACGCCTACCACTCTTAATTAATGAATCCACTGATATATCCATCCGATGATGTTGAGAAGACGTTGGGGCCAGCGAGGTCGCGCCTGACCTGCATCTGCTGGCCGCGCCGGGCTCCCCCGATGGTACGGAATGTGCTGCGCCAGGCTCCATCCTCCCTTCTCCTCGGCGCACTTGGGTCGCACTTCGCCCTACCGAGTCCGCTGCTCCCTGACGCACCCTACCCTGTAAAGAAAAGGGCTGGACTGATGTGCCGGGTCCCTTACTACCAAAAACTTCAAAATCCACAGACCCCACCGCCCTACACCCTAAAGGCTGTTGCCCCATCACCTGCTCACCACTCTGAAAACTAGGGACCTGTTTCTGAAAGGAAACACTAGCATAGGAGGGGAAGGCGCAATCTCCTCGTTACCACTACTCCAATCTAGCATTTCCTGTACTATGGCTGACGCCGGGCCTAAAATATGACCACTCCCTTCTGCACTCTCAACACGAGGCTCCGCATGGCCCCTCTGCAAGCCACCCCGTCGACCCACTTTCTAACCTGGAAAATTCAAAGTAACTCCTGAGCTTTTGCGAGTATCCATCTCCTTGAAACCCACACCACAGCTTCCTTCTCGAAGACCTTCCGCCCACGACGGAAAAACATCTAGGCCCTCCCAAGACCTACTCCTCACACTATGTGACTGCTCACGCCCCTGAGAAGGAAAAACAGAAACCTCTGTGGAAACATGCTGAGACCCAACCCCAGCAAAAGACTCCCCAAACTCCTGGCCCAAAGGCTGTAAAACATCACAACCCAACCCTCCCACCTGTGCCCACTCCCCTTCCCCGACAGACCCACTACGAACAGACACTACCTCTTCCCTCACAGAAGCCGCCGGGGAAAACAAAAGGGGGCTAAAAGGCGCGTCCAACACATGAATAGCATCAGACGACCCAACCTGTTTTGGCAAACTCGCCTCCAAACGGAGTGACCCCTGTCTCAAATGAGATGAAGGTGCAGGAGAAACAAAAACAGCTCCTTCCTTCCCACCGGGAGGCAGACCCTGTGCAAAACCACCCTCCGCTGAAGAAACGAAAAACCCCTCCTGAAACTGTAATTGTGAAGGAACAGAAATCGAGCGGGCCTTCGCAGTAACCGCCTGCGTGTAACTAGCCTCCTCAGCCCCTCCCGTTAAAGGTTCCAGATCGCGAACCGCAGAAGCAGACGCCAAGCGCTGCTTAGCTCCGCGCTTCGCTCCCTTTCTACCCCGCTAGCGCGGGGCCGACCCTGCCCTGCCTTGCACCGCCGAGACCTGAACAGTCTCAAGCGGCACGGCAAAACTCGTCGCTAACAAATCTGTAGGCCGAGCAGGCGCGAAACCAAGGCCTGCGTCATAACCCGGGGCTCCGTCTTCCAACCTCCGCACCTTCACACCCGGGGCCGTTTTCTTCACCCGAGAACGGCCCGCTCACTTACCCCAACAGTTCTCGAACGCTTCGGAGTCACGCAGGCGGCCACCACCGCAGCCACTCCAGCCGAAGCCTGACGTTGCGGCCTAGATGGCCCAGCGACATCACCAATGACTAAGTTAAGCCTGCCTGCTTCACTAAGCAGCCTAATCGCTTCGAGCACACGATAATCTTCACCTGACATGACTGAAATTATCTATACTACGCACCACAAAATACAAAACATTTTCTAACTGCTCCCGGCCACCAGGTCACCAAGCCTAAAATGGTGGACGGGAGGAGGAGCCCAGTGAATTTATATTGGGCTGCCCCTAGTAGTAAAAAGAAGCCCAAATATGAAAAACCCGCCGGCAGGGCTGCTAATCAGCCCCACCCGCCCCTCCCAAACTGCCCGGGGGGGGACCTCCCTCTGGTCGGCTGCCCCCCCCAAGACCCCCTAATAAGATAAGTATGGCATCGCCTGACCATGGCGCCGCGGTCATAAGAGCCCTCTTATTACCCCACAATACCGTATTTGCACACAGAGGCACAGCTCCAAGAAACGCTGATGTGATTTACGGCATTTCCGGGTCGCCACATTGAATATACTTCCAGCGGGGGTGTTCATACACACAGCTCTCTAGTGCCACTACCTTTCGTGGTTGTATTTCAGCGCACCTTGAATCTTTTGTGTGTCTGTTTGGAGGGGGGGGGCACACCAACTCCGGGTGTTGGTTACATGCATAGGAACACTCACCCCCCCCCCGCTCCTCATTACAAATTTATGGTCTGCTATTTTTCTCTATTTCACTTTTCTTATTGTAGCTTAGGTTAATGTTGATGGTCACAAATTCTGCTAAACTGCACCAAGGTACTATTTACTTAGCAATTATTAAATAATTATTATTTTGTCCAATCTCTAATGTGTTGCTTCCGCGCACATTACGCTTGGGGGGGGGGGGATAGGATCAGAGGGGGGGCATTTAAAATATGTGGATGGTGCTAATTTGCACAAATACAAGGAGAAGGTCAGTCTGATGGTATGACAAAAAAAAACAATTGCTCAAAGGAAACGGTTCACCAGATGTAGATAGCTTGCCCAATACTTGGCTAAAGAGAAGTCTCCATCAGCCCACCCATTTGGCAGAACTTCGTCATTTGAAAGATTTTGAGAGGAGGGTCAAATGTAGCCAAATGTTGCTCCAAGGCGAACATAAATAGATACCTGACCTAATACTCTCAGTAATCTCAGCCACAGTAGTTGTTCAAGATATGAGACAACTGATGGAGTGCAGTGCGAGTGATAAACAGGTGCAGTTAAAAATGACTATGAGGACAAAAAGTAAGTTTATTAAGTATTGTCCAAATGCCATAAGATAAATAGATCGCCTAATAGTATGGAACAAATTTACTATCTCCTGGGGAATAGTTAGGTCGACATGTTTCTGCCGTATGGCTGACTAGCCCGGCTTTCTTCAGGACCTAGTAGTTTTTGAATGCTACTGCAAGGAAAGCAATCAATACAGTGTGTTGTACATGATAATTTGCACGTGAAAAAATTGAATAGATCAGTGGATTATTACCAGCCTACCCGACATGATTCCCATGTGTGTGTAGGTAAGAACATTATCTTCATTCCTAAAACAAAAAGACTTAGTCAATATAAGGGTCAAACTTATCATAGTGAACAGAAAAACTTAGAGCATAGAGGTAAAAAAGATCGATGTCTGCATTTTAATCGACCGTGCCAATTCATTATGTAACTTTACTAAGGCAATTCTTTATTTTTAACAATAGATAAGTTCTCACCCAGCCTTCTGTGGGAGTAAGCCCCACCTCAACCGGCAACTGCTCGGTGAAAGAGGCCCTGCTCTATTCGTAGGTGAAACAAGGAACATTAGGTGATTGTATCATCCTTCTTTTGTCCCTATGTTGTACTCAGTAATGAAAATCACAAAAACCTAAATCAGAAAGTCTAGAACCGTGGCGTTCCACACCATGAAAGACAGCAAGCTAGCAATTGACGTGTATGGTTTAATCTTAAATTGGTTCAGTTTAATAATGTCTTGTGTTGGTTCATACAAGCCACTTCTAAACAATCATTGCATCAATAGTTATGTTTGTATATTGTTAGGACAATCTCCTACATGGTGTGCCCTTTGCTTCTACCAAAAAGACCCAATAGCAATGGATGGACACTGTGGAGAGCTATCCTTATCACATAAGTTATTGGAATAGAATATTGCACATTTTTATAAGATCTATTTGCAATGCATACCCAGTGTTATTTATCTAACAGTCTTAGTTCTCAGCTAAGCAAACAAATTAACAAAACTACGCGATGTCTGATCTCAGGATTTTGGGGCTTGCTAAATGATAGGTCACAAGTTCAAGAAACATAACCCTGCTGAGCATAACAAACACAGAGCCTCTTACCTGTCCGTCGGTACCTCGTTGCGATCTGCAAGCAGTGTGGGAGGTACCGATGGCAGGTCGATGTCTCTTCTTATAGTCCTTCTAATTGGCCCAATTGGTCTTGATTGAATCTTTAACCAATCCTAGAGTCTGTTGTAATAATATTATTGATGTCGTTTCGTAATGCGCCAAAAACGCGGGACTCGCGCGTCATACTCAGACGCTATCTCAACTCTTTTTAGGGCTTGCCCCTTTCCTATTTTGCAGGAATAGGAAAAGAGCCCTAATGCAGCCAAACCATACTTTCTGCCAAGGGGCTCTCCAGCGGATTTTGAGAAGTGCACGTCTCGTGCACTAGTTTGCCGCCTGCCTCCCCATCAAAGCTATCTGTTGCTTTGCGCTCGGCCTTGGGCCGGCATTTATCCTCCCCTAATTATTCACTGCATGGCCGGCCGGCACATCAAAGGCTGCTGCTCCCCATGCGTCTCGTCACCCTTCCTCCGTTGTTTTCACTTCTTTCACAGCCGCTTGGGGCTTTGCTCACTACCAAGCTCTGTTGCTTTTAGAAGCATTAAGTGTTACCTAAATACGTACAGACTGATACAATAAACAATAATTTGTGATACATTAAAAACAACCTGCACTTCTAAAAGCACCTTAGAAACAGAAAACACTCTTTTATTATCACCGTATGCTGCCATAGCAAGAATTAGCTGCTGTCTGCTCCAACTGAGAACGTACTTCAACCCACTTGAACAAATGTTATCTGCTAAATTACCGAGTCCCGTGCGCCCTGTGAGTTGAACCACCCCCTGTTTCACTGCTGCCTCAAACACCTCGCAGCAAACCCTGCGCGCTGCTGGAGCCGTGCTCATCGTGTTCTGGTTACAACAATAAAAGCTTAGCTACAATTCTCTTGTGGCACTATGTAACATGCTACATCGCCCTTACTAGACAAGGGGTTCCCGCCTCCTATGGGGGCCGTTTTATTGGGGGTGGGGGGAACTTTCAGCTGTTTTTGACTCAACTCCACTCTTACCCCCGCGGTGTTGCGAAAATTAACATAGCAGCGTGGTCTTTATGCTCCACTATCCACAAAGAGACTTTCGCAATGAAGACACTTCCAGACGTGGTGCGCCGATTGATCCCTTTGCAAATGGGGGTGCCTGTAATTAAATCCCCTTCCATGTAAAGCCATATTTGATTAAGCTACATTGCACCCCCACCCTCTGTCCGCCTATGCTACCAGCAACCTTCTGGATCCCACTCCCGAGGTCAGCTCTATTCTCACACATCCGCCGTATCGGGGGCACCGCCGCCCACACCTATACCCGCCTTGCGATGCATGACTGGATCGCTGGTCCTCGTAACTCCAGGCTGGGCCTCCTGCCTCAACCCAAGGCACTGCTGTATTGACTTCAAGTGCCCCGTAAGTCCTGAAAACTCTTCAGCTTGTCCCCCCGTGGTCTTTGTGAATCGCTGCCCTCGCACCTCCGGTCCTTGCAAATCGCACTTGCTCTGCTCCAACTCGCTGCTCACGGTCAGGTTTCAGGTCTTGTCCTCAGGTCAGTTGTTCCTCTTCCCGGCGATTCCTCATTCCTTCTTCTCATTGCAAGGGGGGGGGTTGTGGTAACTCAGGGCTTTGTGCCCTTATTTAAACCCTCCCCAGCTGCTTGCCAACTCGCCCCCCGCCTCCCCGATTGGAGGGGGGCGCGCAGACTTGCACGCAGAAGACAGCATTATACTGGCCTGGGTTCTCATCAAGTATTTTACCAGAAAAGTCCCAGAAATGGCTCCGTTTTTTTTCCCCTACACGTCTCCTCTGTGCACAACCCTCACCCACCCTCAAACACCCTCACTCACCCACACACCCTCACTCACCCTCATCCCCTCACCCACCTTCACACATCCCACTCTCACACACCCTCACACCCCCTCAACCTCACAGCCCCTCAACCTCACACCCCTCACCCTCACTCACCCTCTCACCCTCACTCACCCTCTCACCCTCACACACCCTCTCACCCTTACACCCCCTCACCCTCACACCCTCTCACCTCACCCTATCACCCTCACACATCCTCACTCACCTCACACCTCACCCCTCACCCTCACACACCATCACTCACCATCACACCCTCACACCCACATCCTCACACCCCCTCACTCACCCTCACACCCTTACCCCTCTCACAACACTCACACCCTAAATCACCCTAACACCCTCACACCCTCTCACCTCACCCTATCACCCTCACACATCCTCACTCACCCTCACACCTCACCCCCTCACCCTCACACACCATCACTCACCATCACACCCTCACACCCACATCCTCACACCCCCTCACTCACCCTCACACCCTTACCCCTCTCACAACACTCACACCCTAAATCACCCTCACACCCTCACCCTCAGTCACCCTCACACACCCTCACACACCCTCACCCTCACACCCCCTCACCCACACATCCCCACACCTTCACACACCGTCACACCCTCATCCTTACACGCCCTCACTCGCCCTCACACCCTCACCCTCACAATACTCAAACTCCACCCTACAACTCCACCCTACAAATCATCCCTCCAACTCCACCCTCCAAATACAACATCCAAATACACCCTCCAACTACAACATCCAAATCCACCCTACAAATCCAACCTCCAACTACAACTCCAGCCTTCAAATCCACCCTCCAAATCCACACGCAAGACAACTACAGAACCCAAGTCCACCTTCAAAATCAAACTCCACCCTACAACTCCACCCTAAAACTCCACCCTACAACTCCACCCTCCAACTCCACCCTCAAACTCCACTCTCAAACTCCACCCTCAAACTCCACCCTCAAACTCCACCCTCCAACTCCATCCTCCAACTCCACCCTCCAACTCAACGCTCCAACTCAACGCTCCAACTCAACGCTCCAACTCCACATTCCAACGCCACCCTCCAACGCCACCCTCCAACGCCACCCTTCAATGCCACCCTCCAACTCCACCCTCCAACTCCACCCTCCAACTCCACCTTCAAACTCCACCCTCCAACTCCAACCTCCAACTCCAACCTCCAAATCCGCCCCTCAATGCCACTTCACCAATCAATGCCACAACACCACTCAATGCCACAGCACCCCACAACACAAAAGCACCACTCAACGCCACAGCACCACTCAACGCCACAGCACCACTCAACGCCACAGCACCACTCAACACCACAGCACCACTCAACGCCACAGCACCACTCAACACCACAGCACCACTCAACGCCACACAGCACCACTCAACGCCACAGCACCACACCACAGCACCACTCAACGCCACAGCACCACTCAACGCCACAGCACCACTCAACGCCACAGCACCACTCAACACCACAGCACCACTCAACACCACTGCATCACTCAACGCCACTGCATCACTCAACGCCACTGCATCACTCAACGGCACTGCATCACTCAATGCCACAGCACCACTCAATGCCACAGCACCACTCAACGCCACAGCACCACTCAACGCCACAGCACCACTCAACGCCACAGCACCACTCAACGCCACAGCACCACTCAACGCCACAGCACCACTCAACACCACAGCACCACTCAACACCACTGCATCACTCAACGCTACTGCATCACTCAACACCACTCAACGCCACAGCAGCACTCAACGCAACAGCACCACTTAACGCCACAGCATCACTCAGCACCACTGAAGGACACAGCATCACTCAGCACCACTAAAGGCCACAGCATCACTCAGCCCCACTGAAGGCCACAGCATCACTGAACGCCGCAGCATCACTCTTTGCAACCAATCAACAACAACTGGTTCTAATATGTTCTCTCAATGTTTTAAGCTTTATTAGAAATGTTACAAAATAATGCTAATATTTCACTTCTGTTCTTGGATTTTCATCACAGTAAAATACACTGAACATAATCTTCCCATAAGTTATTTACAAAAGGTTAAGCTATTGCCATTATACATTACAATAACTTTTATTTAAGTATTAATTATTAAAACAAATAAAAGCCGTTGTTATTTGTAATATTAATACTTCAAAGTCATGTAAATACAACACATATTGCATTAGAATGCTATAGGTGTCACGTTTGCAAAAGTTAAAAATATTGGCATTGTAAATGACAAAGCTAGTAATTTCCCTACTTTCAATACCAACATAAATAAAATATTTGTCATTTGCAATACCAATATCTCAAACTTTCCTAATGCGAGACCTATTGCATTGCAAATGCTTGTTTGCCTTTGTACGCATGTGCCGTTAGTGTACGCCGCACTCCTGGAATGCGCCCTCGAGCAGAGAGAAGTAGGGATACTGATCTGGCGCGCTTGCGCATTCAGAGACAGCAGTTCTATTTCGCGTGCGCACTCGATCTATAGGCAAAGTGGCAGCGTCAGAACTGGTCACGGTATTGTATGTGATATCTTGATGGTGATTTCAGTGCTATTATTCACGTTGTAAGGCTGCAATTTGTAGATATGTAATGTTCAAATTGCCAAGATTTATGATCGAATAAATGCCCATGAGTATATTTTTTGGTATTATAGTGATCCATTTGCTATATGGGTTAATATTACATTCTTTCGGAATTTGCCACAAGTGATCCAGTCTCATCCGTTTTCTGAAAACATTTGTGGATCATTTTATGAGCCGATGATTTATATGGATTCAGCTCAACCAACTATAATGTAAGTGATTACCCTCAGATGTTGTGCCTTACATAAAAAAACCTTGGCCCCATGATCAGTCGATATGGGAATGGTTTCCCCAGTGTTGTTGAGCATCATCCAGGCTGAACCATTGGGTTCGTGCGGCTAGGCACCGGAGAGCACAATGCTCCCCACACCTTGATGTAATGCCTTAAGTAGATGATATTGAGCTAACGTCAAGACGTATAAGGACTCAGGAAGGTCGCTATCAACTATTGCGAGATAATACAATGCCATCCACTGACAAGCCATTGAGTTCCCTGAGATTGATGATTTACTCGGTACTGATATGTGATCATCTCTAATGAAAAAAGGGGGAGTAGCAGTCATAACAGGGTGTGGGAGTAGAACACGCTGACGCTCTTATTAGTATGTGTCACTGATGGTATGGGACTATTTTCATTTTACGTCATCACTAGTTGATGTACTACAGGCTAGTCGAGCCTGATAGTTTGGATCAGGAGTGCCATCTATGACTAGCACTATGTCCTGGTAGTTCTAAAGTTACTGAACAGAAACATGTTAAATGGAAACCCACGGAATATTATCATTCAAGCCTTCTGTATCCGTTTTAAGCTTGAAAATCCATTTCTGTTCCTTGATGAACAAAAATCTGGAGATGTCGGTCACATGTTGAGGAATCCTGGGATGTTCCAAAATCAACCACCTCATCTCATCTGCGTGATGTTTCAGAGATAGAAAATGGTTTGTCAGGCACGTTGACTGTTTATTACAACGTATTGTACTCTTATGCTCACTGATACGCAACTTGATTTTGCGAGTCGTGTGGCCAATGTACCTCAGTGAGCAAGGACAAGTGATCATGTAAATCACACGGTCTGTGTTACAATTAGTGTGACTTTTTAGAATCCATGGTCGGCCAGTCCCAACATTCACGGATTCTGTCTTGATGGTCTGTGGGCACACACTGCATGAACCGCATGGATAGTGACCACGTACCGGGGGAAGCCCCCAAAGGGTGTTAGTGTCCTGATTCAACTGTAGCCTTGGCCGGGTGTGTACAAGGCTATCGCACAGACTTGGACCTCTCTTAAATGCAAAAAGTGGCAACGGGATGTTTTCTGTTGTAATATTAAGGATACGTCAATGTCTGCATACTGTCTTCTGAACTTAGTTTGACAGTGTGCAGAAAGTGTCCACAAATGTCAGTCTATTAGTTGCAGGTTTAATGATCTTGTGATCAAGTAAAGCATCTCAGCTGGCATTAGAGGCTCTCTTCCAGGCTCTACGCACAAGACGTTTGCGATAATCACGGGCCTGGAGTTGAAGAGAGAGTTCTTGGGCATGTTTGTCAAAGAGTGCTGTTGTTGAACAGTTTCTACGTACCCTTAGAAACTGGCCTACGGGGAGATTTTCGTGCAGGGCTTTGGGATGATGACTATCAAATGTTAGCAAGGAATTCCTTGACATCGGTTTTTTGAACAACTCAAATTGTAACTGTCCATTTTCAACAAAAATGGAGATGTCCAAAAATGCTAGTGGGGATTCACTATACTCGATAGTGAATCTCAAAAAGGAATTCTGTTGGTTAAGCCGGTCATGGAAAGCATTAACCTCTAGGGCAGTACCACGCCAAACCACCAGCACGTCATCGATGTATCTCTTCCACAGCAACATCTGATGGAAATACAGGTTGCTGTGGTTGAGGACACTGGGCAAAACTAACGATCGAGTGAAATCACTCGATATCAAAACTTCCAGCCTCACGACCGATGTCTCGGACCTGCAAGCCTGTTCTCAAGGCGGCTGGAGGATTTCGAGGGACGTGCCAGGCGGCAGAATGTGCGCATTATTGGGGTACCGGAGGGTGCAGAGGAAGCGGCCGCTGACCTCTTTGTCGAGGACTTGGTTAAGACTCATCTGGCTCCAACAGGCCTCAGTCACTTCTTCTCGGTCGAGCGGGCCCATAGAATACCGGGCGGCCCTCCGAAGACGGGCGTCGCACCGAGACCCATCATCGCCCGTTTATTCAACTTCAGAGATCGAGATGCGATTCTCCAGGCTTCGAGGCGACATGGGCCTCTCAAGTTCCAAAACGCGGATGTAAACTTTTACCCGGACTTCACCAGGGCTGTTCAGAGACAGCGCCAATGTTTTGCGGGAGTGAAGCGGCGCCTCAGAGACTTGGGGCTGAAATACTTTATGTTGTTCCCCGCTAAACTGCGCATTGAACGCGATGGCCGCGCTCTGTTCTTCGATATGCCTGAGTCTGCGAGTGACTGGCTGGACACTTTGCCGCACAGCCGCGAGGAGCAGGAGAAACATTCTGAAGGTGCCTCTGGTGGCCCCGATCCTCAGGAGTAGTACTTCTCGCACTACCTTTGTCGGTTGGTGTGACCGTTGACTATGACCAATAATGCCAAGCTGTTGCACTTTATTGGATATATCCTAATCTCTCATGGAGGGTGGCAGGGGGGACTGCGGGGGTTCCTTTCTCCTCTGGGGTCTTTTTGTAGCTTAGTTTATGGGGCGACAGGCACACTTCTGGTTGGGGGAGCTTTTTAGTCTGCTGCAGGGGTGCAGGGTGGGGGGTGGTATGAGGGTTGGTTTTGTGTGTTTTCCTTGTTTCTTTCTTCTTTCTCTTAGGCAATGGGTCGTATGCTCTGCTTTGTTCCACGCATCGGTGGGGCCTCTGGGGGCTGGCGAAGGCTTGGGGTACGATGATGGGGGGTAGGAAATTGAAAGTTCTTTGTTGGAATGTCAATGGCTTGGGTGATCGTATTAAGAGAGGGGTGGTATTGCAACTGTTCAAAAGACATAGGCCTGATGTTGTTCTTTTGCAGGAGACGCACTTGGTGGGGAATACGTGCCGAGCGCTCAACAGGAAGGGTTTCAAGATGGTGGCACATTCGGGGTTCTCTTCGGGGTCCCGGGGGGCAGGTGTTATGGTGCGCGCGTCTCTCCCTTTTGAGATTGACTCCACTGTTGTGGACGAGAGGGGACGGTATGCAGCCGTCACGGGGCGGTGGGAAGGGCGTGTCTTGATTCTGCTTTCGGTTTATGTTCCCCCGGGGCTGCAAAACAACACTTTTCAGGACCTTGGAAGCGCCATTTTGAATCTGCCGGCAGGGTTGCTTATTATGGGGGGTGACTTTAATTCGGTTTGCTCCGGGTCCTTGGACAGACATCCGCCTAGAGACCTCCGTAGCTCCCACTTTCCTTGATACTCTGGGGTTGGTCGACTGCTGGAGACTCCTGCATCCCACCCAAAGCCAATATTCTTTTCATTCTGGCGTACACGGTAGCCTCTCGAGGATTGATTATGTTCTTGCCTTGGCTGCTCATGCACCGGCGATCTCTGAGGCCCGCTTCCTGGCGAGGGGCATCTCGGACCACTCCCCGTTGTAGGTCTCATTCGATTTTAACATTGTTGTTACGGAGCGACCGGTGGTGGTCAATCCGTGGTACTTTCAAAACCCAAAGACGCGTGGTCTCCTGGCCAAGGCTATCGAGCTCTATTTTACCGAGAATGTGGGATCAGTTACATCGGCTGCCACCTTATGGGAGGCGTTTAAAACGGTCTTGCGGGGTGAGGCATTCGCCCTCATAGCGGAAGCTCGCAGGAACAGAGACGCCGACATGGTGCGCATCGAGACGGAGATTATGGAGTTGGACTCTCAATTGGAGGCGGGCCCCGTGCCTGAGCTGCTACATAATCTCTCCCTTAAGCAATTGGAGTATCGAGACCTTGCCACCGATGCTGCTCTCGTCATGGGTAGGGAACAGCAGGGTCGGATTTACGACGTCGGTGACAAGGCGGGCAAGCTATTAGCTTGGCTCGATAAGAAAGAGAGGGCCAGCCGCGTCGTCCCGAAGATACTGGTAGACGACGGTTTGCTGGTTACTGACCCAAGCGCAATCGCTGAGTCATTCTCGGATTACTTTCGGGGCGTTTACTCCTCTGTCTCGGACCGGTCTGAGGCCGACTCGGCGCTCTCCTGGCGGATATTGATCTCCCGTGCCTGTCGGAGGCGGATCGAGACGATTTGGACAGGGACATAACTGCGGATAAGGTTGCACTCGCTATTCGCTCTCTGAGGTCTGGCAAGGCGCCTGGCCCTAACGGTATTCCGGTAGAGCTATATAAAATCAAACCGGACGTAGTTTCCCCGCACTTGCGGAACATGTTCCTGGAGGCGCGGGAGGCTGGCATGCTTCCCCACGACCAGAGGGAAGGGAAGCCAAGAGATTTGTGCCGATCATATCGCCCCATTTCTCTGTTAAACGCGGAGCCTATGACTCTAGCAAAAATGCTCGCCAATCGACTGATTGGCGTCATCGGCGACTTAGTGCACCCGGACCAGTCGGGCTTTATTCCACACCGCAACACTGCTCTTAACCTTCGTAGACTTCACGGGGCCCTCGCTAGGGCCCATACGCTTGAGGAGCCGGCTGTCCTGGCGTCGTTGGATGCCACGATGGCTTTTGACTCTCTTGAGGGGAGTTACCTGTGGGCAGTGTTGGCGAAGCTCGGTTTTGGCCCGGAATTTGTGGGGTGGGTCAAACTCCTATACGCCGGTCCGCTGGCTAATGTAGCGGTCAATGGTCGAGTTTCAGCACCCTTTGTTCTTCAGAGGGGCACCAGGCAGGGCTGTCCTTTGTCGCCCCTCCTGTTTGCACTCGCACTCGAACCGTTGGCGGCCTGGCTACGCAGCCACCCCGACCTACATGGTCTCCGGTGGTCCCCTGACTTCGAGGACCGAGTGTCACTGTATGCAGATGACATTCTTCTGTACCTCACTTCCCCCTGCAAGTCCCTCATTGTGGCCTGCGATGTGTTGCGACTTTTCGGTCAGTACTCCGGCTTAGTTATTAACTGGTCCAAGTCACATTTGTACGTCCTGAAAGGGGGAACGCCTCGCCTTCCGAGAGGCTGCGGCATACAGGTGACGAGACAAGGCTTCAAATACTTAGGGATCTACATCTCCACTAACTCCAAAGGGCGATATGAGCATAACTTGCTTCCCCCTCTTCTCCACCTTCGGAGAGACGTAGAGGGGTGGCGTAAACTCCCGCTCTCTCTGCTTGCGTGCACGGCGTTGTTCAAAATGATGTCCTTGCCCAGGTTCCTTTACGCCCTACAAAACACTCAAGACGCGGTCCCAGCCCGATACTTCGGTGAGATTGAGAGCCTGCAACGCGCCCTACTTTGGGATGGTCGCCCTCGCATCGCTATCACGAAGCTTACGCTACCGTGGTATGATGGAGGGATAGCGCTGCCTGATGTGCGGAGGTATTACTGGGCCTCCCAGTTAGCAGCCATTAATTATGGCCTATATGGTCCAGTGGACAACCCGGGGTATGCCATGGATCGGTGGCTTCTGGGTGGCGGGAAATATCATAGGGCACTCTACACGAGGTCTCTTGACAGGCGGATGTCTGGTCCAACGAAAACCGCTGTACATATTTGGAGAGCAATTACAAAGGCACAGGGATGGAAAGGTAGGCTAACAAAGGTGACCCCACTCTATGACTCGGACATACTGGGTAGACTGTGGCACACTAAAGGCTTTGATAAGTGGGACTTGATTGGCATCTCCAGGGTGGAGGACATGTTGCTGCGTGGCGAGGTAAAATCTTTCGCCCAGTTACAGACAGAGTTTCAGCTGGGTGGAACAGAATATTTCCGGTATGCTCAGCTGAGACATGCACTGTTGTCCGCCATGCCAGAGGGTGAGGCGATTCCCGACAGTTCTCCCTTGGAGGACAGGGTACTGGATGGCCACATGCCAGACAGTGCCATTTCACTGACATATAAGAAGCTTATCAATGTCCGTACAGACCTCCTCCTGGGAGTGAGGGACCAGTGGGTGCGGGACGGGATAGAGATTGACGACAAGGATTGGCAGAGTGCAGTATCATCCCCTAAGGAGGTCGCTGTCTCTTCCCGTCTTCGGCTGGTGCAGCTAAAAATCTTGCACAGAGTCTACGTCACTGGCCCCAGACTTCTACATATGGGACACTCTGTTGATGGCCTCTGTAGGCGTGGCTGTGGTGCCCTCGACACATTCATGCACATTATTTGGGAATGTGATGCAATAGCTTCCTACTGGCGACGCGTGCACTCGATCATGGGCGAGGTGACTAGGGTGGAAGTACAGGCAGAAGCCAGAAGATGCCTCCTGAATATATGGGGCCCGACAGATCATAACGTGGCCCAGACCCAATGGGTGACCCTGGGTAATATGGTTGCGAAACGGTACATCGCACAGATGTGGGGAGCTACAACGGCTCCGAAGGTTGTACAGTGGAAGGCCAACATGGATTGGTGTATGTTCCGGGAAAAGACTGTGTATGTTGCAAGGGGTAAGCCTAAAAAGTGGCAGAAAATATGGGGGGCTTGGAACGAGTATAGGGGTGACATTTGCGTACCTCCAGAATCCGCTCCACAGGAAGAACACTTGTCACCAAAGCCTATGATTCCAACTGGTGATTTGATACTCTGCTATCCTGTGTTTCCCTCCCCCTGCATTCCTAGTATCCCTATAGTACTGGTTATTACTGTGTTCACTGTGCTTGACCGGCCCCTTCACTACGCCTCACTGTACTTTAATTCCTTTGCCTTCTTCATTGCGCCAGTTTCGGCGCTTCTTTCTTTCTCTTTTTCTCTTTCTCTCATTCGTTATAAAACTTTGAAAAATTAACCTTCACTCGTTCTGATGTACTGATTCTTGCACTTTGATTTACATTGTTCCGCTCTGCTGCCTAGCCTCCGGGATGTAAGGCTGAATAGCTGTGTGCACTGTTTTAAAATAAAGGTTTTAAAAATTAAAAAAAAAAAAAGAAGAGACAAAAAACGAAACAACAATTCATGGACATTCTTTATTGACTGCATTTGTATTTGTACTATTGATCTTTGGTGGTACAATTCACAGCGGGTGGAATGACTTAGTACAGTGACAAACTGCTATGGAAAACGTGGCAACCTTTCACGAAAAGGTAGGTATTGTCAGTAGGCATAGTCAATGTGCTGTCTCTTCGGGGATACATTTCTAGTATCCACTTTTGGTGGTGGAAATTCCACCATGTGACACCAACTATGGCAGAATTTCCAGCAGAGGCTCACCCACAAATTGGCTTCAGTGTTTAAGAGAGCCACTTCGAGAGGAGACTAGCCCCGGCATGTCTGAGAGCTCCAAATATGGAAGATTGCCCTCTGGTTGTGTACCAGAGGACAGACATTTGCTAGAAGGGCAGACAGAAGTTCTACCAGCAAAACTCTAAATGAGCCTGCTGTTGGGGTATGCATTAGGAAAATGGATTGTATGAACAAAATAAAAAATAACGAATGAAAAAAGGGCTTGAGTGGGGTAAAATCAAGTCATATTTTGGATAAAGCTGTGATTAAAGGTACGTACCAGAAATTAAGGTTTGTATAAGTCATTAACGAAGGGCCTGCTATAGAATGTTGAGGGAACTTGCTTTTTTCGCAGTATATATTAAGAGAATTAGGTACAAGCCAAATTTCAATTACAGCATATGCATGCAGCCTTAAACTGCCAAAACTATTTTACATAAGTAGAACTTACCTTGATTAAACTATTTCTAAAGAGGAAGCGATAGTATCTGTTAAGGATGTGACACACAGTAAAGGCCACTTTACTTTTGTAACACAAACCAGCGGAAAGTGTATGCTCGGACTTACTATCTAACGCAAATCAGGATTTGGTAAAGTTGTGGTGCTTTGTGTTACTTAGCATCAAGAGAGTTGAGACTGGGATTTGTCTACATTCATGGACAAAGATTTGCAACAAAATCTTATGCCTCCTCAACGCAGGTGTAAACAAGGAGATATGTTTTTATTTCTCCATGTGTTTCTCACTTTGCATGCATGTTGCATTGTACAGCCCACATACAAAGTAGGCAGTGTTAAACAATAGGTTTTGTGCCAGAAGGGTCCATTCCAGTACAAAAACCGTTCCTTACGGAGTGCACATACCCTTGCCTTGCCCTATGGTGCAAGGGTGTGTGTGTTGGCGCATCAAGTCAAAAGTGCGCTAGCACAGGAAGAGAGGAAAACAATTCCATATCTTAAAAGGTATGGAGCCGTTGTACTCTTTCCATTTAAAGTTGCTGCACTGTGTTGGGTGAATTTTTCGTATATCTGGGCCATGGTGATGATAGGTTCTGAGTATGCCATTTTTCCTGGCCATACCTCTTACCCACCTCATGTAAGGGCAAATATGTGACAGACTGGATTGGAGCAAGAGGTGGTAGGCACAACACACGTTTTTCGATATCAGAACTTATTTTGCATTATCAGGCTTGGAAACTGAGAAAGGGAGTGAAAAGCAGAGGAGGGAGAAAGAAGGAGGAAGAGAAAGATAGGAAAAAGAATGACAGTGACACAGGGAGAAAGTTGGAATGAAACAAAGAAGTGGCAAAATTGAAATAAAGAAATGGTAGTCGTAGAGTGGAGGAAGAAAGAGGTGTGAGGTGGAATCAAGACTGAGCAGCAACTGCTTCCGGTTCCCGTGGGGGACGGGTTAGTTCCTCTAATGGAGAAGCAATTGTTTCTCTAACGGTGGAGGACCTTTTCCTTTGGGAAGGCTTATTTCTCTGGGAGGCGGGGGGTGTCTGTGTGTGTGTGTGATGTATCACATTGTGGCTTTCGGGTTGGACTCTTAAGGAAGATGCAATCTGAGTAAAACAGACAAACACCACCTTTGTGAAGCCCGAGTGCAGTTTTAAGTACTGGTTC
Source organism: Lissotriton vulgaris (assembly GCF_964263255.1). NCBI lineage: Eukaryota > Metazoa > Chordata > Amphibia > Caudata > Salamandridae > Lissotriton > Lissotriton vulgaris. The sequence continues at coordinate 113,205,596 of NC_141699.1, forward strand.
TTAACAGTTTTAATGCAGAAACATTTACACTGGTTCTCTGCACCACACACCCCAGTATCCAAGGTCAAGTGGAGCTTCTATGCGACAAACTTTAATGCATTATTTTCAGCTAGGATTTTTGGATTCCATGGCTTAATGGAAACTTACTTCGGTAGACAATAAAATAGATTACATTGAAAACAATTTGCATAATAATGTAATTATCCTAGTTTAGACAGAGTTTTTTTGGGTGAAACAAAAAACCTAGGGATAGGTGGCATGAAGGAAAACTACCCATTCTTTTCCACACTTGAGTAAGTTGTTGGCCTATGGGCTGGCACAGACCCAGAGAAAGTGCCCCGGCTGCATTCCCTACCAGCACTTTGCCTGATGCTCTGAGACCTTTTTCAACGCCTGGAGGTGAGCAAAGCCCGGGAGAGCTTCTAACCGTGGCCCGCGCAATGTATGCAAAGATTACAACAGTAATCTTCATAATTGTAGTAATGAGTGGCTTTGGGAATAACCGCCCTTACCTACAACAAACACAGCTGAGTTTTTGTAGACAGTGGTAATCTGGAGCCCCACCCCAGCAACAGCCAGCCTCACTGCATGGAACAAAGGCCTTGTTCTTGTTCGTTTTTTTTTTTTTGCTGTTTTATTTAGCGCGAACTCGGTGCAAAGGCTTTTTTGGGTTGTAAAGGCATGGGGAGATACAGAACTTATTAAGGAGTTAAATTGTCATTGCGTCACTCAAGGAGACACAGGTCCACGAAATTCCTTAATTCAGGCGTACAAAGCCACAAAAGGGGCGATTTGCACCATCCACGCAAGGGGCGATTTGCAACATCCACGCAAGGGGCGATTTGCACCATCCACGCAAGGGGCGTTTTGCACCATCCACGCAAGGGGCGATTTGCACCATCGACGCAAGGGGCGATTTGCACCATCTTGAGTGGCTTTGCAAAGGAATGTAATGCAACGCAGCTACATCGCGAGCTGGGAGGCGCTCCATGGGCGGAGAAGCATGGGCGTTCCTCAGCATCCATTTATGGATCTGACGCTATTCCAGATTCACAATGTTTGTTAATCTGGGATTGCCTCAAAGCAGTATGCCTCCCAGATGATGGTGGAACAAGGAGAAAAATCTTCTTTTCTCCTTGTTATTCCCTCTTTAGATTGTTTTTGTGCAGGAAGCTATCCCTTTCAGCAGAAAGACAATCCTGCCCGTAATGCAGAAACCTTTACACTATGGTACGAGGATGGCTGTGTGGGTGCTAGGCAGCACACAGTGTGCCAGCGCATGGAGGGAGCAGAAAGGCTCAATATACTTGTAAATATGGAGCATTTCTCCTCTCCCTTTCACGCAATGCTGCAGGTTCCCTTTATGTGCCTCAATGAGTGAAATAATAGTAAGTGGGCCCTCAGTGATTAACCCAGAATCCAGGATATTGAGCCGATACCAGGACTTGAGCCTGGTTTCTCAATTCCAAAGTGGCCAGCTCTGGCCGTAACGCCACATCCCCTCCCATCCTCCTCATCCAGCTACATGCGACGTAAACAGTATTATAGTATGGCAACAATGGGACGACATTATGTTCCTCAGAACCTGGGTATGTGTATAATAGGCTACAATGGTTCCGTCGGGGGGAACCCGATTGCTTTAAAGTAACAGCAAGAGTTGCTTGATACCTTTTTAAATAAGTATGACAAGTAAAGCATTTACATTGGTTAATTCATGAAACGTATTTCAAAAACGTGGGAACGCATATCAAGTGATGTGGGAACACAGATTAACAAAACACACCTAATAGTAAATGAGTGCAAGCGGCTCTTCTTTTATATCAATTAAAGCATTAATAAATATTTACAAGTAATCAGAGGGCTGTCAATACAAGAAATACCCATAAAGTGGCATGTGATAAGGTGTCATTCAGTGCTCAGTGATAGTGGTGCAGTGCATATATACAAGGTGATATTATGTACAATTATTTACACTGGAGACTAGAATGCGGTCAGAATGCAGGCAGCGATACCAAAGGTGATGATGGATGGAGCAAATCAAACACTCACCCCTAGTCAACTGATCTGGGTTTAATCCATCATAATTCTTTAGCTCACTCCACCACCCCAGTTTAGACATGGCCATATGCAAATCAGTCTGACCCTGTGCCTCATGGGAACAGTCCAGCCCAAACTGCCAAGCCATGTCCTGCCTGGACCGGAAACAAGCATCCTGGGACCGGTTTCGGGTGCATGACCCTCATCAGCCAGGCTATCTTGAATCCAGTGGCAAAGTGAGCAAGGGACCCACGTCTGGGCATACCCTGCCAACTTAGGGTGAACAAAGCGATACCAAAGGAGATGATGGATGTAGTGATTGAGAAAATCAAACACTCACCCCTAGTCAACTGATCTTGGTTTAATCCATCATCATTCTTTAGCTCACTCCACCACCTCAGTTCAGACATGGCCAAATAAATCAGTCTGACCCTGTGCCTCATGGGAACAGTCCAGTCCAAACTGTCAAGCCATGTCTTGCCTGTACCGCAAACAAGCATTCTGGGACCGGTTTCGCGTTCATAACCCTCATCCGCCAGGCTATCTTGAATCCAGTGGCAAAGTGAGCAAAGGACCCATGTCTGGGCATACCATGCCAACTTAGAGCGAACAAAGCGATACCAAAGGGGATGATGGACGGAGCGATTAAGCAAATCAAACACTCACCCCCAGTCAACTGATCTGGGTTTAATATATCATCATTATTTAGCTCACTCCACCACCCCAGTTCAGACATGGCCATATGCAAATGAGTCTGACCCTGTGCCCCATGGGAACAGTCCACCCCAAACTGCCAAGCCATGTCTTTCCTGGACTGGAAACAAGCATCCTGGGACCAGTTTTGAGTTCATAAGCCTCATCAGCCAGGCTATCTTGAATCCAGTGGCAAAGTGAGCAAGGGACCCACGTCTGGGCACACTCTGCCAACTTAGGGTGAATAAAGCGATACCAAAGGGGATGATGTACGGAGCGATTGAGCAAATCAAACACTCACCCATAGTCAACTGATCTTGGTTTAATCCATCATCATTCTCTAGCTCACTCCATCACCCCAGTTCAGACATGGCCATATGCAAATCAGTCTGACCCTGTGCCTCATGGGAACAGTCCAGCCCAAACTTCCAAGTCATGTCTTGCCTGGACCGGAAACAAGCTTCCTTGGACCGGTTTCGGGTTCATAACCCTCATCAGCTAGGCTATCTTGAATCGAGTGGCAAAGTGAGCAAGGGACCCACGTCTCGGCATACCCTGCCAATTTAGAGGGAACAAAACGATACCAAAGGGGATGATGGACGCAGCGATTTAGCAAATCAACCGGTCCTAGGATGCTTGTTTCCAGTCCAGGGAAGACCTGGCTTGGCAGTTCGGGCTGGACTGTTCCCATGAGGGCACAGTATCAAGACTGATTTGCATATGGCTGGTTTCAAACTGGAATAGCATGGTGAGCAAAAAAACAATGGATTTAGGCCCATATCTCTGTACTGGGGTGAATGTATGACATTGTTCTGCATCAACTGTTGTTTTTGCATTTGTCTCACCGAGTTTGACGGGTATTCTCAGATGTGAGTCCCGTGCTCTCCATGCCACTGGAATCAAGCTATCCTGGCTGTTGAGGGCTGAAAGCCTGAAACCGGTCCTAGGATACTTGTTTCCAGTCCAGGGAGGACCTGACTTGGCAGTTCGGGCGGGACTGTTCCCATGGGGCACAGGGTCAAGACTGATTTGCATATGGCTGGTTTCAAACTGGAATGTCATGGTGAGAAAAAAAATGGATTTAGGCCCAGATCTCTGTATTGGGGTGAATGTATGACATTGTTCTGCATTCTGTCCATCAACTGTTGTTTTTGTATTTGTCACCCCGAGTGGGACGGGTATGCTCAGACGTGAGTCCTGTGCTCTCCATGCCACTGGAATCAAGCTATCCTGGCTGATGAGGGCTGAAAGCCCGAAACCGGTCCTAGGATGCTTGTTTCCAGTCCAGGGAAGGCCTGGCTTGGCAGTTCTGGCAGAACTGTTCCCATGGGGCACAGGGCCAAGACTGATTTGCATATGGCTGGTTTCAAACTGGAATGGCATGGTGAGCAAAAATACGATGGATTTAGGCCCAGATCTCTGTACTGGGGTGAATGTATGACATTGTTCTGCATTCTGTCCATCAACTGTTGTTTTTGCATTTGTCACCCCGAGTGGGAGGGGTATGCTCAGTCGTGAGTCCTGTGCCCTCCATGCCACTGGAATCAAGCTATCCTGGCTGATGAGGGCGGAAAGCCTGAAATCTGTCCTAGGATGCTTGTTTCCAGTCCAGGGAGGACCTGGCTTGGCAGCTTGGGCTGGTCTCTTCCCATGGAGCACAGGGTCAAGACTGATTTGCATATGGCTGGTTTCAAACTGGAATGGAATGGTGAGCAAAAAAACGATGGATTTAGGCCCAGATCTCTGTACTGGGGTGAATATATGACATTGTTCTGCATTCTGTCCATCAACTGTTTTTTTCAGAATGAAGGTAGGCTATAACTCTTGTAAACAGCAAATTAGCTTATTGATATAACAAACAGATTTAATTGATCTGGACCATATGTATTTGTCAACATTTCGACCCTGACAGGGGGTTATTGGAATGTCATGGCGGGTCTTCTTCAGGACAAGTGGGAGTGTTGACAGCCCAGCAAGTGGGATGACTCACTGAGGCGTCCCTTGTTTAGTGTAAGCATGTCAGATAAGGGATTGTGTTAGGGTTTTCGTCTTATGAAGCAATCTTTTCTCCCAGTGCTTATCTTCCACTAAGCAAGGGACACCTCTGAGAGTCATCCTACTTTCTGGGCTGTCAACACTCCCACTTGTCCCGAAGAAGACCCGTCATGACATTCCAATAACCCTCTGTCAGGGTCGAAACATTGACGAATACATATCGTCCAGATACATCAAATTTCTGGTTGTTAAATCAATAAGCTAACTTGCTGTTTACAAGAGTTATTGCCTACCTTCATTCTGACCGCATTTTAGTCCCCAGTGTAAATAATTGTATATAATATCACATTGTATATATGCACTGCACCACTATCACTGCGCACTTAATGTCCCTGTATCACATGTCACTTTGTCAGTATTTCTTGTATTGACAGCCCTCTGATTACATGTAAATATTGAATTATGCTTTCATTGATATAAAAGAAGAGCCTCTTGCAAGCATTTACTATTAGGTGTGTTGCTTTAATCTGTGTTCCCACGTCACTTGATATGCGTTCCCACGTTTTGAAAAACGTTTTATGAATTAACCGATATAAATGCTTTACTTGTCATACGTATTTAAAAGGTATCAAGCAAATCTTCATGTTACTTTAAAGCAATTGGGTTCTCCCCGACAGAACCATTGTAGCCTATTGTAAACAGTATTATAGCAGAAGTTCTTTAGCGAAAATATCATCTGACAGAAATATTGTGTCCTAAATTTCGTTTACAAAAATAACAGCCCATTGTGTGCAGATTTTCTATTAGTACCTCAAATGGGGCAACATTTTTGTAAGGATACATTTTTTCCTGTAAAGACTCTACAGGGATTTCTACCAGGGACTGAAAGGGGCCCCATTGGGTAGATTATGAAAGTTGGATAATAGCCCTATTGTAGCTGAAACAGATCTTTTGATTTCTCCAGGGTGAAAATATCCACATGGAGAAACTCCTTCCCACGTACCCACAGAATTATAGGGGTTTTCTCTTATCACCCCCATCATGGAAATTAATTTACTCTTCCCCTTGTCAGAATTTAATCTACTGCTGTTTCTAGGGTTGAATTGGACTGAGAAACGTTTGCGAATGCTCATAAAACCGTGTTTCTGGGTGTGTACAAATGTTCAGAGACATCCCCGCCCTGGAATGCTGTCTCCCCTCCCTGAATAGGTCGTTTTATATGTGAGCAAATCTTTTTAAAATGTTTAAAATCATGGTTTGTGAATATCATTGTTAACTTTACACTCGTAAAAAAAGCTATTTGTGTGCAAGGCAAACCCATACCTACAAATAGCTTTATGAAGTGGGTGTAAAAAATCTCCATAAGTTTCAAAGGAGTAGTTGTGTAGAGATCTAATTTTATCGTAATGAATTGTAGAATTTGTATAGAATTTACAACCTCTACGGGGGTATTGAAGCACTTACCTACACGGATAGCAAGCTACCCTGTGTAGGGTGTGTGGTTAGTTGGGTGATGTTTTAATTTTGACCCTATATAAAAAAAATGCTTTTGGGATGTGTGTGATGACCACCAAGGTGCAGTTATCATGTTATAAACCACAGAGCCTAGTGGTGTGATGGGTGAGGTTATGAGAGAGATAGATGTGCAAATTATAATTGTAATAAGGACTAACCAGCTTAGCCGCAGAGTCAGTGGGATACTGTGTGCACACATACAGTGCCATGCAGAAATGCTGTTCAACGAGTTAAAGAATACCAAATGGGAAGCCATGGAAACTGGTGGCTTAAGTAGTTATACCCCATTTTTTCATAACAAATTTTATTGTGTTATCTGTGATCTTACGGCCCATCGGGCTAAATATATACAGATATGTTTGCATGAATGGTATTGCATCACAGGTTGTAACAAACAAACTTCAACAATGTAACCCTTTGCATTTGGTTCATCCGTAGTTGATTACGGCACCTCCAGGTAGTATCTATGTTCCAATAATAAAGTTTTATAAGATACATCATGCCACTGAATCAAGTCTGGAATTCAGTATCCATAATATCTTAATTTTTTATTTTTTTACTTATTTATTTTTTAAAGGCAGCAACACTGCTTACCATTGAATGAATACACCCCATGAAGGAGGAAGGAAGTGGAAGAGTAAACAAGCTAGCAACCAGATCAGAAACTACACAAACTTCAAAAGGCCGAGAGTTCCACCTACTCTTGTTAGGCTGAAGGAAGACAACATTTTGAGCAGGAGTTGACGTCCCATCAGTTTCTCGAAGGCTCTGAGAGGTGGACGAGCATCAGCCGGGCTAGTCCTAGTCGGGCCGTGGCTTAGACAACAACTAGTCTGGCACCCTGCACATGCAAGGGGGAGAGACGAAGCTCTTAATAGGTTGCTGCCCTGACAGAGCAAGAGCAAATTGACTTACCTCATGTTTCCCTGCAGTCTTCCTCCCTTTATACTAGCCCAATACTTTTTTGGGACCCCAGAGATCCTTGTTCTTTCTAGTTTACCTAAGGAAACATCCTTCGGACCTCTCATACCTTCCTATAACTTCCTCCCAGAACAACATTCACTTTCATTATTAGAAGTGAATAACATTTCTTGAGCTGTACCCTGCCAGCAGTGCGATTTTCCTGACGCTGTATCTTCTCAGTGTTCCAGGAGGAAGGTGAAAACTGTAGAGAAGATTACAGACATGAAGACAAAAACAGTGTCAATTCTAAAACAGTGCTTCTGTTGTGTGGGCTGCAAATTAGGAGAAACACATCTCTAATGCACAGTTTCAGGTTGAGCCTACCAAGCAGCACAAGCAGTCTGGGTGCAAAAGAAATATTAGAACATTGAAAACAATGGAGTGCTCTGGGCTTATAATGGCTGGTATAAGCCTGGAGCTCCAACATTCCAATGTTTCTTTGTTCACAGCTCTGGCTGTGAACAAAGGCTTCAGGGAACCTGAGGGGATTCCAATCCCCTCACGCTTCCAAAAGGCTTTGCTTTTTTGTTAGAACATTCTGTCCTCGAGTGACAGAATGTTCTAATAGCCTTATAGCCCTTCGTAGATGGGCTATACCGCTATTAAAGTCCCTCTCCGTTGTTAAAGGCCCTCGCCTTCGGCTCGGGGCCTTTAACGCTGGAGAGGGCCTTTAATAGCCGGTATAGCCCTCTACGGCGGGCTATAAGGCTATATTATCAGCTTAGCAAGATCTTACAGTGGGTTTAAGCCTTGCCTATTGCTTGCCAATGGTTGATTTTATCATCACCCTAATTTGCTTGCTTCTTATACAATGGTGTGCCTTCATCATCTTGTGTTTGTTCCTCCCCTGGAGCATTTCCACTTTACTTGTGTCCTTCCACTACTCACTTTTAGGGAACTACTTTTATATTTTTACTAAAGCACTCTAAGTGAGTGTTGTCTCCCTCGCTGGCTTTTCTGGTCAGAACAAACAGCTCTAGATGACACATAGTTCTAGAGGCCTTCAGTCAAGCAGGGTGGGCCTTTTCCATTATATTCCAATGCACAAGGTCCCAAAGTGATTCACGGTAAAATTTTAAGATGGCACAAACAAGCTTAGATAGTTGGAGAGCAAAATAAAAGTGGCAATTAATGTCATGCTAGAGGTCATCTGTCATTTAATGAATGTCTTGAGGGCCAAGTCACTTGTATTCCACCCGTTAAAGTTTATTAAAGTTCCCTCATCCCTCAGTATTGCATTATCTCCACCCCACTGTTAATGCAGCTGCGGTGTTTTTAGATGCCACAAAAGCATTCGACTCCCTTGAGTGGTCTTATTTATTTCGTATATTGCAGCGTATGGGTTTCAGCACGTTATTTCTTAATCAAATCCGCCTTCTTTACACCAAGCCTACAGCACGAGTGAGAGTTAACGGTATGATATCAGACCCCTTCGAGATATCCCGAGGTACATGATAGGGGTGTCCCCTATCTCCTTTGCTGTTTGCCATAGCTATGGAACCGCTCGCAGCCCGAATACGGCAGCATCACACTAGCAGGTGAATAGGCTTTAGTTCACGCAGCTTATTAATTTCAGTCTACGCGGATGATGTCACCCTCTATGTCCTAAACCCAGCTGAAAACCTGAACCCTCTGCTACGGGAATTTGTCAAATTTGGTGGCTATCCGGAGTGTCCATCAACTGGACCAAATCAGTGCTGTTCGCCCTAACGGACAATACACCGGAGGTAAAATCGGAGTTCCCGCTGCGCTGGGAGGCAGATGAAGTAAAATATCTAGGGGTATGGATAAGCCGAAACCTCCAAAACATTTGGTCCTTGAATTTTGGACGGGCGGTACATTGGCTCGAGGGTAAGGTGGTGATCTGGTCAAAGTTACCACTCTCCATCGCTGGCAGGGTGGCACTGGCGAAAATGATAATCCTATCCAAATTCCTATATTTATTCACAAACATACCAATCCCGCTTACGAAACACTTTTTTGCTTGCCTGCGCTCTCATCTTTTATCCTTGGTGTGGGCAGGCACTCAGGCCAAAGTTTCCTGGGCCTTGTTGACCCTACCGCTTAGGCAAGGAGGCTTAGGTGCCCCAGACATGCATCTATATGCATTAAGCGTGCAGGCCCAATTTTTACATTTCTGGGCATACCCGACACCCTATCAGCCACATGTGGCTGTTGAGCTGGACTCGGTGGCCCCATTGCCCTTGAGTGTGTCGCTCTACCATAAGACCCCAAGACCCACCACGGATGTTGACTCAGCTGACACACTGCGTTGGGTATGGAGGGAATTGCAGCAGCAAGCTTGTCTTCCATTACTATATGCACCGGCCATTCCACTGAAACAAAACCCGATGATACCGTATTTGGCGGAGAGTGGAGGTGAGCTGTCACTGGCTAACACACCATTGCGTACATTTGCTGATGTGGTCCAGATGGGAAATTCAGGGCTCCACAACCTGGAGACGGAGACTCGCCCATAGCGCTCCGAGATATGTTTACAAACCACAAGTTGAAATCCTCCTGTTGTGCACTCTGGGAGGGTTTCCGGATGAGCCCCCAACATTGCTAGCACTCCAAGATATAATAACCCGGGCCTCGCCCAAAAAATTAGTGACTCGCATATACACACTCATTCAAGGCCAGGCTCCGATCATGCGACCCACATCTATGCACCTTTGGAATAGAGAACTTAACCCGCCAATGACTGAGATACAGTGGTCCTTCTGCTATAAACACTTTTGGAACTTTCACCTAATTACAAACTACACCTAATACATTTTTAATTCCTACACAGATATTATCGTACCCCTATCAGCCTAAAGCGCATGGGTCTGAGGGATGATGCGAACTGCTGGATATGTGGCAGGGAAGATGCCACGTTCCTACATGTGGCTTGGGAATGCCCTTTACTAAATACTTATTGGACTGAAATTTTTTATGCTATCAATCAGATAGTTGACAGATCGGATGACCCAACACCGCATATTGGTCTTCTAGGATTGATCACTGACACAGAACCTACAAGGCGCAAACTGCATGCATTACTCCTGTTATATGCCAGGCGACAGGTGGCTCTTCGGTGGGGTCGCAAGATCCTACCAACGTTTGCAGCCTGGTTATCTGATGTTACATACTGGCACACACAACTCGGCACATACTGGGAATTGATGCCTACTGCCTCTAGGCCCGTGATATATGGGAACCATTCCTAGACTGGGCACGGGCCAGAGCGACCTCCCCACCTTCGACACAACAGATACCTGAGCTAGACGATCAAGTTAGTCAAATTTCCATGCATGATTAAGTTTCTAAAAGCACGGAGGGGCTGCCTCAACTTCATGCAAATGTAAATGGCCTGTGAATTGAATATATATTATAGTTTTGTATTCTAGCACATTGACCTGCCATGTATTGTTACTTTCCATGCAATGCTTATTCATATAAGTGCTTATTATGATATGATAACCCGTTCCTACCTTGCGCTCTCATAGACTCGTCCACATTAGATAATTTACAAAGTGACTGATGCATACCTCTCATTGTGATATTACTTGGTAGTGCTGACAATTACCTGTTTTTGTCACTATGATTATTATCACTGTTTCATGACTTATGAACACCTAAGTACTGTACAAATTGCATATATCCTTTCCATGTACTGTTTAAAATTAGATGCATGTACTGTGTTTCGCTGAAAAATCTAATAAACAAAGTTTTAAAAAAAGTTCCCTCATCCCACTTACTGGAGAATAACTTTGAGTTTCTTGTCGTGTTTGCCTCCTGATGTATTTTGGTTGTAATATTTGTTCTTCAGTAACAATGCTGACAGGGCCATAGCTTCCATTGGTGTAGCAGGTGCACGTTCTGCTTCCAGAATGTTAAATATTTCTGTGACACTGCGAAGAACAACTAGACAGAGCCTCCAGAAGAACATTCAAGATGTCTTCCATCTTCTTGCTTTAGGCACACTAAAAAGCTATACCATAAATCCACAAAAACACTAAAATGGTGTTTATTATTTCAATATTTTGCGTCAGTACTGCACATATTCTCACATTTTTTTCCTTCAGCTGTGCTGCACAGTCCTAGTCGGGCCGTGGCTTAGACAACAACTAGTCTGGCACCCTGCACATGCAAGGGTGAGAGACGAAGCTCTTAATAGGTTGCTGCCCTGACAGAGCAAGAGCATATTGACTTACCTCGTGTTTCCCTGCTGTCTTCATCCCTTCATACAAGCCCAATACTTTTTTTAGGACATCAGAGATCCTTGTTCTTTCTAGTTTACCTACGGATTGTGCATTGCAAATTTATGGAAAGATCCTAACCCTCCGTCAGTACAACAGTGGCTCTCAAAACTACTTGCCATATATACTTTGGAGAAAGCGTTGTATGAGAGAAAAGGTTGGAAGGCGCGGCAGCTAGGTAAACGGGTTTGGGCACCGGTCGAAGAATGGAAACTAAGGTTAGATGAACAATTATAAAATGAAATGGAAGGTTGTTACTATATAGACTGGATAATATGTTGTCTCAACAACATTTTTGGATTTTATTTTTCTGATTAAGTTTCTGTTCTTTCGACTTTTCTTTTTCTGTATATATTTTTATGTTAGCTTTTATATATGGATGTATGCCTTAGTATTGTAAATTCTAAACGGAGAATACATGTTGTATTATATATTTACATTGAATTGTCTAAATTATTGAAAGTCCAATATCTGATGATGAATTAAAAAAAAAAAAAGGAAACATCCTTCGGACCTCCTATAACTTCCTCCCGGGACAACATTCATTTTCATTATTAGAAGTGAATAACATTTCAGGGTAAACAAGAGACAATGTGGTGAAAGGAGACATACCCTCCCTGCTTCCATTATTTTGGCCAGGGCAGCAGCATGACACCTATTTGATAGTTCTCCGTTTGGTCAATCTTAGCCCAGCTCTCCTCTGTCCTGATTAGTCTCGGTAGCTGCCTGGTACTGATTGGTTTGAATAGAGCTCTGGTTGTGATTGATTTATATGGTGGTCTGCTTCTAGTTGGTCTGAGCAGTGCTCTAATTTATTTGATTGGGGCTGTGGTTCTGACTGGTTTAAGTAGCAAATTGGTTCTGAGGGATTTGATTAGTAGCCTGGCTCTGGGGAGTTTAAGCAGTGCTCTTGTTCTAGCTGGTTTGAGAAAGTCTGTAGTTTTGTTTCTTCCTAGTCACACTTTGCTTTTAATTGGTTTAATTAACTGTCTGGTCCTGATTGAAATAACACTCTGATTCTGATTAGTTTGAGTAGTAGTCTGGTTCTGGATGGTTTGAGTAGGGCTGATTGGTTTGAGTGATGTCTACTTGGCTTGAATAGTGAGTAGTACTGGAGTTCTGATTGGTCTGAGTAGTGCTCCGGTACTGGTTAATTTAAATACTGCTGTAGTTGGTTTTACTGTTGTTCTGTTTTGTTTGGTGTGAGTAGCAGTCTGGTTCTGGTTAGTTTGAGTAGAGCTCTGGTTCTAACTGTTTTGAGTAGCGCTCTGGCAGGTTTTTGCAGCATTCTGATCTGTTAGGTGAGAGTAGCAAACTGGTTCAGGTTGGTTTGAGTGGTGCTTTGGTTATGGTTGGCACGAGTAACGCTCTAGTTCTAGTTGGTTTGAAAAGCACTCTGGTTCTGCATTGTATGTTTGCTTAGGTTGAATAGCACTTTAGATCTGGTTGGTTTGAGTAGTGTTCTGGTTCTATTTGACTTGAGTACTTCAATAGTTCTGGTTAGTTTGAGTAGCATTCTAATTCTTTTTTTAATTGAGTTGCTGTATGGTTCTGATTGGGTTGAGTAGCACTTTGGTACTGGTTGTTTTGAGTAGCTCTGTAATTCTGGTTGGTTTAAGTAACATTTTCTGTCTGATTAGTATATGTAGCACAATGGTTCTGATTGGTTTCTAGTAAAGCTCTGCTTCAGAATGGTATGAGTAGTGCTCTGGTGTTGGTTTGAGTAGGGTCCGGGTTCTGATTGGTTAGAGTAGTGTGTGGTGCTCTGGTTCTGGTTCGATAATTGGTGAACAAACAAGCAACCCAACAGCATACCCTCTCTAGCAATGCTCTTCAGCTCTGATTTAGCACCACTGTTCTAAATCTTCTAGAATAACTTGGAGGAATATTGTCCATCTTACTCAGGAAGGGGGTTGAGCTAATCAGAAACTTTAATTTCAGCACAGCATTCTTGGGAATATGTCCATGTTTAAAGGTTGTTTTGTTAGAACTCCCAAGCCTTGTAATAACCACAGAGAATAAAATCACTCTGAAACAATCAAACAATCAGGATTTATAAAGCAAGGCAAATCACCTGTCTTGGTCTCAAGGCTTAGGAGTTGCTAGCTGTTTCTTGGCGAAAGGAGTGAAAAACAAGGCAAAAGCAGGAGAAGCACTCAGAAAAAAAGGGGAGAGGAAGGCGAAAGAAGTAAAGAAAACAAGGCAAAAGCATGGAGAAAGTACAGAGAAAAACAAGGAGAAAGGAGGGAGAAAGCAGTAAACAAACGAGGCAAAAGTAGAAAAAGCACTCAGAAAAACAAGTGGGGAGGAAGGAGAAGGCTGTAAAAACCTTTGCAAAAGCAGGAGAAGAAGTCAGAAAAACATGGGGAAAAGAAGAAGAAAGTTGTAAAAACGAAGCAAAAGCAGGAAAAGCATTCAGAAAGCAATAAAAAAAAGTGGCAAAAGCAAAGCATTATGGTTCCCACTGAAGACTTCAGGAAAAGGAAGTCTCTATACATATGAAGTTTCTTCACTCCAGAGCTGTGTCTCCAACCTCTAGCTGTGCCTTCTGAGTGCTATAGGAAACCAACAGTGTGCCTTTTCTCGAGCTGTGCCTTCCAAGTGCTATAGGAAAAAATCTGAGTGCTCTGCCTTCAGCTGTGCATTCTTAGTGCTATAGAAACCCAGTAGTGTGACCTCAGACTGGGGCTTGTCAGCTCTACAGGGGACCAGCAGGAGCAGCGTGGTGATTGGTCTCAGCATCCTGTTTGGACGCTCAAGCAGTGCCTGGGAGGCTGAGCATGTACTCCACGGGGCCATGCAACACAGCCCAATGGAGAACATGCCAAGTGCGCATGCGGATTGGCCGCCCCCTGAGGGCCGGCCAAACTGTCATGTGCACTTAGAGGACTGCAAACCACTCCACCCGCGCTCTGGTGTCAGAGGGCCCAGCCCTGACCCGACTCCTGCATAGAAAAATAAAATGATAATAACGTCTTGTTATTAAAATGTTCTTTTCTTTTTTGCCGTGCAGATATAGCAGTAGTGAAACGCTCCTTCGCCTTAGCGGAGGAGCCACCACTGGACTCCAACAGTGTGACCTTCAACCAGAAGTGCCTCCCCAGGAGCTATGACTCCATCAGTGACACCTTTCTCCAGCTTTGCCTTCTTAGAGCTGCAGGACACAAGCAGTATTACCTTGCCCCAGCTGTGCCTTCTCAGTGCTATAGGAGACCGCCAGTGTGTCCTTCCTCCAGTCGTATCTTTATCAGTGCTTTAGGACCTATGCTGTGTGACCGTCTCCAGTTGTGCTCTTTCGGTGTTATAGGAGACCAGCAATGACCTTTCTTGAGCTGTACCCTGCCAGTTTTAAAGATCTCAGCAGTGCGACTTTCCTGACGCTGTATATTCTCAGTGTTCCAGGAGGAAGTTGAAAACTGTAGAGAAGATTACAAACATGAAGACAAAAACATTAAGAAGAAGACAGTGACAATTCTAAAACTGTGCTTCTGTTGTGTGGGCTGCAAATTAGGAGACACGCATCTCTAATCCACAGTTTCAGGTTGAGCCTACCAAGCAGCACAAGCAGTCTGGGTGCAAAAGAAATATTATCAGCTTACCAAGATCTTACAGTGGGTTTAAGCCTTGCCTATTGCTTACCAATGGTTGATTTTATTATCACCCTAATTTGCTTGCTTCTTATACAATGGTGTGCCTTCATCATCTTGTGTTTGTTCCTCCCTTGGAGCATTTCACTTTACTTGTGTCCTTCCACTACTCACTTTTAGGGAACTACTTTTATCTTTTTACTAAAGCTCCCTCACTGGCTTCTCTGATCAGAACAAACAGCTCTAGATTACACATAGTTCTAGAGACCTTCAGTCAAGTAGGGTGGGCCTTTTCCATGATATTCCAATGCAAAAGGTCCCAAAGTGATTCACGGTAACATTTTAAGATGGTGCAAACAAGCTTAGATAGTTGGAGAGCAAAATAAAAGTGGCAATTAATGTCATGCTAGAGGTCTTCATCTTGTTATCTAATGAATGTCTTGCTTGGCCAAATCACTTGTATTCCACCAGTTAAAGTTAAATAAAGTTCCCTCATCCCACCCACTGGAGAATAACTTTGAGTTTCTTGTCGTGTTTGCCTCCTGATGTTGTATTTTGGTTGTAATCTTTGTTCTTCAGTAACAATGCTGACAAGGCCATAGCTACCATTGGTGTAGCAGGTGCACGTTCTGCTTCCAGAATATTAAATATTTCTGTGACACTGCGAAGAACAACTAGACAGAGCATCCAGAAGAACATTCAAGATGTCTTCCATCTTCTTGCTTTAGGCACACTAAAAAGCTATACCATAAATCCACAAAAACACTAAAATGGTGTTTATTATTTCAATATTTTGCCCCCAGTACTGCACATATTCTCCCATTTTTTTCCTTCAGCTGTGCTGCACAGCAACAGCCACGCTGTACAACATTACTGGAAAAAAACGGTGACAAAGCCATTAGCTCTCTATAGGCAAGATCTATTGACTTTGCCAATGCTTGTTTTATCTTTTTTTCTTACAAAAAAGCACACATGCATTGATGTGTGCATTGTTGAAAAAAGCTAGCATTATGAAAACGAAACAATATGCTTTTATAGATAATTGTATTTAATGTAGAAGGGCACCACTCAGCATGTTCAATTGCCAAATAATAAATGGAAATAACTGAGGTATCCAACTTACGCTAAATCATTGTGCATAGTGGAAAGCACGTTCCGAAAAGAGTGAAGAAGCACTTAGTCAATAGGAAATAAACATCTAACAGAAATGCATCCCAATAGAAAGCTAAATTAAAGTGTTACTCACTGCATAGTATCCAATAAGAACTTTAAACAGCGGACGGAAGTAGAAAGAGAAAACATATATGCCTGATTATGAGTTTGACGGATGGGATACTCTGTCACAAACGTGAGGAATATTCCGGTCGCCATATCACAAGTTTCATAGGATATAATGGAATTGTAATACAGCGGGCGGGATATCCGTCAAGTTTATTACAGATAATCGTAATCAGGCCCGCAGGCAGTTTATATGTTGTCCTGTCTGTTCAGGTAACGGGACACACAGCAAATGGGCCAGGGATCGTTTGCTGGCATGCTGTAAAGATAACACCATGGTCTCTACATAGGTCAAATGACCTACATATCTTACCAGTTGGAAAAACAAATCTACACCTCTTGGCATCCCAGTGGAAGTCATACTGTGGCAGCTTGCGAAACGACAAGCCATTTTAAAAGAACGCCCGCTGAAAAGCAGCAGCTTAAATATTAGCAATTGCTCTGAAAGGCAGTGTAAAAAAACTGTACTTTCATGCACAAAAATGTGCCTTGAAACCAGGGCAAAAAACAAAACAGAGACTCTGAAATGAAACCACAAAATTCAATATTTATATCAGCTCAACACTTAGAAACAATGCCCCGTTTTAGGTTAATGAAAGACACAAATGGGGAGAAAAGCATGGACAAGACAGCAGAATTTTGAAAGCGGTGAGGGATAGGCGAAAATACAAGAAGAGATAGCTGGAAACATTCACACTCAAGGAGTACCTCACGAAAAAAAGAAAAAAAGAGTTCCCTAAAAGTGGGCATTCCTGGAAGAATAAAAGCAGCCAATCAGAGAAGTGGTAAACATGCTGTGCTCCACAGGAGGCACTGACGCAAGCTGGACAGCCTAAAACAAATAAAATCAGTAAATAGAAAGCAGACAAATGTGAGTGACAAAAAGCAAAGCCAATAGTAAGCAATGGGTGGAATCCAGTTTTTACGGAAGCTATCAGCATGTCCCCAATATGTGTTTGTAACAAGGTAGCTGTAATGTTTGATAGGCTTCATCCTCATAAAAGGGAGATGACTAGGAGCATTCTTGATTTGGGTGCAGAACCTAAATTTGTAATGTATAAAAATTGGTCCAGTACTATATATTAGCCAATGAGCGATGCACATCGCTTTGAAACTGATTCTTCCTGCAGCAGATAGCCAGTGCAATGCTTTGAGGACAGAAGAGATGTGATTGTGTCAGTTCAGGGAGAGGATTCGTGGGGCAGCAGCATTCTGAATTCACTGACCTTTGTTCACAAAACTCTTTCTAAGATCCAAATGGCTCAGGAACACCCAAGACATGACAGCAAAATGATGTGGAGAACTTGAGCATATAGGGTAACCCATGTAAGGAAAGAAGAGATGCTGTAATTTTCTCATGGAATTGAAAGCATGCTGTAGTGTAGTACCTATATTCCCAATAGGCTCTGCGCATTGGAATAACATATATTATAGTTTAGACGTAGGACTGAGGTCGACTAGGTCTCTATCATATATATTAAACTTAATTGTGAATGCCAGCTAGCTCAGAGGTCACTAGAAACTTTCTCGAATAAACAAGAAGGGATTTGTTTCTGACAACCGCATAAACATGACAACTTTGTTTCCCAAGAATAAGAAATCAATCTCTAGAGTCGCGGAAACAAAAGATAACTATTTTACTCAGTCAATCGTGCATGCTTCGTTTCACCAGATGTGCTGAGAAAATAGAGAGACGGGCGTTTTCAATAAAAGGTTTTTATTGAACAGTCTTCTTTCTCAAGCATAAGAAATGTACTGCTACAATCGTAATACTGGTTATAAAGTACAGGGCATATAATACGAAAAGTATTATAAAGTAGTACTGTAAAAGCATGATATGGTTTTTAAGCCATAGGTTGCCTAAAACGTATAAAATACATACAGTAATAAAATAATGACTAAAAGTACTCAACTGGTGCTTCTAAAATACGCCTACCCCGGTGTACCTAACCTAAGTCTAGTACAAGGGAAGAAGTCGATGAGGAGTAGCTTAAGTTTAGTATTTCTCTGCCAAGGATCTATCCAAGAATTCTCTAAGGGTCTAATCAGCTCCGTACCTTGGTTTAGAATGAAGGAGATCCTGTATCTCTCTCTCAGGACTCAATTTCCCAGCAACCCGCAAGGAAACACTGGAGCTGGATTTCTCGGCAGGAGAAAAGACAGCGTCTCTCAGTGCGTCAGCTGGCGGGTCGGCTTCCTTCAGCACTTGCTGCTGCAGGGCGTCTGGCAAGTAGTTAGTCAATCTGCTCCAAACCACTGTGTGTTTGTCTGGGCAAATCTAGGCATATTTATACTTTGAAGGTGCCAAGTTTGAAGTGTGATTGGACTTAATAACGTCATCAAAGACTCAGTTTTTCGAAAACTCCATGATTTCCTAGCTAAATTAGTATTCAGGCAAGGGGATGTCCCTACGCAAACTAGAGTCTCGTAATATTATTGACTTTGAAAGTATGACCCCGAATGGACTGAACTTGCATGAAGAATTAGCTGTACACCTTGTGGAATAATAGTTGAAAGATACAATATGAACTTTGATTGTTGTCTGCAATGTGACCTTGATAGGTCTAATTTTAAACTTGTTTAATATTCCGTTTTTATTCAGGTACCTGATGAAATGGTGTGACTAAGAACAAGGAGCATATCACAAATACTCAAAATGATACAGACTTAGCAGCCCGGCAATGTGTCCATACATGTGACATAATAAGTTAAATTTGCCCACTTGGGCATGGACTTTTTGACCATCATATACCTAATCCGTGAGCATTTTATGCCCACTTGGGCGTGGCCCTTTACCTTGAATCCGCCTAGGATCATCACAAACCTAATGGGAGAAATCCATACGCACTATACGCCGACTTGGGCGTGGCTCGTCACCTTGAATTTGCCTTTGGCTTTATAAGCGGAAACGTATATTACAACTGACATTTTTAACGTTATGGTGTATCCAATAAGTCCTACTGTATTTTACAACATTGCCAAGCTGCTTTACAATCATATAATGAATTTACAACATTCTAACTAGAAATGTGATTTATTCAATTGACTTTTGAATTTGTCATTTTCGGCATATTTATTTATTGTTCAGATATTCATTTTTGTGATTATTGACAATGAAATGAACCTATTATGAGTATATATATATATGCTTGTGCTCCTAAAAATATGTCCGCCATAGTGGGTACTTACTTTGTTACACTTCGGGTGTTTTTTGTCCGTTTTATATCACTGAAAAGAGTAAAAGGACAATTGTTTGGCGTCTTGGTGTAAATGTGATCAAGCTGCAAAGCGAAACCCGTTGTTTTCCTGCCAATTAAATTTTCGTGCACAGCATTTTCCTGAGTGTCGGTGACGTTTATTCTGACGAATGAAGTACCTGCTTGGATGTATCGGGTGACCGGGAGCCCTACGCCGACCCACCCGTGAACGTGACTGGTTTGGACCGGAACTTTGGTATTGATATATATATATATATATATATATATCAACACCAAAGTTCGGATCCAATCCAGTCACGTTCACAGGTGGGTCGGCGTAGGGCTATATTTATATATATCTTATATATATATATCTTCCCTTCACTTTTATCACTTTTTATCACTATTTAATGGTTATAATATATTCTGATATGTTCTTTTTAGATAATGCTTATATGAAATTTATGGTTTTAGAAATGCTATTTTATAAAAAAACATAGAACAGTCCCTGATTTTATCACGGGTAATAATAATGTTTTTTTCTCAGTGCTTTCTGTGAAATTCCATGAATTTGATATCTATAGTCTTGATGAACATGCAGTTTGCACTTTATCTTTAGCCTTCTTTGCACACTAGGCATGGTTTGTCCTAGCTTGTTTGTGGTTGTTAGTTTAAATTGCTCCGTCAGGCCAATAACTCCATGGACAAAGGCTGATTCCTTTGTAATAACTATGTTTATATTGGTTACCTCATGTATTGTTACTATCTCGATATAACATGTGTTATTTTGCTCTTAACTTTTGCTATGGACATGTGTTATCTGGATTTATCCAGTCATGAGTTCCTTTTTAGGACGATGTGCAATAATATAATTCTTCTGGTGTACATGCATGATAATAGGAAATTAATAATTGTTCTTAGACTGAGTACACAATGTGCATTTATGCAGGAATTTTTGTTTATTGCGAAAGTATGATTTGTTTCTATATGAGATAGTCTGTTTTCCATTGTTATAGCAGTCACGTGCCCCTCTGGGGAACAGGGTGGTAGGCGGAGCACATCAAGCACTTTATAAGCACTGTGTATTGCACTAATGCCTTGCATGTGAACAAGGGCTGTATAGCCCGAAACGCGTCATGTTTGGTTGGTAGCGGAAAAAACTGGAAAATAAATTACTCACCCGAATGCTGTGGTCTGTCTCCTGCTTCGCCGGTCCTGTCGGATTGGAGGTGGTCTTTTGGAGTGACTGTTGATATATATATATATATATATATATATATATATATATATATATATATATATATATATATATATATATATATATATATATATATATATACACATACATATATATATATATGCAGACACAGATGAATAAATCCACAGCCAGTCTTACATCGATATTCTTCTTCTTTATTTCATGATAAAGTGCAGAGGTGCAACAAGATGCCAAACAGACGCGTTTCGGGCGTTAACGCCCTTGCTCACTGTCGATATATATATAAGATATCTTAACAACCCCCTTCTCCTCGAAAAAGGGAAACGAGCCGCACTCTCAGCAGTGATAAGAGTCTTTTATTCGCTCACATTAACATCCTGACGCGTTTCAGTCATCATTGACTTTCTTCAGAGGATTTGAGCTTTCAGTATTTCTTCCGTCATTCGTGAAAAATGTACTTCGGACTCACCAGGATGCTAAATTCTGTTTATTGAAATGAAATGAAATTAAAAATTGCACTTGTATAGCACATAGCTACCCGGAGGCCTCGCAGCGCTTTAGACTGATTACTGTGTCGGGCTACCGGGTACCTTAGCACGCTTTTGTAAACAAGTACGTTTTCAGAGCTTTCCTGAATGACATTCGGTTGTTATTTTGTCTGAGGGTTAGAGGCAGAGAGTTCCAGAGCCTTGCCGCTGTGTGAGTAAAAGAGCGACCACCCCATCGGGCTTTATTGATTTTTGACGTGGTTGCCAGATGCAGTGAAGCGGAGCGAAGAGCTCTGGACGGTGTGTAAGGTAACACTAGGGGGTACAAAACTGCTGGGCCTGTTCGATGGAAGGATTTGTGCAAAATGCACATGGCCTTAAACTGCGTTCTGGCAGCCACTGGGAACTAGTGGAGTTCTTTTAGAGCATTCCTTGCTGATTGCCAGCGAGGGATGTTGAATAATAATCGGGCGGCACAATTTTGAGCGACTTGGAGCCTGTTAGTCACTGCCGCCGGGGCTCCTAGATATAGAACATTTCCATAATCCAGGCGAGAGAGTATCAGGGCCTGTACCATGATCCTTCTCGCCTGGAATGGAAGCAGAGGGAGCACTTTGCGGAGCATTTTCATTAGCCCAACGCATGTGGAGGCGGTTCTGGTGGCTTGGACTGAAAAATCCAGCGCTTTGTCAAGCCAGATTCCCAAAATCTTTATCTGAACTTTAGGGGGAGGGGGGGCACCGAGACATGGAGGCCAGATAGAAGCCAAGGAGGTCAGGGAGGGGTTGCCCAATAACATGATCTCGGTCTTCTCCCCGTTGAGTTTGAGGTGGGAGGATTGCATCCACTTAGCAACAGCCTCTAAACAAGGGCCTAAGGTGTTAGACGAACCCTCGGTGTGGTCCAGGGAGACCACCAATTGGGTATCGTCTGCGTAGGTGACAATCCGCACACCAAAAGGGAGGACTATCTTCTCCAGAGGCTGCATATAAACGTTAAAAAGGGTGGGGCTCAGGGAGGAGCCCTGAGGAACCCCACAGCTAAGCGGATGCTTAGATGATACCACCTCGCCCTCAAACACCTGGAAGAAACGCTCATCCAGGAAGGAAGTCAGCCAAGCCAAGGCCGCGCCCGGCACACCCACGCCCTTCAAACGATGTAATAATGTGGCATGTTTAACTGTGTCGAACGCGGCACTGAGATCGAGAAGTATGATGGCTGTTTATTGTGTAACAGAAAGCCTCCCACCAACGCGTTTCACCATTACGGCTTTCTCACAGTTACCGTTAGGAGTCCTAACTTTACTACTACTAAATGCCTTCTTTGAATACCAAAAGTAGTAAGTTTAACCAAAAGTAGTAAGTGCCTTCTGTGAATACCAAAAGTAGTAGTAGTAGTAGTAAAATCAAAGTTTATTTAGACAATAGTCTATAAACCATACACAAGACCATGGATCCACTTAGCAATAGAAATTTTACATCATAGTTCATTTTAACACTCAGTACACATTTAAAACCATAAAAGCACTAAATTGATATTTTCCATTTTTTAAAATCTTAATATCTTAAAATTTCCCAACTTCCTTGGTTGTCTCCTTTATAGCTTCTCTTATTGCTTTCAAAAATTTCCCCAACCAATTGTGATATCTAAAAACGACATTTCAGTAAGGAGAACAACAGCCTCTGATCGTGTGTTTACCTTACACTTTAAAAATATTGGACGTAAAAACATTTTACGCACTGTTAAAATCCATGTACAGTCCAGTAATATATGTAAAATATCATTCTTCACACCTAGGCCACATTTACAAATACCATCAGGTTGGATCAGGGCTACTTTTAATTTACTATCGATCTTCCATGGATTTAAGCCTACCCGAACCTTCATGATTTCGTACCTTAACCATTTACTGGGTAACACATCCAAATAAGGGAACCGGACCTCCTTTTCCCATTCATTCCTTACCCAGTTCACTGATTTTTTCAACTTCAGGTACTCCAGATCTTGTGATCTGGAATATTCTTGCCCTCGGTCCCTAAGCATTTTCTTAGTAAAAACTAGGTCCAATAAGGGTTGTTCGAGGGTCAACTTTAATTGCGCAGTTACTAGCTGAAGAGTTTTCCTCACTTCCCGTGCCCAATGTAAACTGCTTGCTTGTATTTCCTTTCTGCACCAAATTGACACCTTCTATTCACCACCAGGCGTCTGGCGGTTCCAAAATCTTAGCAATGACATTTGTGCCTTTACCTCCCATGCCGTCAAGCCTACCTCCAATCTAATAGCTTGCAACATGGATCCGTTAGGTAGGGACAACAGCATTTTAATTATCTTTCCTTCCTCCCAGTCCCAACCCCTTTTACCACTCAGATAGAGCACTTCAGTGCGTAGAGAACTTGTGGGGGTATCATAGCTTCAAATGCCTTTAGTAACGGTCTGTGAGACATGTCACCATAGTCCTTATTAAATTTTTTCAATCCACAGACCGATGAGGACGCCTTTGAAGTTTGTGCCGCCACGTGGGTATTCCACTTTAATGCACTGTCAAACCACAGGCCTAGATATTTGTATTCATTTACTACCTCTAATTTGTCTAAACCTAAAAACCATTTAAAATTTTTTACTCTCTTCCCGAAACATAGGATCTTTGTTTTCTCCATATTCACCGATAGAAACTTTTTGTCACAATATATTTTAAAAGCATTTAATTTCCTTTGGAGGCCCATTTCAGTTTGGTCCACGATCACTAGATCATCAGCATATAAAAGGCATGCAACTTTATTATTATTCATGCGCGGGCTCGCACTCTTTTCAACTTCCAAAACCACGGGAAGGTCTGATAGGAAGATTGAAAAGAGCAAGGGTGCCAAAACGCACCCTTGTCTCAAGCCATTCTTTACAGGGATTTTCTGCGTTAATGAGCCCTTTGAATCTCTAATGACCTGGGCCCAGTTGCCACTATGTAATTCTTTTAGAATATTTAATATGCCCTCCGGCAATGCATAATTTTCTAGCACTTCCCAAAGGCTGCTTCTATCTACTGAGTCAAAGGCAGCTCGGAAACCGATGAAACAGCAGCATAATTTGCCATTTTGTTCAATCGATTTCCTAGCTAAGGCCCACAGGGCAAAACAATGATCAATCGTAGAGTGGCCTTCTTTAAACCCACCCTGTTCCACTAGTACGATTGACCGAAGATCCGCCCACTCTTTTAACTTACCGAGTATCATCTTAGCAAACATCTTTTCTCCTATACCTAATAGGTTAATTAGCCTGTAGTTTTTAGGGGCATGTACATCTCCTTTTTTATGCAGAGGCCTTATTATTGCACCCTTCCAGTTTGCAGGTATTAGCCCTTGCTCTAGTATTAAAGTAAACATTTTTGAGAAGAATTCCGCCCACCAAGGCTGGTTTGAATTTAATATCAGGGCCGGCATATCATCCGGGCCTGCCGCTCTAGTTAAATTTAAAGTCCTAATTATCCTAAGGATGTTTATTACTGAGCAATCATGTTTGAGATCCCCTACTAGATCTCTCCACTGCTTTGGTACCAAATTATCCGACAACCTCCCTGGGGCATACACTTTCTGAATATACTCAGCCCATACATCTTCCTCTACTACACAGGTCATTGGTGCAATCAAGGGTTCCCTGGCTGACTGTATTAGCTTCCAGAATTGCCGTAGGTTCTTATTTTCAATGGATTCCAATAATTTGCCCCAGCAAGATTCTTTATGAATCCTTTTTACATTGCGGATTAACATATTATATTCTCTCTTTATTTTTATTAAGTTTTCCGCCTTTGCTCGTGTAAATGTTTTGCGTAGGCTACGCTCTTCTCTCCTAACTTCTCTTTTTTTCATTAAACAATCCTGATTAAACCATGTTCCTTTCTTACTTTGAGTATTTCCTTTCTTATTCTGTTCTTTTGCAGTGGGCCTTAGTTCTATACTTATACTTTCTACTACTTATTTTATTTTTTCCACAAACCAGAATAGGTCTTGACCCTTCAAACAACCTAGCTGAATCTTATGTTGCAGGCTTGCTAACTTCTCTATAGATTTTTCAGATAACCTAGTGGTCATCCGCTTCGGGTACTCTGTCTCTTGCCAGATAACTCTGTCGCAAACCATATATTGTGCTATTCCCAATTCTAACTTTATTAAATTGTGATCACTACATTCCATGAGGTTAATGCTAAAATCTTTCACTAACTCGAAATTCCATGCCGGCAAAAACACATAGTCTATTGGGCAATTATGTGCCCCATATTTAAAAGTTTTCTTTGCCGGGCGGTCATGGACTATCCTTCCATTTAAACAAAAGAAACTTTTATTTGATAAATAGTTGCCCAATTCCACTGCATCTGTAAAGGTTTTTGTTTCCATAAACTCTGCATTTTTTATATCATATGCATCTAGAATTTCTGAGTACCATTGATCCGACAATTTTGGATGTAGTTTATGGTTAAAATCTCCCGTTAACACAATCAGGTCATTTCCATACATATCACAAAGTGCATCCATATCATTCTTAAAATGTAACAATTCGACCCCATATTCCTTTGTTGAATTCCATTGCATATACACATTTAGGATCAGTATAAATTTGTATTTTTGACCCGCAAGTGTGGTTTGGATTCTGCAGGCTAGAAGCCACTTACACTTTACAGATATCAAAATGGTTTTAGTTGTTAGGGTTGTTGATATCATTGTCAACAAGCCACCTGCGGGGCGCCCAGAGTTTGATTTTACAGCTGCACGGTGGACTTGTCGGAACCCTTCAACTATTTGGGGAACACCACAGAGCCAGGTCTCTTGTATACAAATAATTTCATTCTCTTTTGCAAGTTCTTTCACAGTTTCACGTTTTAGAAGTGTTCCCAATCCATTTATGTTCCAAGAGACCAATTGTATGCTCTGTGGCTGCCCCATTGCCTATTCTACATCACTTAAAGGCCCGTTCACTACTGAATCTTCCCTGTAACTATATGAAGGTCCTGCTAAGCTGGAGGTGTTACTCCAATTCTTCCATGCCTCCAACATATCTGTATTGTTTATTACTATATCAAAATTTTCTCTCCCTTCCTCTATTTTCTCATCGGGGAGCCTCACCTGCCTCTTGCTTAAGCCCGCATGATACCTTAAGAAAGGTTTCTGCTGGGGCACCTTAAACACTGGCGCGAACTCTTCTTTGGACACTAGGCGAATCCCCTCTTTACGGATTTCTTGCTCTGCGTTTTCTATTGCGGACGTCACCAAACCCGAATAAAGCTGTACTTTGGTGACCTCCTTGCCCTCCCCAATTGTTTGGAATCCCACCTTTCTTAGATCTCGAGAGCCTATTCCATTTAAACTTGGGCAATAGGCAAAAACCTTGAGTAGGTGTGCTCTATTTAAATACCCACTCTTTTTAGATTTTTTGCCACCCCTTCCCAATTTTACGTGTTCAAAGTAAAGCCACTTATTCCCTCTATCAACCACTTCTTCTGACTTTGTAACACATTGATAATATAGTGTATTTAATCTAGTTATCACTTTAGGGCTACTTTCCTGATTTGCATTACTTTTATTTTTGCTGGGGGGCTGCCGAGCCTGTGTCTTTGCTAATTTTGAGGTTACATGAATCTCCTTCTCCTGTTGGGTTTGCTTCCTATTATACTTCTCTTTTTTTGCTGATAAGAAGGCCTCTTTCTCAAAATCAATACCTTTCTGAACCCTCGTCGTTTTATTCGATTGAGACTTGAGCTTATGTGTTACCTCTTCTAATGACTCCTTCCTCCCCTTTTCTTTTTTCGTCGCTCTTAAATTGAACTTTCTTTGTGCCTCACTACCTGGACCTCTTATTCGTTTAGAGTGACCATAATGCATATTTTCACCTCTCCTTTTTACCAACATTGGCCATTTTGACACATAAACTTCATGGCCATCAACGTGAGCTTCATCAACTTGGCTTACAAGTGGGATATCGGCTAATCTATCATCCCCCTCCCTCCCTTGACCCGTAGCCACCGGGTCTAAGACAGGTCTCAACATTGAAGGCAATTGGCCTCTAATGCCCTGTAATTCTCCCTCAATTTTAGAGAGGTACGTTTTTTGACTTTTCAGGACATCGTGGTTTAGCATCGTTATTTCTAACAATCCTTGTAGCGATTGTAGCGATTTTTGCACCATTAACATAATTTCCAACATTGAAACTGCCGGGGATTCTGATACTTCCAAGTTTATATCCAGTTTCCCCATTTGTGTCATTGCTTTTGTCCAGATCTTCCTGGTCATTGACTTCCCCCAAGACACTCCTTACAAATCCAACTGGACAACCGTCTGGGTTATGGGCAGAATCGTCACCATGGTTACGGGCCTGACTATCTTCCTCTTTCCCTTCCGCCACCTGGTTGGTTAATCTTGGGGAGGAAAAAGCCTCGGTGACATTATTATCCCCTTCTGCCCTGTCAAGGACAGGACTGATCGGTTAACCAAATCTATGGAGTCTACCAAATGACCATCGAATATTAGGGAGGATCCTTCTTTCCATGTTTCTTCCATTTCTTCTGTTTCTGTAGTTTCTATAGTCTTTGCAGGAGAAAAAACCAGTTTAAAATGCTTTCCCACGAACTCCTTAATTGTACTAGATGCTATGCTCCCCTTACTTCCTCCGTGTTGTACTTCCTTGGGAGCCTTGGGAGTTTTTCCTTTTAATTTTTGGGGGCGTTTTGATTTTTCCTTTACCCTCCGGGGAGAAGGACTCTCCTGGGTAACCTGTTGATTATCCCCATTCAGTTCTGCCTTCTTTGTATTCCCTAATGTGCTTTTATTTTTCCGTGGCGCCATTTTACTCCCTCTGTGTTTCTCTCAACACTTCAAACAGAGTCAAATTTCTTAAATTATTAAATTAAAATAACTAATATTTCACTTACCTCTGTTGTGCCTACTTCTTGTGCTTGCGCTCTTGCCCGTGCCCTTTTCTGTTTTTCTTTGTAGGGTTATCGCTTCTCTCTCCACTCAAGGCTTTACTTATTTAAGGTTATGTTTGAGGCTGAAAAGTCACTCAAAAAAAAACTCACCCAAGCAAGCTCCTACTTCCTTGCCCCTACTTCCTTGCTTCCTTGCCCCCCCCCTCTACCTTCCGTTGTTCAAATGGGCTCAGGCAGAGGCGTGGGAGCTTTTGCTTGATTCTTAATTTTTTAACAAGATTCTGCCTGCCCGTGTCTGTGAATTCCCAAGACACTAGCAAGCCTCAGCAAATCCTTTGTGAAACAGCTGCGTGACTGGTGGAGGGTGTCTGGCACAGATTCTATAGTTAGTCACACACCCGGGCTCTGAGCTCCTCTTTACCTCGGTGCTTGTCTCGCTCATTTACTCACATTCAGCCAAGCGCCTCAATTGACCTTAGAGTTCGCTTCCTTAATTAGCCCGTTTGCTCTCCGCTTTCTGCTTTCACTTTTTACGGAGCTCTGCTCCTGCTCCGGTTTTCCACCTCCAGCGTTCGGCGTTCTGCGTCCATTGGGCTCAAAGGGCACGCATGCGCAAACACACCTTCGGCAACAACAGAGTTGTTGAGAATATACGATGTAATAATGTGGCATGGTTAACTGTGTCGAACGCGGCACTGAGATCGAGAAGTATGATGGCTGTTTATTGTGTAACAGAAAGCCTCCCACCAACGCGTTTCACCATTACGGCTTTCTCACAGTTACCGTTAGGAGTCCTAACTTTACTACTACTAAATGCCTTCTTTGAATACCAAAAGTTAATGTTAATGTTAAACGTAGGTTTGTATAGCGCACGGCTACTCGATCAGAGTGTCCCGGCGCTTTTACAGATCAGTAGTGAGGTCTGAACACAACATGACGTCCTAGAGACCGAAAAGCCACGTCTTGAGATCCTTTCTGAAAGTTAGGAGATTGTCTGCCTTCCTCAGAGAAAGTGGGAGTTTGTTCCAGAGCTGCGGAGCGCACGCCCTATATGACCGACCCCCAATGCGAGCACGCTTTATTGCTGGAACAACAGCCAGAGATTGTGTGGCCGAGCGTAGTGATCTAGAAGGCTGATAAAACTGGACATGTTTCCTTAAGTAGACTGCACCAATGCCATGCAAAGATTTAAAAGTCATGGTCAAGGTCTTGAAGATGATCCGTTTCCTAACCGGGAGCCAATGGAGTGAATTAAGCAGGGATGAAGTATGAGCTCTACGACTCAGACCAAAAATGGCCCTCGTGGCAGAATTCTGTACAGTCTGAAGGCGAGCCAAGAGGTACTCTGGAAGTCCTAAGTATAGTACGTTGGCGTAGTCAAGCCTAGATCCGATCATTGCTTGCACAGTGATTCTCCTGTGGCAATGCGACAGTAGAGGAAGGAATTTCCTAAGCGTGCGTAGTAGCCCAAAACATTGGCCAACTAAGGTGAGGATCTGAGGTTTAAAAGTGAGACCCTTGTCAATTTTCACGCCCAGGTTCTTAGCAACCTCAGTAGGTGACGAAGGAGGGTGCATGTCTGCCGGCCACCAGGATTTCCATTGAGAGGCAGGAGAACAGCCAAAAAAAATAATTTCAGACTTGTCTGAATTGCATTTAAGCTGATTCTCCTGAAACCAGGAGAAGACCGCCTCCAGGCAGCTTTTTATGGAGTCACCTGCAAAATCAGAATGTTTATCACAGGTGAACAGCAGCTGCGTATCGTCAGCATACGATACAATACGGGCGCCATAAGACTCCGACAGTGCAGCCAGAGGGGAAAGATAAATATTAAAGAGGGTGGGGCTCAATACTGATCCCTGTGGCACTCCCACTTCAAGTGAAGGAACCACTGCTGCATGAGGTGGCGACCAGACCAGTTGTTGGCGCTAAGACAAGAAGGACTTAAACCAATTGAACACCGTCCCTCTAATCCCGATCTCCTGGAGTCTTAATAGGAGCCGGTTTTGAGGGACGGTGTCAAAGGCCGCTGAGAGATCGAGTAATACCAGCATTGCCTTCCCGCCTTGATCCGTCACTTCCTTTATAGATTCGGTAACCTCTAGCAAAGCTGTTTCTGTGCTAAGGTTAGAACGAAAGCCTGACTGTGTCTGGTGCAGAATATTATGCTCTTCTAAAAAATGAGACAAGATGGAATGTACATGTTTTTCTGCAAGTTTGGATAATGCAGGGAGCAAAGATATTGGCCTGTAATTGGAGTGCACCAAGGGATTCAGATTAGCTTTCTTTAAAAGAGGGATGACATGAGCCATTTTCCAGGCCCCAGGAACAGGAAAAGTAGTAAGTTTAACCAAAAGTAGTAAGTGCCTTCTGTGAATACCAAAAGTAGTAAGTGCCTTCTGTGAATACCAAAAGTAGTACGTTTAGGATTTTGTATCAGATTAGTCCTATCAATCGGGCCCTATGAGTTTAAGGAGGGAGGAGAGACGCGAGGAGAGATTAAGTCCTGACGGTAGTGAGTAGCCAGGTAAGAGTCTGGCGCTCGGTTTGTTAACTGGTAAATTGGCATCGTCGGATTGCCACTTGAAAGAAGCGTTGCCTTTTTATGTTGAGCGTGCTGTTTGGGATGTGGGCATGAGGAGTATAATACAATGCTTTGGGCACATCAAAGTCGATGTGTGAGGTATCAGATAGAACAGCAAAGGTTCACATGCCCGATTAGTACCTTGTAGAGCACCAGGAGCAGATATTATAAGGTAATTTGCTGCATGAAGAGCACTGTCGTAAAGAAGGACAGTACTAAGTGGCCATCTTGCTTGGGCACTAGTCAAGCCCTGCCCCAAAAGAATCAACATTTAAATATTAACCCGTTAAGCGCGCCGAAAATTCCGCCCCAGTGCGGACGTTCGATTGCGCTAACGGGAATGGAACGTTCAGCGGACGTGCGCAGCACTAGCGAGGTAGTGCACGCGACGACCGCTGAACGTTCCCCGCACTTAAGGGGTTAATGGCAAGGTTGGAGGTTTGATAAATTCATTTGAGGACACCCACTGTCCACATTGTATTTTCTTTGATGTCCTTGCACTGCTTCCACTAATCAATCTGAGGATACCAACTTACTTTTCAGCCTCCAATTTGAAGTGGCTTCACATTTACAGAGCGTTTTTTCATTTTCAGTTTTAGATTTTGTTTCTTAATTTATTTTTTTTAAATTATATTTTTATTGCAGAGTTATAAACCACAGGATACAGTTAGTCAACCAGTTCACTCGTGACATCCCCCCGCTCAATAAACAGTCCAAATTGTACACAGCCATTCAGCCCGCATCCCGGGGGCCGGGCGGCATATTGTTTCATTTAGTTAGGAAAACATCACGGTGTATGTCCCATAGGGACCATGGTTGAGGAGTTTTTTTGCGTATCTGCTTTTACCCCCCCACCCACAACAACACTTCCGTCAGCCATCCCAGTGATAATCAGTGGTACCACCCATGTCGGGGCCTGCCCTAGGCGCTATGATTCCGTCTCGCCTGGCCGCTCCCCCCAGCCATTCCACACTCCACACAGTACCCACCCTCCTAATAGAGTCAAGGTGCCCGGACGGGCTACCATCTAATGGCTTCCGGCCCACCCCAAACTCCCATGAACCAGTCCCCCCAGGGGCCCCCCCCCCCTGGCAACTGCTAGGTGTACGCTTCGTCCTGTCGAGTTGGATGGATCTACTACAGTGCGGGATATAGTACTTCTGTGTTCGCCCCGCGGTGTCCACCGGCTCAGTTCTCACCATCCTCGTCCTCTACCAAAGAATCACGCAAGGCTTGCACCACTAACTCCCATGCACACGCCGCATCCAATACCTTCTCATTCCCCATCTTGACAGCCTGCTTCATCCGGAGCACACTCTCGCAGTCAGACTACCGCAGCAATTCATTCTTCCATCTACGCAGTGAGGGCCCCCCCCTGGATTTCCAATGCCACGATATTTCCCTCTGCGCCAATATCAGACCCAGATCAATGAATTTGCTCGTCACCTTGGTGTGTTTGGTGTGCGGGAACCAGAGCAGCAGGCACGCCGCCATATCGAATTCCACCTCCCTGTCAGTCACTTCGTTCAGGAGTTCCCCTACCTCCGCCCAATAGGTCACCAAGTGCGAGCACCCCCAAAACAAATGATCCATGTCCACCCCCTGAGACGAACACCGTGGGCATCGGGCATCCGGCACCTGGAAGTACCGCTGTAATTTTTCAGGAGTTAGATAAGCCCTATGAAGCACATAGAAATGTACTTGCTGAAAGCGCGCATTTCTCGTGCCCTTCCACGTGCGCCGCAGGATGTGTCCCCATGCCGTATCCGGTATGGGCCGGCCCACGCTCTCCTCCCATTTAGCCTTGAGCCCTTGGAGCGGTTTCAGTCCCTCATTCAGCATCCTATTATGGAGGCACGTCACAGCTTTGAACGTGCCTGCCGCCATCACCACATATTGGCACGCCATAGTCGTTGTCGGTTCCATGAGCCCCCCTCTCCAGTGCTTCTGTATGGCAGCCACCACTGCCGCGTGTAGGAGGAATCCCCCATCGGGCAGCCCGAACTGGTCCCGGAGCGCTTCAAACGGTGCCAAAGCCCCGTCTATGTATAGGTCGCCTACCACCTGCAGTCCCGCCTCCTCCCAATCCAGCAACGGGGACCAATCTCCCCCGTGCGGCAAGGCCGTCAGCATGCCGATCGGGATCTCCGGCGCATAAGGCCGCGACGCCCTCGCTCTCCGAAGGCTCCTCTGCCAGCACAGCCGGAGCGTCCTCTCCTCCATGCTGAGGGCCCGCAACTCAAGCCTCTGTTGCATGACAATATAGGACAGCACGTGGCGTTGTATCCCCCGATCCCGGTCCTCCTCTGGTCCCCGAAACACCCTAGCCACGTTCTGTGTAAGGACCTGCAGCTGTGCCGCTAGATAATACAGCTCGAAGTCGGGGACAGCCATGCCCCCTTCTATCTTGGGGCGAAGGAGCGTGCTCAGGGCCACTCTACGGTGGCCGTGCCCCCATAGGAAGCCAATAATCATTGATCTCAGATCTCTAAAGACCCCCTGGGGAATCCAGACAGGCAGCGTTCGGAAATAATAGAGGAAGCGGGGGAGCGCTACCATTTTCAAAAGAGCAATCCTACCCAGAACCGTCAGCGGGAGGGTCGACCAGAAAGACAAGCTGCCCCTCAGTGCCCGGACACAGCGACCAATGTTGCCCTCCAATAGGTCCGCAGTTGCGTGGTAGATGCAAACTCCCAGATAGGTAAAACAAGATGGCTCCCACACCACGCCCAAGTCGCCACCAGGGTCGGGCGATCCCGCTCGCAGCGGGAACACACAAGTCTTCGCCCAATTAACCTTAAGGCCCGACAGCCGGCCGAACTCAGACAACAGATCCATCGCTCCGGCCAATGCCCGCGAGGTGTCAGCTAGGTACAGGAGCAGGTCATCCGCATATAGCGATATATAATGCCACTGCCCGCCGCTAGCTATCCCCGCATACCTGTCACCCGACCTCGCATGGACCGCCAAAGGCTCCATCGCCAGAGCAAACAATAGGGGGGACAGAGAACATCCCTGTCGTGTGCCCCTGCCCACCGGGTACGCCGCAGACACCAGGCCGCCCAAACGCACTCTCGCCGTCGCCGAGGCATATAAGACCCTTGTCCACCTGCGAAACCCCTCGCCCATGCCAAACCTCTCTAAGACTCCGTCCAGGAACGGCCATTCCAAGCTATCAAAGGCCTTCTCGATGTCCACGGACAGGACCGCCGGGGCTCCCTCCCCGTCCAAGATGGCGTCCATTATCCCCACCAGGCGGCGAATGTTCAGCGCCGTGCTCCTCGTGGGTATGAACCCGGCCTGGTCCCTATGTACCAGGCCCGTCATATATGGGGCCAGCCTGGTGGCTAGGATTCGGCTCAGAATCTTATAATCCACCGTCAGCATGGACAGCGGGCGGTAAGACCTCACATCCGCGGCATCCCGGCCAGGCTTTAGGAGCGGCACAATCAAGGCCTCCCGCATGGACCCAGGCAATGCCCCAGCCTCGAAAGCTTCCGTATACACCACCAGCAGCCTGGGAGCCAAGCTGTCCACAAACTGCTGATAAAATTCAATCGGCAGTCCGTCCACCCCGGGCGTTTTGTTGCGGGCCATATGTTTTATGGCCACCCGTATTTCCGTGAGCGTGATCGGGCCACCCAGCTCCTTCGCGTCCTCCTCATCCAGGACCGGAAGCTGCCTCTCCCCCAGGTATTCCGCAATGTCCTGAACCCCCACTCCCAGCTGGCTCTGGTACAATTCCTCGTAATACCCCCTAAAACGTTCCAATACCGCTGCCTGGGTGTACACCATCTCTCCCTGCGCATTACTAATGCTGAGGATCGGGCAGCCCCTAAGTTCCGAGTTAGCTAGTCTGGCCAAGAGGGTACCCACCTTGTCCCTTTCCGCATGCGCCCTTATAATATACTGCCTGTAGTCATAGCACCTTAAACGTTCCGTCTCGGCGGCGACCACTTCCTTCGCCTCCAATAGCTGGGTCTGTAAATCTGGTCTAGCCGGCCTGCGGCGCTCCAAGTCCCTCAACTTCTCTTCCGCTTTCATGAGGTCATTCAACACAGTCGTACGAGCATTCGAGAACCTACCCAAGCACACCCCTCTCACCACCACTTTCATTGCATCCCATTCAGTGGACCTACTCGTGGCCGTGCCCTCATTCACTCCGAAATAGCTATCAATGCCTTGCCGGACCGCGTCGCTGAACACAGAATCCTCAAGCGTCTCCGGCCGAAGCCGCCATGTTGGTATTACTGAGCGCTCTCTCTGCCATTGAATGTGTACCAGTAGGGGGTTATGATCTGAGATAGTCCTAGCCAAGTACTCCGCATGGGAAATCAATGGGGCTAGGGATCCACCGCAGAGCACCGAATCAATCCTGACATGCAGATCATGCAGAGCAGAGTAAAAGGAATAATCCCTGGCTTCCCTGTGCCGCTCCCTCCAGACGTCCAGCAACCCCCATCTATCCTGCCAGTCCTTCCTGTGTGCGGCCAACCTGCGCACCGGGGAGTCCACCAGGGGGGGATGGGACCTATCCAGAGCCACATCCGTGATCGAATTAAAGTCCCCCCCTAGCACTATCGGGCCCGCCAGGAAAGAGGCCAAGGACCCCGAGAGACTATCAAAGTATCGAGCTTGATCAGTGTTCGGCGCATACACACAGCAGAAAACCACATCCCGTCCATATAACCTCCCCTCCACCGCCACAAACCGGCCATCCGGATCCACGACTTGATTCAGCACTTGAAAGGGTATCCCCGCCCTCACCCAGATCAACACCCCCTGGCATACGCTGAGTAAGTGGTGCCAAACACCTGGCCCCGCCATCTTTTCTGCAAGGCAGCACACTCTTTTTTGGTGAGATGAGTCTCCTGGAGCATAGCAATCTGAACCCCCCTGCGTACTAGATATGCATGGACCTTGTGACGTTTCACCATAGTTCGCAGCCCCCGGACATTCCACGTCAGGCATTTCAAATTAGGTAATGTCCCCATTCCAACTTCGTACAGTCCGAATCAAATAACGAAGGTTCATAGCCCCCCCATGCAGTTGCACCCCCCCCGAACATACCCAGAACAGAAAAACTTCCCCAAACCCACTCCCCAGGACAGAGCACACAAACCCAATGTCCGCCCCCATCCAAACCTTGAACCAACTTCTCGCACTCTTACCCTGTGGTCTCCACCACAGTCGGCCTTAAGGGCCCAAGGGGGGTGAATCACCGCCGATCCCAGCAGGCGGAGCCCGCGCCCCGCGCCTTCATCCCCTCCGAATCACACAGCCCCCCCTCCCGGCATCCCGCCCTCCGTCAGCAGGATACCACCCTACCATGAAGTCTCGATCTAGTCCCAATCCAATCTCAGCCGCAAAAGATACCATCCGATGTCTGTGGGGTCACTATCGGCCCCTTCGAGCTTTCCGCCTCTGAGAGTTCCTCTCCCGTCCTGCTGCCTTCCCCTCCCGAGTCCGTTTCTGCCCGTTCACTGTTCTGTTGCGACCCTGTAATGGCCGCCGTCGCTGCGAGTGCATCCCTCTTCTCCGCCGCCATTTGAGCCTCCCGTTTCTCCCGCTGGCGCCTGTTGCGGGATCTGATGCGTTGCGATTGCCTCACCCGGGGCTGCTTGGGCTCGTCTCGTCTACTTTTATGCGATCTGTCCGTCCCCGCTCTATACAATTCCAGCCATTGCCAGACTTCATCCGGAGGCTGGAAAAAGTGCGTAGACCCATCCATTATGATCCGCAGCTTAGCCGGGTAGAGCAAGGAGTACTGGATGCCTTCCTCCCTGAGCTCCTTCTTCACTGCTAGGAACGATGCCCTGCTCTTCTGGACCGCTTGGGTGTAGTCCGGGAAGATCGTAACCCTACTGTTCTCCACCTCATAAGGGCCCGACATCCTGGCCCTCTGGATGAGGAGATCTCGGTCCTTGTAGTGGAGGAGCCGCACCACCATCGGTCGGGGGGGGCGGCCAAGCCCCGGCGGGCGAGCAGGTACCCAGTGAGCCCGCTCCAGAGTGAAAAAAGGAGTGAGCCCTTCCGGCGCCACCACAGTGCGGAACCAGTTCTCCATATAGGCCACCGCATCCTCCCCCTCAATCCGCTCCGGCAGGCCTACGACCCGCACGTTGTTCCGTCTATTGCGGCCTTCAGCATCCTCCGCCCTCCGCTCCAGCGAGTCCAGCCGGGCCAATATGTCCGTGATCCTATGCTCCGCGGTCACCACCGATGGCTTCAGGTCCAGCAACAGTTGGTCATGGTCCTTAACCCTATCCGCCAGCTTCGCATGATCCGCGCGTAGCAGCCCCAGGCCCGTGGCCACTTGGGCGATGTCTTGGTGCAATGCCTCCTTAGTCGAGGTGATCGCATCAAGTATGGCATCTAAACGCCGGTTCAGCCGCTGTTCTTGGTCAAGCTCCGGGGAGGGATTCTCGCCCAGCCGAGTTGAAGTGGCCGAGTCCCCCTCAGCGCGTCTCTCGGCCATCGGCCCTCCGATCGCCGCCATTCCAGGGTGCTGCCACACAGGTCCAGGAGCCCGTTTTTCGTCGGCGCCCGTAGGCCAGTGCCAGTCGCCGGGCACCAGGCAGAGCAATGTCCCCACCGACTCTCTCAGGAGCAACGACCAGCGAGGCGCACTCCGTTCCGCCGCCCTCCTCGGAAGCCTGAGGGGGAAAGGATGAGTCTTAGGACGGTGGCCAACGAGGGTCCCCAAGCTCCGGGCGAATCAAGGAAGCGTCCCCTGGTCTCAGGGCACAGCACCGCCGACCCTAGTGCCTCGATCAGCTGATTGCAGGATCTCTTGCCAGTTGGCGACAACTCGGCTCAGGGCTGATGTTCGGGGCCGTCCGACCTCCTCACCGCCATTTTCTTCGCACCCTCGGCAACACCTCGGCCGCTTCTTCTACTCGGTCTCCTCGGGGCCAGCAGTCCCCCAGCGACTCTCCGATCGTGCCCAGCTGTCCCCTCAAACTTCAGAGGGCAGGAGCGTCGTCTCCGGGTCGCCTAGGGTTCCGAAAACAGGAGAATTAGCGGGATTCCGCGCGGAGCTGCGAGCTCACGCCGCCATCCCGATCGGCGTCCAAGCCACGCCCCGTTGTTTCTTAATTTATATATACTTAATTAACCTGTTCATATTATTTTCATTTCTAAGCAGTCACGGATTCCCTAAAATCATGTTGTGTACCCGCAGGGGTCCTCAGACCACAGATTAAGAACCGCTGGGGTAAAGAATGTGTCCCAGCCAGCAGTGTGATGTGATAGAAGACTGCCTTGGTTAGGAAGTGGATCTCAAGAACGTTGTCTTTTTTTTATTCAAGCGTTTTGCTATTTAGTTTTGGTGTGCATAGTTTAAATAAGTCTCAGAACCTGGCCACTTGTCTGATCTTGTGTCTCACCCTTCATGGGTGGGCAAAACACACTGCACACAGAATTTGGCTATGTGCAGTGGGGGTGCAGCACATGTCCTCCAGCTGGCCCCTGTGTCCTGCCATCTGCAGGTGTTCTACCCCTGCTGTGCATGGCCTTTGGCTTTGCACATTGGGGATGTGCCGCAAGGCCTTGACACCCTGCAGAGTGAGCGTTGTCTGAAGCGCTTGTTGTCTGGTCAGGCCCTGCACCACGTCAGGCAGCTGAAACCCAGACTCATCCTCGACATCCCACGACACAGCCACATCTCCGGACACCTAAGAGACCTGCACTGGCTCCCGGTCAACAAGAGAATCACCTTCCGCCTCCTTACCCACGCACACAAAGCTCTCCACGACCAAGGCCCGAACTACCTCAACAACCGAATCAACTTCTACGCTCCCAAACGCCACCTCCGATCCGCCAGCCACGCCCTCGCCGCCGTCCCACGCATCCGCAGAGCCACTACAGGAGGAAGATCCTTCTCATACCTGGCCGCCAAGACCTGGAACTCCCTCCCGGCCGACCTGCGCCTGACCCAAGACCACCTCTCCTTCAGGAAGAAGCTCAAGACCTGGCTGTTCGAGCAGTAGCGGCACCCCCCCCAGCGCCTCGAGACCCTACGGGTAGGTAGCGCGCTCTATAAATGTCTTTGATTGATTGATTGAAACCCGCTGCTCACAGTCGTTGCTGATGCACAGTAGGGGTGGGGTACATGGTCTGAAGTCCTTCTACAGTAGGGATGGGGTGCGGGGCCCACAGGGCAGGCACAAAGCCTGAAATCTGTGCACAATTGGGCTGGGAGTGTATGACCTGGTCAAGCGAACTAACCATGCAGCATATGGGATGCCTCCGGGAAGCCATGCGCTTTATAAATGCTAATTAATAATAATAATAATAATAATAATAATAATAATAATATGGCCCTCTGCTGTGCACACCACTGGTGGGGGACAGGCCCTGCACCTCAACCCTCTGTGGGCTTCCATCCCTGAGGGATGGACCACAGCCCAGCAAGAGGCCCTGTTCAGCGTGCCTCCATCAATGTGCATCTGAACTGCAGAGGACATGGTCTCTGGCCCACTCACTGCTGATATTTGAGCCTTGTTGCCCACAATTTTCTGCTTTGAGGGATATGGGTGGGCCGCAGGGTCTGCGTTCCACCCTCTACAGGTATCTGATCTCTCATGCACTTGGCCTGTTGATGCTGTCTTCCTCTATGCTGGCTCTCTTAAAGTAGTTGTGTGCGATGCACCACCATGATGCAGAAGTATGTACATACTTTCTAGCATAATTATTGTATTGGAAGTATACCCTTCCAGTGCAACATCCTGTAACTAGACAAATTCTGAAACATTTCACCCTTTCTACTTTTGCTGTACACTGCAGGACATATGCAATAAGAGGAATATTTGTGGAAACGAAACATTTCTGTTTGTTATCTCCTTCAAGGTGGTCTTATTTTGTACATAACGCTCTGTTTGGTTTTCGCAGTAGATGTAGCTTTCTGTCAAAACTATGGGCACTTTCAAAAATAAAACCCAACACATCGAGAAGCCAGAAGTCCTGCTAGTGTGTAATGCAAAATTGCAGGCATCACAGCAAAAGAATCGAGGCAATTGTCATTTCAACTAACCAGTTCTGCCCCTAAAAAAGGTCAGCTGCAGCATAAAGCAAAACAAATTACATTTTATACCAGAATAGGTACAGCTTTCTCAATACCAGTCAGTGTAACTTAACTACTTGACAGAAACGTGCTACTTCCAGTAAAAACATATCTAATGAGCAGGTGGGAAGATCTTCTCCCCGAGGAAGACAGATTATCCTTGAGGAGAAGATATAATTCATACACACAATAGTGGACTCGTTATTCTCCTGAAACCTTGCTTCCACTTGCTAGGTTAAAAAGGCAGGTGGCAGGTCCCACAAATGTGCAAATGTACAACCTTCAATGAGATGGCTTACAGGCCTACTTGAACTATGAAAACTAGCAAGCATATTCAGAGTTGCTGGAAGCTACAAATCACTGTAATGACATGCATACTTATCCATACTTGATTATAAAACGATAATCTGCTCTTAATCATAAATGTAAACAATTATACTATAATGCATAGGAGTATATGAGCATGATACAAACAGGATTTAGGTTTTAACAGTGCTAACATGGACCTGCCCAAGTTACACAAAAAGTAATAGCACCGTGACAGAAGGCAACACAAAGCAGCACAAACACCATTTCGCGCAAATTAAAAGGCAGCTTGCCAGTGCTTTGTGTAGACTTGCAAGACTATATGTCACCTTTTAAAAATACAAACTTGTTTTTATTAAGAGGAACACACAATAAGGCAGTGCATTCGATCCTGGTGGAGGCTCCCATGAAGACATTAGGTACACTTCCCATTGTTCTCAGCAATAAGTCGAATCCACTTTGGGCACAAGTACAGTAAATAAGGATATAGCAGTGTCAGTTTCGACTGGAGAGCAGTTCAAAAGCAGGATGTTTGCCCATCGCCATGTGATATTTGTTGTGCAAAGTAAAGAACAGTGAACCAACTATGTGTCACTTTACATCTCTATAACCCACTGCCAAACCTTAGTAAATCTGACACTGAGTGTGTGGAAGTTTAGACAATGTACCTGAAGCGCAACTTTGCGAAACCACATTGGCTGAACATTTCGTTTGGAAACATTATAAATTCATTACACTGAAACTTGCAAATCACAAATCATACTTAATGTTCTTTATAAAATATGTTGTTGTATGGATAAAGCGCTTGCTACTATATTGCTCATTAATGCACTTTCACAGTGGTCAACGCTACTGCTTTAAACTATGAAAATACATAACAACCACTGATTTTCCTTATTTATTTTCTCATTAACTTGTCACGTAAAGATCTTTAACCATTAAAATAATTGTTATATCCTTGGCAATAATATAAGAAAATAAATCACTTGCAAAAAACAAACTGATTCCTAGAACTACAGATTCTTTGCTCATTTGTTGAAAGTATTGGAAATATTCCTATGAAAACTTTTATAAACAAATCAAACCACATATATACTTTCATAGAGCAAGAAGTGATCTCGGCTTTATTATGAAACTCTACCCTTATGTGAAACTCCAGGGTCACTCTGTAATATCTAATAGAGGTAAGCTTTTTTTTAAATATTTGTTGCACATTAAGGCCTTGGTTGAACTTGACATAAATGTAATATTTTTACCCACTAAGAAAAAGTCAGTTTCCTCTGTACATTAGTTTCCAAAGTCATCAGATCAGAGCATGTTCGCAGTTTCTAGGGAGGGCAACAGTGCATTGTGTAGATACTGTTCTTTAGTTTTTTTGGAAGATATCAGCTTTAAAATCATTGGCCGTCCTTTGTGTCATGAGTTTAATCCAGTTACTATAAAGAAGATTGGTTATGTCTCACTATACCTCAATCTGACCCTAACATTTAACTCTAGAGGAGAGACAATAGCTAATTACAATGCAATTACCTCACTGTAGTACTTTGCTTCTGTTAAAATTACTACTTCTTGGTGAAGGTTTTACATTCTGCAACTCATTCTCTGAGAATCAAAAGGCCTTCGGCAACATGGTTTGTAGTAGGTCATTCATTTGACGACTGGTCTTGTTAGCATGCGAGATCTTGTGGCGTAGACAAGAATATGTGATTGCCTAACATGGACATTGTATGGATTGGCATCCCATCATCTTGTACTTTTTGTGAAAAGCATTTCAGCAAATGAGCATCTAGATGTAATGAGCATTGTAGAAGCAATGATTTAGGCACATATATTGGTGTTGCTTTTTCATTTGAAATGAAAGAAGCCCTTGGAACATTGGTGTATTTCCTCTCGCACATAGGCTGTGTCTAGTGCAACAATGGTCAAAAGCAGAAGTGGAAATAGTCTGAATAGTTTTGCCCACAAATAGACAAATCCTGGAAATATGTCTACAAAGTGATTTCTGCATACCCCTGGAACCATGTCATAGGATCCTTCTTCAACAATAACATCCAGTTTAACAAGCCTGGAATTTCTGAAGAGATGAAGTGCAGAAGAGAATAGGATCTTTCTTGGCAACCTGAGGAAATGCATCCTGTTTTGCCTATAGGTTTTGTCACAGCACATCATAAACTCAAGGGCTTTTCTCAGAGCCACCTATTGTTTATAAATATGGCT
Source organism: Lissotriton vulgaris (assembly GCF_964263255.1). Taxonomy (NCBI): domain Eukaryota; kingdom Metazoa; phylum Chordata; class Amphibia; order Caudata; family Salamandridae; genus Lissotriton; species Lissotriton vulgaris. Next base: position 113,247,893 of record NC_141699.1, read on the forward strand.
TTTTTGGTAATGAAAACATCCATTTTCTGAACAGTTTACCCATATCTTCCTTGATGATTCCTCTCTCAAAGGGACTTCTAGTGAGAGTTCCTGGTCATGGCTAATGTATTGTGCCAAATTCCAATTTCATTTTCAAAGTGTTCACAGCCCTAAGTGAGTGGCTTGCTTACTCTGCCTCTGCCCAAAAACAGACTTAAAGTGCAGAATGAAAAGATCATACACATGTAGCTAGAGACTTATTCAAACAAGGAGGAGGGGGTTTAGCCATGGTAATGTGTCCTTGGTTAAAAAAAAAAAGCATAAACATGAAGGTGCTGCTCCGTTGCTAGAAAATGTAATTGGTATTCTGCTAAGAACATATGAATCGTGCATGGAGCTCAGGAGAACTTGTTTGATGGGGTTAAACTACTTGGATAGCAACCTTTCAGGCCTGCCTCCACACAAGGGATCAGCGCGAGGATCATTTTATCGCTTTTATGCCATCTGCAGCCGAATTAGCTTGAGAAGAAAACAATAGTGGCATTCTCTGCTGTGGAAATACAAAGCCAGGTTTTTATTTAACATTTAGGGAGAATGACAATCAAGTGGTATATCGTAGTTTCACCATCTCAGTCAGAACATCAACACTTCAGGTATGAAAGAGCAGCAACATCCTAAGCAAACAAGTAGTCCACTTGGATTAACCTAAATAAAAAAATGTATACAGCGAAGCTTAACAATCACTTTGTCAGGCAAGATCAAATCCCTCAATGCCCTACCTCACACACAAGTGGCACGTGCTTATATGACCGAAGGGATCACTTAGGATTACATTATTGCCTCCAGATGTTCGGAGATTGTCTAAAGCTTTGCCAGTGCCTGCTTCTTCAAGCAGGTACCGAGAGGCCACAAATATCTTTGTGCTTACTTCATGTGTGTTTATCATTGCATAGCAGCCTGCAGAGTCATTGCAAAGGGCTGCGTTCTGTATCAAGTTTTTGGTAGTGGAGGAAGGCCCCTTCAAACAGGCCATGGCAACCCTGTGCATCACCAGAAGTAAAAGTAGTTATAAATACACAATTTGAGGAGCACAAAGTTACAGAGATTTTTTCAACCTCTCAAAGTTTATATGTTATTTATAATGGAGCATATGACAGCAAAAACTTCTACCAAAGGTGCAATAACCAGATTTGTTCACATTCAGGTTGTTTTTCCATAGTTTTTATTCATAAGTATTTTGATAAAACAAGATGACATGTTCAAGAACAAACAGCCTTTGTGTTTCGTTCCTATTCACATGGGACTTCTTCAGGGCTATCAAACATAAAAACATACATACAGACAATACATTAGAAAAACAATCAAACAAAGAACACTTAACATAAACAAGATTACAATCTGAAAAGAGTTGTTGTTCCACACAATAATGTGTATACCATTAGTTAATTAATGGTCACTCTTTCAGATAATAAATCAAAAAACAAGACTGAATTATTTACACACAACATGAAAAGTATTTTACTAATAAATACAAGACTTTTTTTTACATAAAACAATTAACTTAAAAAATGCAAACTGCATATGCATATAAATCCTAATTGCACGAGAACACATATTTTTCCTACACCCATTGTTACAGTACACTAGTATAGATATAGTGATCCTATACGCTGAGCAGCATAGATAACCATGATCCTCCTTTCAGTCCTGTTCTTGTACTAAACATCTACCTCAACTTAAGATTTATTCCTGTTCAACCTAACCACTGATTTACTGACCTTTAAGGGCATAAAGGGCTACGACATCATGGCTGTATCTCATGTTTCATAGTAAATGACTCTATCAACCCCTATTGTATTAGCTTGATCTTGGTAGTACTAAATTACAAACAAAAATTAACACCCTCTTTCAGCCAATAAGAATTGATATGGGACAAACACTCAGGGCATTTCAAAAGAATTTTGCAAGCAGTGCTAGATATCAAGGTCTCATTGGAATCTAAGATTGATGCATTGAATGTTGAGGTGAACCTCGTTCGCCATGATCGCAAAAAGCTTGCAGAGTGGGTGGATGACACAGAGTTGGCTCTCATATTAATGTGGTCAAAATTGAAGGAGGTCCACTTCCAATTGCAAACAGTGAAGGCAGAGATCTACAAACTGCAGAGACGAGGGATAATGAACAGATCTCCAGGTACAATAACATTGGACTTCTGACCTTTCCTGAACACCCAGAGGGACAGAATATGAAACACTTTCTAGAACACTGGTTGCTGAACACGCTTCTTGTAGGCAAGGCCCCAAAGCTCTTTTCTACTGAAAGGGTGCATTGCATAGCGGAGTGCCCTCTGAGGCCTGGAGCCTCACCCAGTCATCCCAAGGCTGCTCAACTTTAAAGCTAGGGATCACATTTTGCAATTATTTATGGCCAAAGACTCCTTGGCCAAGGAGACTGCTATTACGGCTTACCTGGACTACACAGCAGAGGCGCAGTGATGCCGCAATTCTTATGCTGGAATCAAGCAGCGACTGAGCCTCATTGATATTAAATATGCCCTACATTTCGCTGCCTGGTTGCATGTTGTGGAGGGAGATAACACACACTTTTTCTAGACACTGGAGAATGCAGATGCTTAGTTGCAGTCGAAGGCAATGGAGGCCCCAACAGAAGACGAACCCACTGGAGGAGGTTAGAAACATAGGAAACAAAAAAAGTGATGCGCTGCTGTAATGGGGGAGGTAGTGAGAGGCTGGAGACTTTGTCTTGGTAAGGCAGGTTTTATTTTTACATATAGCTTTTTGTGGCGAAAGGTCAGTCTTTCCCGGGCAAACTCAGAGGGATCCGTGGTGAGGCTGTCTTTGTGGTGTCTCTTCTCTTTTTGCAGTCGCCCTCCTGGCAGTTCCTTGGGACCCTCTCTCGACGTGGCCGTATAGAACAAAACATAAACAGAAGGACCGTTACTCTCACGTCCTCACTGTGTAAATCCCGAGGGAAACCGGGGAAGTGTGGGACACCGCTGAATGGTGCTGTATACTGCAGGCAATAGTGGAGGTTTTGTGGTGAGGAAAGAGTGAGGGGAAAGGAGGTAGACACGGGGAGATGGGTTTCGGTATAGTTACACTATGCACACCTATGAACAACCGACTGCACTGAGACTACAGTGCCTCCGGATCTATGGCGGAACTGAGATCCTCCTCCCCGCCCACCTCGAAAGCTTCTGCCGTACCTGTGATAGCCACACTCCTCCCTCGGGAGTGTGGCACGGCGAAGCGTGAATCCGTTGGACTCCTGGCTCGTCTTCTTCTCCTCCTGGCTTGCACTGTTTTTCGTCTTTTTCCACACTCCTCGCTCCGTGTTCTCCGGTGTCGTCACACGCTGCCTGGTGTTCTTCCTGATCTTTACCAGCTGCAGTGAGATCCGCGTCACGCTGGGGTGGATCTTCGTTTGTGGGACACGCCCACTTAAAAGCACCGATTTGACTTCTCTCCCTTTGCGGTAGTGGCTGCCACGGTTCCTGATGTTCCTGAGGGGAAGGAGGGGAGGAATCGATGAGCCACTATTCGTCTTGTGTGTCCACTCTCTCGTGACGGTGTACCTCATTACACTCCTCCCTCCCTGGTCTCTCCCGTTCGGGGAGGGAAGGTGCCCTGGACCGGAAGTCTGCATTACAGTTGTCCTGTCCCTTGCGATGTTTCACTGTGAACGAATAGGGCTGGAGGAATAGAAACCACTGCAGAACTCTTGGGTTTTGTGACTTATTCTTCTGCATCCATTGCAAAGGGGCGTGGTCGGTAAACAATATAAAGGAACGTCCCTCTAGGTAATACTTTAGTTTGTCAATGGCCCACCGTATGGCCAGGCATTCCTTCTCGATTGTAGGGTAGTTCCTTTCTCGAGGATGCAACTTCCGGCTAAGAAACACAATGGGATGTTCGTTACCGTCTTCCCCATCTTGTGACAAGACAGCCCCTAGACCCGAGCTTGAGGCATCTGTTGCCAGCGTGAAGGGTCTATTAAAATCAGGAGGTATCAGGACCGGACTGGTTGTTATAGCATTTTTGAGGTATTCAACTGCCTCTTTTGCTTCGTTGGAGGGTTGAATCAGTTGTGAGGGTTTTGTAGTTCCGTGAGTTTGTGGGTTTGGTTCGGATGTTCCGAACCCGTTCAAATAAGGTCGTCGGAAATAGACAATTCTGGTGTCAGCAGACCGCAAATGACGAGTGTAGCGTGTATGAGCGTTTTCGCATGAATCGATCTATGAGAACACTCTGTATTCAAGGATTTAGTTTGAACCTTTGGGTTCCATTTTGTGTACGGCAGCCATTTTGAGTGGTTGCCCTCACATAGGCCGAAGATTACGGCCGAACGAGTCCTTGAGACACCTATGTCTTAGCTGACTTCTGAATGACCTGGCCGAACTGACTCCGTGCCCAAGGCTGACCTCGTTGAGCCAGTTCCTTGTTAAACAGCTGGTCAGATAAAGATCAAAGAGTAGGGCAGGCCTGAGTTTATGGTATACTGCTCCCACCTTTCTATCTCACTTCCAATCTGTTTCTGTTCCTTCCTTTATGACATAATCACTGATTTGTTTTGAGGGTTTATGATGGGTTTGTCCGGCCTGACCGAACAGGATAATGGAATGTGCTTGGTCATTTCTGGTGGGCTGGACAACGGAGAATGGGATTGTCGTCATACGCTACTTTTAAAATGTCACTCTGCTATTGGTCGATTTATATGAACCCAATGCTAATTTGGAATGTTGCTTGAGGCTTGATTTTTGGCATAAAAGACCATGCTATGCTCATTGAATTTGTGCAGTCTCTAGCGAATCACCCGTGTGTGCTTTGTAGATCTCTGTTCCTGGTTGCAGCCAATAAACTTTGGTCTTTGACGTCATCAAGAAGCGTCCCGTGTCTCTGTTTGCCAAGACAAGGGAACTCGAAGGTATCAGGCGTTTTCCCTGACGCCGCTGGGTTCTAAAACCCGGTCCTCCAGTTTTACTGTCTTTCTTAGTAGGTTGGTCAGAGGACTGGCTATTGCTGTAAAGTTCTTGAGAAAACACCTGTAATAGCCGATGAGGCCTAGGAACGCTCTTAAGCCCCTTTTTGTAATCGGAAATGGGGTTTGTACTATGGCCCTCACTTTTTCCTCCTGGGGGGCTATTACACAGTCACCTAGCAAAAACCCGAGATACTTAACCCTGGGATGGTAACACACTCAGCGGTATCCACAGGATAACAAACTTACTGTACAATTTTCAATTACTTAGTGGAAGGTTAAAGGAAAAAAGAGCAAAAAGAGTTATATTTCAAAGTATCGGCAAAGGTGTATCCTGACCCGTTCGTGTGGGTCAGGATACACCTTTGCCGATTGAGCTGTTTTTCAAAACGTACGGATTGCAACCTCGACTTGATTTGATAGCCAGTCTTTTTTAGACCAACGGATGTGGTCTTACCTTTTGATCTTTAAGAATTCATTTGTTGCCAACCGGTCCCTTGAAGACCTATGGATGTGGTCTTAATTTTCAAACTTGAAGGGAGTTCTTTTCAGCATTCGAAAAAACATCGTCCTGATGATGGTCTTTTTGACGACTGCAGCCAAGACCGAAACGTCGACACCTCATCATCTCCTTTAATGTTGTCTTGTGACACGAACTCACAACCACTTTTTATTGATTAACTTGGGTTGTTTGCCTCATGTATTAGGAGTTGATGCGTAGAGTTATGAACTATAGAGAAAACTTTGTCCATCTTTGTTCATGACTTTTTTGCTTTAATTGATTTGTTTGTATTTATCTCCCCAAACTTTGTTGAAGTAAAAACTTTGTTTGAAATATAACTCTTTTTGCTCTTTTTTCCTTTAACCTTCCACTAACTAATTGAAAATTGTACAGTAAGTTTGTAATCCTGTGGATACCACTGAGTGTGTTACTATGGTACAACTCACAAATCACTGAATTATTTAGAAATAAGTCCCTTGTAGCATTTTTCGACTTGAATCGTACAGTGCCCAAGCCTACAAGGGTTGATTGGGTTTCCCCTGCCTATAACAATAACCCTGGGATAGGCTGCTCGTGATGTTTTTGCGTTTAAGTGTAGACCTGATTCCTGGAGTGCCCCCAACATTTGTTTTATTTGCTCTAGGTGTTGTTCCCATGTTTTGCTAAATATAACAATATCGTCCAGGTATACTGAACTATATTCAGTATGATTGTGTAGGACGTTGTTCATAAGTCTTTGAAACATGGCCCGTGTAATCCAAACGAGAGAACATTAAATTCATACAGCCCGTCCTCAGTGGCGAATGCTGTCTTTCGCCTATCCTTCTCTCTCAGAGGGACCTGCCAGTAACCCTTCGTCAGGTCTAGGGTGGTTATATACCTGGCTTCTCCTATACTCTCCACTAGTTCGTCTACCCAGGGGATTGGGTAGGCGTCAAAGGCAGATATGGCATTCAGGGCCCTAAAGTCCATGCAGAATCTTGTTGATCCGTCTGGTTTTGGGACTAACATGATTGGGGAGGACCAGTTGCTGCATGAGGGCCTGATCACACCTAACCCGAGCATGTCTTGTACTTCCCTTCGAACATCTGCTTTCCTTGCAGCAGGGATCCGATATGGTCGTTGTTTTATTATTTTGCCTTCTTCCGTGTCTATTCGGTGTTCTGTTAAGTGTGTCAAACCCGGGGTGTCGGAGAACATTGAGGAAAAAGGGCACAGAACCCTTAGGAATTCCTTTTTCTCCCTCGGGGTCAGGACAGGGTTGACAGGTAACTGGTCTAGAGTGGACTGGTTTCCACTCACTGGTAGGCCAAAATGGGTAGACCGTGGAGGGGTCCCAATCCATTTTTTAGCATGTTTATGTGAAACATTTGCTGTCTCGTTGGGGACATTTTAACTCTGTAGGTCATATTACCTATCGTTTCGACGATAGGATACGGCCCCAACCACTCGCTCCTAAACTTCTGGGTTGAAGAGGGAAGTAACACTAATACCCAATCACCCTTTTCCAGCTTACGCCACTTCTTGACCTTATCGTAATGGGTTTTCTGTTTTTGTCGACTGTGTGCAAGATGCGAATAAGCCAGCTCCCTCAGTTTCCCTAACTTGGACCTGAGTTGTTGGGTGTAGTCCAAGAAGGACCTTCGTTCCTCAGTCTCCTCTTGCTCCCATGCATCCTTTGTTATCTCTAGTAGAGAACGAGGTTGTCTGCCATAAAGTAGCTCGAAAGGCGAACATCCCATACTGCTCTGAACTTGTGCCCTTAGAACATAGACGGCCATGGGTAATACTGTGTCCCAGTCTTTGTTCTCCACAGTCAACATTTTCTTCAGGGTGGGGAGGAGCTACGCCAGCAATCAAGATGGCCGCTTAGGCTACCAGCTCCGCCGACCTCCGTCTTCAGCCAGATGATCCTGTCATATATCCTGATCTTACTCCCGACCTCCTTGTGGATGAACTGTTGCTGAGTCTGATGGTGCAATCCCGAGAATTTTATCGCCTTGATTGACAGAGTTATATCGTGTTTCGAATTTCGGCCTAACCCAGCTTGTGAGCCGGGGCCTCGAGTACTGACCCAGCTGGGCTACAGTTGAACAACATCGGCCGTGGGACTCAGGCAGGGGCCGGTCTCTTGCAGTGGAGGTTATCCTCGCCGATTCTGATGGTGGTTATTTGGTCTTGTTGCTACTGAAGGAGTGGTGACAAGATACGTCTGTGGCTGTGGGGGGGGCCCCGTCCCGGAGACCCGGTTTGCTGCGGCGGGGTCTGCTGGGTTGGGGTCCTCGCTCGCGGGATCGGAATGCAGATCGCGTCTGTTTAACCGAGAAGGTGCCCTCCATTGTCGTCCGCTCCGCTCTTGCCTATTCCCCCGGAGAGGCCCGGCTCTCCTGGGAATACTATCATGTTTGAAATCGAGCGAGCGGAGATGGGTCGGACGAAGTGTGAGCTGTTGTTAAGGACAGTACTGTCCGCCATCGGGGCACTTCATTTACATCTGGAAGCCATTGTCCACAAAATGATCGCTGGTGAAGTTGAAACTGGGTGTCTGAGTCCGGGCTCTGATCCATTGCAAGATCTAAAATGAACTGAGTTTCCCACGATGCACATAGTAACGGAGGATGAGGGCCCCGTGCAGGAAGAAGTAATGATGCCCTTGGTCAGTGTTCAAATAAATAATTGCGGTGCTTCGAAAGGATTGTCGCAACCACCATTGCTATAGACTGAGGTAGATCTACTCGGTTCTCCACTCCCGGAGACTTCCATTGGTGAATATCGGATGGCAAGAACATATTTTCCCTCCCTGGCAGTTTTACTACGTTCACGGAGGAAACATCTGGACTTAATGTCGGTGAGGGGGAGCTTACGTGCGGCTGAGATTTGCAAGGACTTAACGTTTTTGACTTGTCCAACACTGAACTTTATTGAACTCCTCTCGCACTTCAATTCTCCTGTGACTACGGTGGTTCTACCGGATGGAGTTCGCATGAAAGATCGGAAGGGCCAAGGATGAGATTGACTGACTGGGTCTGATTTCGGGGCTTTAGAGGACACGGGGTTTGCTACCATTATGCTTGCGGGAGATTGGGCGGTGTTTAAAACCTCCCCTGTTTTATTCTGTCTATAATTCCTGATAGCTTTTTGGTTACTATAGGGGTTGTTTGTTTCTGGCGGGGGGAAGGGAGACCGGGAGCCTGTATGAAACTCTCCTCCTCCTCCACTTTTTTCTACTTTTAGTACTTAGTTAGTTGGGGCGACAGGCACACTGCTAGTTGGGGTTAGGCGATAGCCATATGCAGGGGTGCAGGGTGAGGGGATGGGTTTATTGTTTTGTTTTTGCTTTCGTTTTTATGGTTTCTTTCTTTTCACTCTCTCTTTCAGTTTCTCTTTAGTACGTAATATTGGCGAATTATCCTGATCTTGACTATATTCCAGTATCTGGTGACAATGCTTCTTTTACTATCCTGATTCTATGGTTGGACAGGTTCTGAGGGCTTGCGCCTAAGTTGGGTCGTAGATTGTAATGTCGCAAATCCTGCTTTGTAATCCCTAGCGTGGGCGTCTCAGCTATTCTTTTATTGCTTTGCGTCTACCCTGTTTTTGTACCTGTTCACTTTATTATTATGTCCGAATGCATGGCACCCGATATGTCTATTCCTTTACCTTGTTTTTAAAATAATAAAAAGATTTTTTTTAAAAAACATTTCCTTCAGGGTTGTTTTTAACGTACGGTTATATCTCTCAACGAGACCGTCCGTTTGTGGGTGGTAGGCTGACGTTTTTATTTGGTGTGGGTTTAACATTTTACACACCTCTTTCATCATTCTAGATACAAAAGGAGTCCCCTGGTCCGTTAGGATCTCCTTGGGGAATCCCATCCTGGAGAACAATTCCAACATTTTGTCTGCCACGTTTTTCGTGGTAGGCGCCCTCAAGGAAAAGGCTTCGGGGAACCGTGTGTGGTAATCCACTATTACCAGTGAATAGGTGTGTCCCCTTGAGGTACGAGGTAGAGGACCTATAAGGTCCATTCCAACCGTTCGAATGGTTTCCCTATGAGGGGCAGTGATTGTAGGGGAACGGCCTGGGGTCTGGTCATATTCTTCTTTTGGCATATCTCACAGCTCTTACAGTAGTTTTCGGCCTCTTTATACATACCAGGCCAGAAGAAATGTCTGGTGATGTTTTGCGTGGTTTTCTCAGCCCCTGAGTGTCCTGCAGTGAGGTGAGTGTGAGAATAGTATAAGCCCTGCTCTCTGAAGTCAGTAGGGACCACCAACTGGGGCGGATCGCCTGCTTTCCCTTCCCTGTAGAGAAGATCCTTGCTTATGACACATCGAGGGTAAGACACAACTCTGTTAGACTGAGCTACATGTGCCGCTTCCCAGGCATTAAACAGGGTGGCATTGTTGCTTTGTGCGAACCAAAAGCTTATGTCCAGGACCCATAGTTCTGTCACTAAAAGGGCAGGTATGTTGGTTGGAGGGCCTCTGGTCTGTTAAGGAACTTGGTACCGAATAGAGACATGAAGTCAGGGTTGTCTACCCCTATTATAAGGTCTTCAGGAAGTGAAGCTACAACTCCCGCTTTAACTGTGACAGGGGTTCTGTTTTGGGGGATTATAGGGATCTGAGCTACTGGATAGGGTTTCACGTCTCCATGTACGTACCTAATATGCACTAGGGCATTGGGAAGAATCTGGGAAGGTAATACTAAGTTTTGTTGTACTACGGATTGGCGGAATCCCGAGTCTAACAGCGCCAAGACATGTCTCCCATTTATGGATATATGTACATAGAACGTTGGAGCCATCTCAGCTGTATACATGACAGCTCTGGGGATATACCCCACTTCCATGGGTTCTTCCTGGGGCTTCCGTCTTGGGCACAATCTGGCTATGTGGCCCCATTCACCACAATCGAAACATTGAGGACCCTTAAGGGGGTTGAAGTCCATTTTTGTCGGGCGGGGTTTCATGAGTGGTGTTGGTTCTTGTTTCTTCTTTTCCGGTTTTGGAACCAAATTCGCTTTAGGGTTTTTGTCGGCGTCCCATGCAAATGTCCGGGGTTGGGCTCTGGAATAGATAGTGGCCATTTCGATAGCTTGGGCTACCGTCAGTCCAGAGTGTTGTCGCAACCATCTTTGCGTGCCGTAGGGCAAACCTTCCATGAATTGCTCCAAAACAATGCTGTTCATAAGGTCTTCTTTGCTTCTCTGCTCTGGTCTTAACCATTTTTCTGCTGCCATCTTCAATCTGAGGTAAAGGGTCTTGGGGTTTTCTCCCGAGACTCACTTCTCTCTTCGGAAACGAACCCTATATGCTTCTGAATCCAACCCGAGATGGTCAAGGATGACCTCCTTGATTTCTGCATAAGGGGTGTTTCCAGCATGGTTGGCTACTTGATAGGCTGCTTGTGCCTCCCCGGAAAGTAGCGGGCCAAGAAAAACGGCCATTTCTCCGGATGCCACCCACATGCCTGGGCTGCTCTTTCGAAATTGGATAGGAAGGCGTCTGGGTCTTCCCCTTGTACATACTTTTGAAGGGAGACACCCGAAGGGTGAGGCATCGCTGTTCTCCATTCAGCTACTGGACCAGATGCTTGTGCGACCTTCTGGAAGTTCTCACGTTGGGCGCTGATGGCATTTTTAAACAGTTCTCTATCTGCCTCCGCCATCGTTATCTGGGATTTTATGGCCCATTCCAGTTTGTCTTGACCCTCAATGAGGTGTTGTATCACTTGTTCCATCAGGGGTTGCTGGTGGGGGTCAGTGGATCCCACTTCTGACACCACTGTAACAGGGGAGGTAGTGAGAGGCTGGAGACTTCGTCTTGGTAAGGCAGGTTTTATTTTTACATATAACTTTTTGCGGCGAAAGGTCAGTCTTTCCCGGGCAAACTCAGAAGGATCCGTGGTGAGGCTGTCTTTGTGGTGTCTCTTCTCTTTTCGCAGTTCCTTGGGACCCTCTCTCGACGTGGCCGTATAGAACAAAACATAAACAGAAGGACCGTTACTCTCACGTCCTGACTGTGTAAATCCCGAGGGGATATTTTGTAGGTATCAAGGACCCCCTGATATGGATAGGACTCCTGGGTCAGGGAAAACAATTTTTATGTAAGGGTATATATCCAGGCAGACTTATAGTACAAAGGCTGGCTATTAGAAAAACATATTTATATAAGCATGAATAATAAAATTAGTGCAATGGACTGAAATGATATCAAAAAGGATAATTTTTAATTTCAATATAAAAATGAATAAATACATATAGTTTTGTATACACAAAATACACGATAAAAAATCTTAATACTTTATGTGGCCTTTCTTCAACACATATTAGGAAGTCATAACAATATATAAAAAAGGCTTTTTCCTTATTTTTAGTTCTCTGGTTATGGAGAATAGGGCTGTGTGTCAACGCATTTCGACAAAGTCTTTTGTCTTCATCAGGACAAATGAGTATTCAGCCACTTTTTCTAAAACAGTTTATGAACAGATAGATTCGAAGTTGATGTAGGGAGTAAGGCACCTTTCCTTTAATATCTGGAGTCGGTATGTGATAACTGCTTAGACAGTGTTCACTGCTTCCATCTTATTTCTACCTGCATCTACTTTTCATCGTCTTTTAAAAGAGAGGGAAACCTCAAGCGTTCTCCGTCATTTTCATCAATATGTTGCGTAATAATTGCTAAAGCTGGTTATGCGTTTAGCTTTCTCAATCGTTGATTATTAAGAAAACGCGGTAATGGAGAGGGACCGTTGCGTTTTTTACTCCGCTTTCATCAACAAAGGGCTGCAGTTCAAATTGGATGTCCGTTAACCGGATCACGCCCACGTTATAATGTGAACGGAGCTCGAGACGTCTCTACCTCCCTCAGCGGTTCGTGCAGTGATGCCGCAATTCTTATGCTGGAATCAAGCAGTGACTGAGCCTCCTTGATATTAAATATGCCCTACATTTCCCTGCCTGGCTGCATGTTGTGGAGGGAGATATCGCACACCTTTTCTAGACACTGGAGAAGGCAGATGCTTGGTTACAGTCGAAGGCAATGGAGGCCCCAACAGAAGACGAACCCACTGGAGTAGGTTAGAAACATAGGAAACAAAAAAAGGGATGCGCTGCATACCACAAGGTCATCCTTTTGACACTCAGGCAACCATGGAGAGGGTGCAGGTGGTGGCAGATGTTGTTGGACTTAACAAGAACTCTTTTGAGGCCCTGACCTCGGTCTGTGTCTCAGAGTCCAAATTGGGCTCCAACAACAAGTCCAATGGCTCTGGAGTGTTGGACCAGGAGGGAACAATGCTGTTGCCTTGCTTGCGGATGATCTCGCCTGATGAGGTGTCCATCCCATCGTATATATGGGGGGCAGCGCATTCTGTGTTAGTAAGGTAGCCATGATTGTGGGGGGCTGGTGGGGGCATGACACTGCTGGACAGCACAGGGGCACCTCCTCTGCCTGGTCGTCAGAAAGCTAACCTACCACCCCTCAAAATCTTTCCGACATAGACACGTTTTTGTTACTGTCAGTTCAATATTCAAGCATGCATGCTGCATACCTGTTTGTCAATGGCCCTATTGCACACACTACCGGGGGAGGGGAGCTGTGAAGATTGTTCTTCACATTGTTTTAATATTCACAGTGGCTTATGTCAGTAAGTGGATAATTACACACACATGTACACATATGGGCACAAAAACCTGGCCCTGAAAGAGGGCCTGCTCTCAGTGTGATGTGGGGGTGGAGGGCAAAAAACTCAGAAATGGGCAACATGGGTGGTGTAGTTTTGAGACAAGTTGGTGATTGGTAGACTGGTTAGCAAAATCATATGACCGAGATGGGAGCAGCACCTGCATCCATATTCCCCATGTACAATGGGTTGACTTGGTACATCCGGGGCATGGCTACAGCTAGGAAAAGGCACACACTATATACGTACCTCAAACGTCGACACATTCAAATAGCATTCTTACAAGAAACACACTTGGTGCTTTCTGAGCTTCAAAAGTTAGATAGTAGATGGCAGCCTAGGCCGCTGCAGGTAAGAGCCGAGGGGGGGGCGGTTTTGAGAGACGACCACAAGGGAAATCTAAATAAATAATTAATCTGGCCTCGTGGTCGTCTCTCGAAATCCTCCCCCACCCGTACCCACCGCCCCACTGCTCTTACCTGCAGCAGCCGCGTCTGGTAGATGGAGGGGTCAGTTTTCTTGCACGTCTTTCTAGGAGTTTGCACGAGGTGTGCTGGTCTGGATAGCACCAAGGGTCCGATATGTGGATGAGTCCCACAGGGCAGATGCAGTGGGCCACTATGTGGTAAACGAGGGGTGCATGGACAGATAACCACTGGCTTTACTGGCACTCTATGCCCCTAACACCAATCATGCGGACTTTCTAGACAGGATAACATCTATGCTCCTGCTAAACCCACAGATGCCATTTATATGGGGTGGCAATATTAATTACGCCTTGGATATTGAACTAGAAAGATCACCCCCTCCCCCCTCGCAGGAGAAGTTTGCCACAGAATGACGCAACACTTTCAAAGCTGGATTGAAAGCAAGAGGAACTATCGCACATGGCGGTTGATGCACCAAACCCTTAGGGAACATTTGTTCTAGTCCTTGGTGCATGTTATCCACATGACAATAGACTTGTTCTTCTGCACTGACACACTATGCCCACATATAAAGGACTTGGAATATTTAGCATGCACCATCTCAGATCATTGCCTACTTAATGCTCCACTGGGACGGGCATGAGCAAAGATTCGAACCTGGAGGCTAGGCACAGAGGCATTACCCAATGCATCTTTCTGTGAGCCCATAGGGACATGCATAGCACAATACTTTTCTGATAACCATGGCTTGGCCTTTACCAGGGCAATGGAATGGGAGGACTTCAAAGTGGTCATGCAGGTCTAATGCATACCAACCACATGGGGCCTTAAACATACACTCATTGAGATCCTATTTGATATTGAATGCGATATGCGACTTATAGAAATGCAGACACCGACGCAACCCAAGACACACACGGAACTCACGGAGAGGTTAGGTAGGCTTGACTACAAGGAATATGTAGCACTACAGGGCAGAGAAAGTGAGAAGATTGTGAAACTGCTGACATAGCTGTTGAAGGGTTAAATGGAGCATGCAACAATAGGGGCGATCAGATCAATCACAAGTACCATACTCAAAACCCAAGAGAGTTTTAATGCAGCATTTGTAGATTATTACAACACTCTATATGCGTTGGGCCCACACCCTAGACCGCGACAACTATGTGACTATATCTTTGTAATGCCCCTTGCCTACCTTAACTCTTCACAATGCAGTGACTTAGAGGATCCACTGTGAACAGAAAAAGTTACAACTACAATAGCACAGATGGCAACAAATAAGACACCAGGCACAGACTGCCTGCCCATTGCATTTTATTGCACATAAGGAGCACAGGTGGTGCCATAATTGATATAAATATACAACTCGGTGAGAAAGGCTAGCCTACTCCCGGAGTCAATGTGAGAGGCACGGATAGTGGTGCTGCCCCAACAGGAACGTGACCCGCTGAACGTGCGCTCCTATTGGCCACTGTCATTGCTTAACCTAGATTACAAGATACTCAGAAAAGTACTGGTGAATAGACTGCAGCTAGTGGTTTGGATAGCTGGCGGCTTTTACACCCTTCGCTCTGCCACTTCTCCTTCCATTCCGGTGCGCATGGTAGTCTTTCTCGTATAGATTACGTTCTCACCCTAGCAGCACATGCGCCCGCCGTGTCTGAGGCCCGGTTTTTGGCGCGGGGTATCTCTGATCATTCCCCATTATGGGTCTCATTTGACTTTGACGTCATTCTGACGGACCGGCCGGTGGCGGTTAACCCCTGGTATTTCCGCAATCCCAAAACTCGCGCTCTCCTAGCCAAGGCCATCGACCTTTACTTTTCTGAAAATGAGGGTTCAGTTGGCTCGGCCGCGACCCTGTGGGAGGCGTTTAAGACTGTTTTGAGAGGCGAGGCCTTCGATCTTATAGCGGAGGCCCGAAGAGTCAGAGATGCCGACTTGGTACGCATCGAGGAGGAGATCATGAGCCTTGACTCCCAGTTGGGGACCGAGCCCGACCCCGCTCGCCTACACACCCTTTCCCTCAAACAGTCTGAATACCGCGATCTTGCCACGAATGCTGCCCTGGCTTTGGCTAAGGAACAGCAGGGTCGTATCTATGACGTTGGGGACAAGGCTGGGAAGTTGCTGGCCTGGCTGGACAGGAGGGAGATGGCTAGCAGAGTCGTGCCCGAGGTTATGGGCGACAACGGTGTGGTTGTCTCTGACCCCAGAGCCATTGCCGAGTCTTTTGCTGATTATTTCCGGGGTGTCTACACCTCTACTTCGGACCACTCCGAGGCTGACTCGACAGCGCTTCTCTCGACCGTTGACCTTCCCTGTCTCTCTGATGAAGACCGCGACGATTTGGACAGAGATATATCTGCCGATGAGATTGCTCTTGCGATCCGTTCGTTGCGGTCGGGTAAGGCACCTGGCCCCAACGGCATCCCGGTCGAGTTGTATAAGATTCGGCCGGACGTGGTATCCCCACACTTGCTTACTATGTTTTTGGAAGCGCGAGACGCCGGCCTTCTTCCCCTTGACCAGAGGTTGGCCACCATTGTGGTCATCCACAAGGAAGGGAAGCCGAGAGACCTGTGTCGTTCTTATCGTCCCATCTCTCTCCTGAATGTTGAGCCTAAGGTCCTCGCCAAGCTGCTCGCCAATCGACTGATTGGAGTTATTGGTGACTTAGTGCATCCGGACTAGTCGGGCGTTATTCCTCACCGTAACACTGCTCTTAACTTGCGTCGACTCCACGGCGCCCTGGCTAGGGCCCATACCCTTGAGGAACCGGCAGTCCTGGCTTCCCTCGACGCCACGATGGCCTTTGATTCTCTTGAGTGGAGTTACCTCTGGGCGGTGTTGTCGAAGCTCGGTTCTGGCCCGGTATTTGTGGGTTGGGTAAAACTTCTCTACGCCGAACCGCTGGCCAACGTGGCTGTTAATGGCCATCTATCGGCGTCTTTTGCCCTTCACAGGGGCACCAGACAGGGCTGCCCTTTGTCGCCTCTATTGTTTGCCCTTGCTCTCGAGCCGCTTGCGGCCATGCTGCGCACACACCCTGATCTGCACGGCATAACCTGGGCCCCCGGTTTCGAGGACAGAATCTCCCTCTATGCCGATGATATTCTGCTCTATTTAACCTCCCCCTGCAAGTCACTCATCGTGGCATGCGATGTACTCAGACTTTTTGGACGGTACTCTGGCCTCGTTATCAACTGGGCCAAGTCCTCCCTGTTCGTCCTAAAGGGGGACACGCCGCCCCTCCCCAGAGGCTGCAACATACAGATGGCCAGTTAAGGTTTTAAGTACTTGGGGATTTACATCTCCGGGAGTTCGAAGGCGAGATATGACCACAACTTGCTCCCTCCTCTCCAGCGTCTCCGGCGCGATGTGGAGAGTTGGCGCAAGCTACCGCTTTCACTGCTGGGCCGTGCGGCATTATTCAAGATGATGTCTTTACCCAGATTCCTTTATGCTTTGCAGAACACCCAAGATCCAGTCCCGGCCCGCTATTTTAGGGAGATTGAGAGCCTTCAACGTGCCTTGCTCTGGGATGGCTGTCCCCGCGTCGCTATCACGAAGCTCACGCTTCCGTGGTACGACGGTGGCGTTGCACTGCCGGATGTGCGGAGGTATTACTGGGCCTCCCAACTGGCGGCTATAAACCATGGTTTGTATGGTCCGGTGAACAGCCCCGGCTATGCAATGGATAGGTGGCTCCTGGGTGGTGGCAACTACTACCGGGCACTATACTCGAGGTCGTTGGATAGGCGGATGTCGGGTCCAACGAGGACGGCGGTCCACATCTGGCGGACGATTACAAAGGCGCAGGGCTGGCAGGGCAGGCTGACCAGATTCACCCCTCTGTATGATTCTGATATTTTGGGCAGGTTATGGCACACCAAGGGCTTTGACAAATGGGACCTCATAGGTATCTCCAGGGTTGACGACATGATCTCTAAGGGTGAGATCAAGACCTTTCTTCAATTGCAGGCTGAATACCAGTTGGGCGGCTTGGAGTCCTTCCGCTATGCTCAGCTGCGGCACGCGCTGCTCTCTGCCAAGCCGGCGGAGGGGGCGATTCCAGAGAGCTCCCCCTTGGAAGATAGAGTGTTGGATGGCCATATGCCTGATAGTGCTATCTCATTGTCGTATAAAAAACTAATCAATGTCCGCACCGACCTTCTCCTTGGAGTGCGTGATCAGTGGGTGGGTGACGGCCTGGAGATTGACGATGAGGACTGGCAGAGCGCTGTGTCCTCCCCTAAGGAAGTTGCCATCTCCTCTCGTCTTCGGTTGGTACAATTCAAGATCCTACACAGAGTGTATGTGACTGGCCCTCGGCTTGTGCGTATGGGGTACTCGCCCGACGGGCTTTGTCGTCGTGGTTGTGGTGCCCTTGCTACCTTTCTGCACATTATATGGGAATGTCCCATCATTGCCTCCTACTGGAGACGTGTGCATAGGATTATGAGTGAGGTAACTGGGGTGGTGGCGAACGCAGAGGCTCGGGGGTGTCTCCTCAACATCTGGGAACCATCCGATCACAATGTAGCACAGACCCAATGGGTGACCCTGGGCAACATGGTGGCGAAACGGGACATTGCGCAAAAATGGGGTGCTGCCACGGCTCCCCTGGTGGTACAGTGGAAGGCCAACATGGATTGGTGCATGTTCAGGGAAAAGACGGTCTATGTAGCCAGGGGTAGGCCCCGGAAATGGACAAAAGTGTGGGGGGCCTGGAATGCTTACCGGAGAGATATTTGCTTGCCGCCGGAGCCTTTCTCCATAGATGAACATTTGTCACCATAGCCTGTGACACCAACTGTGATACGTTGTACTGTCTGATCCTGTTTTTCCTCCTCCCCTCTACTATCCTGTTTCACTCTCCTGTATCAGCGATTCAATGCTTGTTCTCCCCGGTCCGCTACCAACTCCTCGATAGACTCCTCTACTCCATTGCCACTCTTTAGCGCCGCTTGGCGTTTCTACTTTCTTTGTTCTACGTTTTCTTCCTATATAAAATACAAAAACAACCTGCATTGTACTGTAACAAATGTTTTTGCACTATTCCTCTCCTGATTCACCATGCTGCCTTGCCTCCGAGATGTCAGGCTAAATAGCTGTGTGCATTTTTAAATAAAGGTTTTAACATTTTTTTAAAAAAATAAAATTGCTATTTAGTGAAATGTTGGTCATTTAATTGTCCGTTTTTTATAACAATGTGGTGTAGTTGTGTGTTGAAAATAACGCATTTTTAGAATACCAAAATATGTTTGGCTAGTTTGTGTGTAGATAGTATATTTTAGTTTATTTAATTTTCAAAGTGAATTGTTAAAGGAATTACATAATAAGTCTTTATCTTTAAGGTAATTCCTTTAATTCAGAGAGCTTTTTGTGTAATTTCTTTTCTTTCTTTACTGAATACAGTTACATTTGTGCTGGATTTTTTTTATTATTCTTGTGTACACATTTTGAATTCTTGGAGCTTTTTCGTGGATTTTTATTGGAATGTCTGAAGAATCAAGTTGCCTACAGATAAAGAATCATAATATATCTGTGGAAGGGGATGTTTTTTAAGAGTGAGGACCTAATTACGATGCCGGTCGGACATGTGTCCGACCGATACCACTGCAGTTCCAATTAGGATGCGACCACACATAATGTGGTCTGAAACTTCCATTTGTCAACGGGAACTTGTGTGACAGGCTGAAAATACACGCAGCCCAAGCTCCCATTGAAAAATGGAAGTTTGTGAACATCCCAGCACTGTGTAGAACGGTGCCTGCCACACGGTGCAAGGATGTTTAGGGAGGCAGGCCCAAATACGGAGGCCGCATTTGAATTTGGAGGGTCATCTCCCACAAATGGCATAATTGAGCCTTAATACAATGACATATGAGGTATGTACTTATAGGACAAATCCAATTGAGAGTTGTATAATGTGCTCCCATGACTTAATTTAAGTCGAATGGTTCTCTAAAATTGAATATGGAATGATGATCGCCATTTTAAGAGAAACCTATAAGAACATAGTTACTGGTATCATAAGTGCAACTTTTCTCTATGCAAGTAGTTTTTCTGAACTCAAACATAGCAATGAAATGAAAATGTGTTTTGTTAAACTGTTAAAATAGAACAACATTCAGGATAGCTAAGAGCTTATCAAACATGTAACCGCACAATATTTAGTGGATTGTTCGGATTATGCAAGTTTAATAAAGACATTCTAGGGCCAAGTGTCACTTCTATTTAACGCCTGAGTAGAGCTATGTTGTTGAAAGTATGTCAGGCAGAGATGATGGGATATCCATTGGCAAGCAATCATGTTGTAACATAAGGGGCATAGAATAGAACAATAATAGAAGAATAGGAGAAGAATAACTGACTAAATTAGAATTTTAGAATATCTAGAAGAACTGTTATGTGTATAGGCTGTTTAATCTGCCCTCTCATCATTGGAGATCTGATATGAACCTTTTTTTATTTAGATTTGATGAAACTCTTTTAGTCCTGAAGAAGGTGGAAACATTAAAGAAATCACCGAAACGCTGCGTCGACTTTTTAAAAAAAACAAAATAGTTCTATCTGAAATCTGTAAGAA
This sequence comes from Lissotriton vulgaris, assembly GCF_964263255.1. Taxonomy (NCBI): domain Eukaryota; kingdom Metazoa; phylum Chordata; class Amphibia; order Caudata; family Salamandridae; genus Lissotriton; species Lissotriton vulgaris. The sequence continues at coordinate 113,268,086 of NC_141699.1, forward strand.
TAAGATTGTAACCCATTCCGGGAGGTATTGATAGGCTTTTTGTCCTAGAAAAAATGTTTTTAAACATGATCAATGAGTTAAATAAAATGTTTTTAACAATTTTGTTTTCAATTTAGTGTGTGGTTCATATGCAATGAGCGATGACTGTAGGGTAGATCACAGTGCAGTACTTTTGAGAATAAATAACAGCTATTATTGTATAAAAAATTGTCTCCTGTATGGGAATTTTGATACCCTTATGAACTATTGACACTTGGTCCAGGGTAAAAGAGGTTGTTATATTGAGTGTAGGGACTTTAGTGTTGTTGGTTACAAGAAATGTCTGTCAGAAACCGGCATCATAATCCTAACAGCGGAAATGTCATCTTTAAGGGTTTACAACTGTCTTCCGGCTCCTTAAACTCGTCGGAAAGCGTCAGTTGGTCCGTACGCGCAATGCGTTGTTTGGACCGCAGCAGTAGATGGTGGTCAGACCACAACTGACGAGCTGTCGGTTGTGGTCCAACCACCATCATAATTAGGCCATTAGCGTTGTTGGTTTGTAATATTCTGTTTAAATTTGTTTATACTGAAATGTTTCAAATAATTGTGTGATTTTACTGTCATGTTATTTGAATTCTGATTATTTTTCATTAAGTAATATTTGTTTCATTTACTCAACGAAAATTGTTTTTATGTTTGGCACATTGTTTTGTGAGTGATAGGTGTACAAATTTATAGCAGTGTGTAGGTTTTGGAGGCTAAATAGTCTAGATGCAGTAGTTTTGTATTTAGGTTTACCTCTTTACAAAGGATTACATGCATATGCAGGATTTGTTTGGATAGTTTTGGTTTTAAGGTTTGTGATAGGGATTGTTGAATTCTTAGGGTTTGGCAACTTTGTTCTATTTGCACTATTTTGATAAATTGGTACAAGGTTGTATTGTGTTAGCCGATTGTGGCTTGGACAGAGTTGTAAGAAATTGCGGGTAGATCGTGCACTCCTTTTAAAGTAAATCTGTTATTAATCCTGAATTTTTTTTATCTGTGTTCTTCACCTTTCCTTGTGTTTACCTTACACAGTGAGACATGTACATCGGGCTAGAAGCCAACTGGGTGCTAGGGCAAAGGTGTGCACAACTAGTGCTTGATATACAAACATTTCAAAACAAATCAACAATAAGTTTTCTTCTTTAGCATTATTTTTAATGCATTCTTCCTTATCAAAAGAAACAATGACAATTATTTTCATAATTCTCAACTAATACATTGCAACTGAACCTGCATCAACATCAAAAATATACAAGCAGCTCAATTAATCCGTGGCATTCAGTTTGATCAACATAGCCTGAATGCATTTCAGAACCAGCATCCCTTCATCAGGGGCACATCTTTAAAAAATTAAAAAATCATATTTACATGTACTTTCATGGATTGATATCTGTCATAATACCATCAGCCCAAACTTTCTCCCAAAATCCAGTATCTTAACCGTTTCTGTGGTGTGCCTAATCTTATGCGAGCTCCTCCTTCACACCAGTGTCATGCAAAAAGTGGAACAGTCCAAAATGTCCAGTGTCCATAATTAATGGGAATAGTGTCATACTACAACGGTGTCATCGTGATTACTCACTTGTCACAGAAATCTTAATATATCAAATTCTGAAATGCCTTAGCGGTCTTGTAATGTGGCTGTTACTGTAGAAAACCATTGAATGGTCTCTAAATGTTTGAACAGAGTGGGTAGCTTTCTTCTTTGCGAGCAGGCACAAACGTAGTTAAAAATGTGCTTCTTTCATAGTGGTCCGCTAATCGATTTTGGCTTTTCATTTGTTGTTTGCAGTTTCTACTGTGGTGTTTAGTTTATTCAAATGTTTATGTTAACTGGTGTAGGAAAGTAGTATCTGCTTTCATAGTCACCCCCACGTTTTGCTTCTGTCATTATGTTTTACTGACTAGTCTGACTGGGATCCTGCTAATCAAGACCCCAGTCTCTGTGCTTCTTCCCTAAATTGGACATGGTGAGTACTTAGGTACACTCCAGATTGGCTACTGGTGTACCCTTGTACGTCCCTAGTATATGGCATTAAAGTACCCTACCATTGCAGCCTGTGTTAGCTGGTGCTTACAACAGATATGTTTCCTTATATCTGAGGTCACTGGTCTTAAAATCTATAAGTCACCCCTAAGGCAGGCCTTTTAATCCTGAAGGCAGGGTGCTCGGTTCTAAGTGTGAGGGTGTCCCTGCATTAGCAGTACACCCCTACAACCTTCGGAGTCCATTCTCCCAGGTTGTAAGTGCATCAGCCATTAAGATACATAGAGTGGCCATGCGTCATTACGCAATGGCTATCTATAAACTGGCTGTAATAAACCCTGACATATTTCCTATCAAATTAGTTGGAATCATACAAATGATATCATTCCATGGAGGTCCTCAGTGCCCCTGGTACCAGACTTCTAGACCCGGACAGCAAACTATGGCTGCTGCTGAACAGAGACATGATTCTGCCCTCCTGCTGCTGAGTCAAACTCGAACATGGGGATGGCAGGGCAATAGTTTTCCTGTCACAGGGAGGTGTGACCACCTCTCAGACAGAACTTACTATATTGGGACAGGGTGGGGGCACATGCCAGAGTCACTAGACTACTTTCAGGGCACATTTGGTGCCCTTCTTGCATACTCCAGTTCAAATCAGTTCAGGGAGCCGTTGGCACCTGCTCTGGTGTGGAACGGGACAAAGGACATGGGAGTATCCTCCCCAGTGTCCAGCCCTTCCTGTGGGAGGGACCCTTGAATAGTCCCAACGATTTCCCTAGGGTACCTAAGGGCTTACTTGTGGGTGGGTGCCTAAATTCATCATGGGACAAGATTCAGATCCAATACCACTTCTTCTTCAACCGTCTGGGCACTCTGGACTTCGCTTTGGGAACAGAGACTGTAACTGGTATGACTCCTGCTGCACCTGGTCTCTTCGTCCTGCAAGTCTCCCTGCAACGTCTGTGCCTGTGCTCCATACAGGTTCTTCTCAGGACCTGTGGGCATCCAAAGACACCCGAAGGAATCTCCCTTGGAGTGAAGGAGTCACTCCCTTGCATCTGCAGGCACCGCAACACATCTGACCGGTCTGTTGATCCTGGGCTCTCACGGACCCCGAAAGGCTCAGCAACACAGGTGGTGGTACTGTAACTCCCTCAAGGCCTGCACTGTCTTCTCACCAAGTTTGAGGCCAGTATCCCTTGTCGGAATTGCTGGAACAGTATCCTTGTGTACTGCATCTACTTGCTGTTGCCAAGGCTTGTTGACTCTCTCCTCCAGAGATCTTGGGGCTCCAAGAACCTCAAGCCTCAAGAATCTGTTACAGTCAAGATCGTTGCCTGCACCACATCCTTTACACAGTGGGCCTTCACCGTTTGGTGAGCTGCTCAAGGACCTCTTGCGACTCCTGTGCCTCCGGCCCGGGGGTCCTCTCAAGGGTCTTCGCTGGCTCCAGTGGTCTCCCCTGCTTTTGCGGGGCCCGCTCTGACTTACCTACTCATGGTGGGTCACTTGGACCTTGCTGGTCCCTACACAGCCTCTTTTCTACGACTACGTTTTTTGTCGCTGCTAAGGCATGTTGGTGCCCCTGATGGACACTGACTTCTTGGTTCTCGACAGCCAACATGGGACAGCTTGTGCACAGCTCATGGTCTTCCTCTGCATCACCGGGTCTATACAGCTGCAACATCAAGGGCACCGTCGACTCTCCTGAATCCCCGACATCAGTGGGCATTTGTCAGCTGTGCCTCCTGGTCAATCCTAAGTGGCATAGATGCTGTCCTCTCTGCTTGCAAGTACCTCTCAACTTGAATCCATCTTTGGGTTCCACCGGACTCTTCGTCCCTTCTTCATCAGAGTTATCTTCCTGAAGTACTCAATTGTGACCTACGGCGGTTTCCGACGCCACTTCGCACCTATGCACCCGGCTTCCCAGGTGTAGGTATCCTGGTTCCTGGGATATCCACAAGTGGGGTGGCTCTCCAAGCTTCCGTCCTCCAGAGGGGTTCTTCAGGGAAGGGTCTTTCTTTCTTTAAAATTGCAACTGTGACTTACCCATTTACTTCAATTGAGTATGCAATCATGTTTCCACTCTGCACACTACCTCCGTGGGGTTCCCCTAGACACTCACCTTGGGTGGTTCCTTGGATCCCCGACTCTTCAACGTCTTTTGGGTCCACTCTTGACTTGGGTAGTGGTTTGCATTCCACTATTTTAGTACATGGTTTGGTCTCCCCCTTGGGACCACTGTGTAATTGTGCTGCTCGCTTATTCAATTGACAAAGTATTGTGTTTATTGTGCATATATCTCTGGGTAGGAGATATATTGTATTGTGTTAATGAGCGTTAATAATAAATACATATTTTTGATAACTACACTGTGTGGTTCTTTTTCACTAAACCCATACCATAAGATTAAGTGCTGGTAAAACAAGCTGCTTCACACTCCTTCTGGACTAAGCCTAATGGCTGCTCCCTGGAGCTACCACTTGGAGAGCTCTCTAAAGTTGTCTAAGACCACTAAAATCACTGTAAGGGTTGTCTGGATTAGTGCTGGGTGATGCACTTACATAAGTGAGCACCATATACTAAGTTTATCAAAAAGTGAAAATGGACACTTGTTACACTTTTCAACCTTAGGTTTAAGGAAGAAGAGTACCCTCAAAAAAGCTCAATGCTGATTGGAGTGCGGTATATATGGTTCATCCGCCCCGCATTGTAGTTATGGCAGTTATCATAGGGTTTTCTTCAGTGTGTTGGCTGCCAGCCTCATCCAGAGGCTCTGGTTTCAAGTGCAGTGTCCAGAGATTGAGGGTTTCCCCACTTATAACGTGAAAAACAAAAAGTGCAGAATAATATTAAAAATTGGAAAAGAATCCCAGTAGTTTATTAAGGGGTAAATTCCCAATAGAATAAAATGGTGTTATACTTGAAACAGACCGAGTTACTGGGTCTGTAGGTATTGTTATGGATTTGTCGACATGTTTCAGCTCCTTAGGCCCTAGGGGTCTGTGGAGCTTTCGTCAGGACTTACAAACAAGTAGATGTACTCACACAATTTGTGCAGTATCGTATTCCAATGAAATTTATTTCAAGGTAGAATCATCTCTCCAAATTCTGAAAAGAAATGTTATATTAAATACGAACAACTGTAGTTTTATCTGATGTTCAGTACAAAGTGGGGAATATTATCCTTATGTGGAGGAGATCTATTTTCTAATCTGTTACATATAAGGAAGGGAAGGTTACAGGGCAGAATTGTTCTGTTCTTGTGTAGGTCTAAAATGCAATATAGGCATATACATAATATTCAGCATGCACATCCTAAGCTGTATTGAAAGGTTTATGTAGTTAATCATGGGCGATAATGTGAGATGAAGCGTTCCTCAAGTAAGTTCTTATACCTCTTAAGGCGCTACATGTCTGGGTTTTAATTAGTTGTTGTCACAAAAATTATGCATAACAATCAGCATGCACATCCTAAGCTGTGTAGAAAGGTTTCTGTAGTTAATCATGGGCGATAATGTAAGATGGAGCGCTCCTCGAGTGGGTTCTAATACCTCTTAAGGCGCTACATGTCTAGGTTTTACTCATTTGTTTCCACAAAAATTAGACTAGGGCTTGTTTAAGTATATACGGTAATGCAGACTCTCGTGAGAAAGCGCTTAGCGAAATAGGCATCTCGTATTTAAAGTATTTTAGCTCCTGCCCATGTTAAGACATGCAGTTCAGCCCACCACGTTTAACTACAATTAGGAAAATCCTACCTGAATTTGTAGGACTCGTTGATTGCTTCGGGGGGATCACTTCCTTAAGTGCAGAGCTAGCATAAATAAAGAGGGAGTCCGGCATTAAGTAAACACATTCACAGCGTCTTACCAGATATATGAAGATCTCACCCGGCGCCATTACCCGCGTGTGGATAGTTTTCCGACTGGTGCTGGCTCTGTCCCCGGATACCGGATGTATGCCGGTTGTTCAGATTTAAAGGGGCCTGGATTGAGCGAGCGTCTGAGATTAAAGGGGCCTTGTATATTTTTCATGTATCCGGCGATTTGATTATGAACAGCCTTAACTATTGTTGTTCTATTTTAAGTTGGCCTTAAATTGCATTTCCTTAGAAACAATGGACTTATTTCCCGTTTTGTTTTCTAAAGTGGATTTTAGCCACTTCCAATATAGTTAAAAATAACTTTTAGTAGAATTGTTTGGAAAACAGACTTCCTAGTACTTATTTTGGAGTATGTCCTTCATTTCTATGAACACATGGTGCTATGTATGAGAAAAAAACAGAAAAAAGAAAAAAACGCTAATTGAAAAAAACTGTGAAGCACTGGCTATTTAACTGTGAAAGTTTTACTTACTGACTGTCTGTAAGCAAGGGCGGATGCCCGAAACGCGTCAGATTTTGTTGGACTCAGCTTGTGAATAAACGTTGTGCCTTCAATCACGTTGGATTCGTGTGGTTTTCCTGGGTCGTTCTAACGGAGCTTTGGAAACTGCTGTTGATTTATATATATATATATATATATATATATATATATATATATATATATATATATATATATATATATATATATATATATATATATATATATATATATATATATATATATATATATATATATATATATATATATATATATATATATATATATATATATATATCCTACTGGCAGTCGCCAGTAGGTAGTTATAGTTAGGATTTTTTTCAATAGAAAATCTCAACATTCTATTGGGAATAACTTTGGCGCCAGTTGAGGAATCTGCCTGAAAATGTCCTCAAATTTGCCTCGCGGCGCTCCGGTCCTTCCCTGAAAGTTTTGGGGGGATTCGTCAAGCAGGGGCCGAGATAAAAGGGGGGTCCTAAAACGTGTTTTCCCCATGTTAATTTCTAAAGGGCGGTCGACCTCACTTTTAGCCCGAACGGCTGAATGGATTTCCACCAATCTTGGCAAAATTGTAGGGACTGGTAGCCCGATGTGCCTTTGCTATGTCTCAAGATATGTGCTCCAGTGGATTTTGAGTAATTTAGGTTAAAAAAAATATATATATCTATAAGCGCGCCCCGGTACGAACACTGGGGCGCTAACCAGCGCGCTACGCGAGTTCGCGCGCGGAAAGCTGATTGGCTCTCGGGTGTCTGTCAACATTCCAAACAGTCCGGAGCGGCCGCCATCTTGTGTCTCGGTAGGATCGAGACACAAGAGGTGGCAAAAACAAATTTGCCCGGGGGGAGCGCGGGGGGGAGCGCCCGGTACGCGCTCCGGGGAGCGTAGCATGAGGAAAACCCAGTTTATTCACTGCGTCACCTCTACGACCTTTTCTTGCATCAATACGCCCCTTTTGCATACATTACACCTGACGTAGGTATAATGTGGCGCAGGGGTTTACAAAGTGACGCATCTACCTAGATGCGATTCAGAAAAGGGGGTGGTGATGAACAGAGTGTCTGAATTAAGCAGACCACTCTTACCCAGTCCAAAGATCAGGGCTTGATCCATCACCGTTTTTTAGCTCACTGCACCATCCCAGCTCAGAACCTGGCTATATGCAAATTAGTCTTTCCCTGGCCCAGTGCATTATGGGAACAGGGCAGGCCAAACTACCAAGCCAATTCTTATACTGGGAAGGAAACAAGCTACCGGGGACCGGTTTCTGGCATTTCAGCCGTCTTCGGCCCGGCTTGCTTGAATCCTGATGGTGCAATGAGCAAGGGACTCACATCTGAGTATACCCTTCCACGCTTATGATGGACAAAAACGATTCAGAAAAGGGGGTGGTGATGAACAGAGTGTCTGAATTAAGCAGACCACTCTTACCCAGTCCAAAGATCAGGGCTTGATCCATCACCGTTTTTTAGCTCACTGCACCATCCCAGCTCAGAACCTGGCTATATGCAAATTAGTCTGTCCCTGGCCCAGTGCATCATGGGAACAGTGCAGACCAAACTACCAAGCCAATTCTTATACTGGGAAGGAAACAAGCTACCGGGGACGGGTTTCTGGCATTTCAGCCGTCTTCGGCCCGGCTTGCTTGAATCCTGATGGTGCAATGAGCAAGGGACTCACATCTGAGTATACCCTTCCACGCTTATGGTGGACAAAAACGATTCAGAAAAGGGGGTGGTGATGAACAGAGTGTCTGAATTAAGCAGACCACTCTTACCCAGTCAAAAGATCAGGGCTTGATCCATCACCGTTTTTTAGCTCACTGCACCATCCCAGCTCAGAACCTGGCTATATGCAAATTAGTCTGTCCCTGGCCCAGTGCATCATGGGAACAGGGCAGACCAAACTACCAAGCCAATTCTTATACTGGGAAGGAAACAAGCTACCGGGGACCGGTTTCTGGCATTTCAGCCGTCTTCGGCCCGGCTTGCTTGAATCCTGATCGTGCAATGAGCAAGGGACTCACATCTGAGTATACCCTTCCACGCTTATGGTGGACAAAAACGCTTCAGAAAAGGGGGTGGTGATGAACAGAGTGTCTGAATTAAGCAGACCACTCTTACCCAGTCCAAAGATCAGGGCTTGATCCATCACCGTTTTTTAGCTCACTGCACCATCCCAGCTCAGAACCTGGCTATATGCAAATTAGTCTGTCCCTGGCCCAGTGCATCATGGTAACAGGGCAGACCAAACTACCAAGCCAATTCTTATACTGGGAAGGAAACAAGCTACCGGGGACCGGTTTCTGGCATTTCAGCCGTCTTCGGCCCGGCTTGCTTGAATCCTGATGGTGCAATGAGCAAGGGACTCACATCTGAGTATACCCTTCCACGCTTATGGTGGACAAAAACGATTCAGAAAAGGGGGTGGTGATGAACAGAGTGTCTGAATTAAGCAGACCACTCTTACCCAGTCCAAAGATCAAGGCTTGATCCATCACCGTTTTTTAGCTCACTGCACCATCCCAGCTCAGAACCTGGCTATATGCAAATTAGTCTGTCCCTGGCCCAGTGCATCATGGGAACAGGGCAGACCAAACTACCAAGCCAATTCTTATACTGGGAAGGAAACAAGCTACCGGGGACCGGTTTCTGGCATTTCAGCCGTCTTCGGCCCGGCTTGCTTGAATCCTGATGGTGCAATGAGCAAGGGACTCACATCTGAGTATACCCTTCCACGCTTATGGTGGACAAAAACTATTCAGAAAAGGGGGTGGTGATGAACAGAGTGTCTGAATTAAGCAGACCACTCTTACCCAGTCCAAAGATCAGGGCTTGATTCATCACCGTTTTTTAGCTCACTGCACCATCCCAGCTCAGAACCTGGCTATATGCAAATTAGTCTTTCCCTGGCCCAGTGCATCATGGGAACAGGGCAGGCCAAACTACCAAGCCAATTCTTATACTGGGAAGGAAACAAGCTACCGGGGACCGGTTTCTGGCATTTCAGCCGTCTTCGGCCCGGCTTGCTTGAATCCTGATGGTGCAATGAGCAAGGGACTCACATCTGAGTATACCCTTCCACGCTTATGGTGGACAAAAACGATTCAGAAAAGGGGGTGGTGATGAACAGAGTGTCTGAATTAAGCAGACCACTCTTACCCAGTCCAAAGATCAGGGCTTGATCCATCACCGTTTTTTAGCTCACTGCACCATCCCAGCTCAGAACCTGGCTATATGCAAATTAGTCTGTCCCTGGCCCAGTGCATCATGGGAACAGGGCAGACCAAACTACCAAGCCAATTCTTATACTGGGAAGGAAACAAGCTACCGGGGACCGGTTTCTGGCATTTCAGCCGTCTTCGGCCCGGCTTGCTTGAATCCTGATGGTGCAATGAGCAAGGGACTCACATCTGAGTATACCCTTCCACGCTTATGGTGGACAAAAACGATTCAGAAAAGGGGGTGGTGATGAACAGAGTGTCTGAATTAAGCAGACCACTCCTACCCAGTCCAAAGATCAGGGCTTGATCCATCACCGTTTTTTAGCTCACTGCACCATCCCAGCTCAGAACCTGGCTATATGCAAATTAGTCTGTCCCTGGCCCAGTGCATCACGGGCCAGGGACAGGCTAGATGCGTCACTTTGTAAATATAACTCAATAAGGTGCATGTTTTACGCTGCTGATGCGTCACAAAAAGTGACGTACCGGTGGGGTAAAAGTACAAAGTGACGCATCTACCTAGATGCGTCACGTTGTAAATATGACTCAATAAGGTGCATTTTTAACAGCACTGGTGCGTCACAAAAAGTGACGTACCGGTGGCGTAAAAGTGACACATGGCCTCATAAATGAGGCCTTCAGTCTTTTACTCATGCGTCATATTAAATATATGACGTATTATGTCGCAAGTACTTACAGATACGTCAGTATTTCAGACGTATCTGTAAGCGCAAAAGTGATGCATTGCTGGAGTGTGTCACAAAAATGATGCAACTCAAGCAATGCATCCTTTCACATGGGGCCAGGCCCATGTGAAAGGACCTGCACCAGTCTTATGTCTGCTGTGAAACAGGCGCAAGATTTGGACGCAACAGCGTCATAAAAGAGACGCAGTGATATCTCATAGATTTCACTGCGTCACCTCTACGACCCTTTCTTGCGTCAATACGTCCCTTTTGCATACATTACACCTGACATAGGTATAATGTGGCGCATGGGTTTACAAAGTGACGCATCTACCTAGATGCGTCACTTTGTAAATATGACTCAATAAGGTGCATTTTTTACAGCACTGGTGCGTCACAAAAAGTGACGTACCGGTGGCGTAAAAGTGACGCATGGCCTCATAAATGAGGCCTTCAGTCTTCTACTCATGCGTCAAATTAAATATATGACGCATTATGTCGCAAGTACTTACAGATACGTCAGTATTTCAGACGTATCTGTAAGCGCAAAAGTGATGCATTGCTGGAGTGTGTCTGTAAGGGCAAAAGTGATGCCTTGCTGGAGTGTGTCACAAAAATGATGCAACTCCAGCAATGCATCCTTTCACATGGGGCCAGGCCCATGTGAAAGGGCCTGCATCAGTCTTACTCCTGCTGTGAAACAGGCGCAAGATTTGGACGCAACAGCGTCATAAAAGTGACGCAGAGATATCTCATAGATTTCACTGCGTCACCTCTACGACCCTTTCTTGCGTCAATTCGTCCCTTTTGCATACATTACACCTGACGTATGTATAATATGGCGCAGGGGTTTACAAAGTGACGCATCTACCTAGATGCGTCACTTTGTAAATATGACTGAATAAGGTGCATTTTGTACAGCACTGGTGCGTCACAAAAAGTGACGCACCGGTGGCGTAAAAGTGACGCATGGCATGAGGCCTTCAGTCTTCTACTCATGCGTCATATTAAATATATGACGTATTATGTCGCAAGTACTTACAGATACGTCAGTATTTCAGATGTATCTGTAAGCGCAAAAGTGTTGCATTGCTGGAGTGTGTCACAAAAATGATGCAACTCCAGCAATGCATCTTTTTCTTACCCTTCCACACCCCTGTTCCTTTTCTACATTTTCTTTGAATATCTACATTCCCCATGTTCACTCTCCTTCTCCTCACTTTCCTTCCCAACACTCACCTTCTTTCAATACCCCTACTTCACTTCCTTTCTCCTCTCATACCTTTCTGTTCTTTCTTACTCATTTTCCTTTCCTTTATCAATGCACTCCACTTCACTTACTCTTTTTTATTTTTTTTAAGAATATAGCTCTTTGATGAGAATTGGAGGTAGTTCTGAAAAGAACTTTTTTTTTCTTCTTTTAAAACAAAAACAAAAACAGGGAAAGGAAACTGCTCAACAGGAGCAAAAAAAAAAGAAAGATTAGGGCTGGGAACGGCAGCAATGGTTCTCCAGTGCTCGAACCATGAGCAGAACACTTTGCTCCCCATAGCAAAGTAGCTGATCACAGTATCTGCATTTAAGGACGCCTTTGTTAAATGCAGGCTGAATGTTCGGAACCAGCTCTCGTGCTCTCCCCCTCACCGATGTTGTTGGTCCTCCGGTTGATGTAAAGGCCCCATCACTGGGAACCTCTTGTGCCAGAGCCCTGACACTTTCCTGGGCAAAATTCTGGTGGTGCCTCCTCTCCACATGGCGAATCATTGTGGAGTTCCCAAAAGAATATTTTTTAGTGGGGTCACCCCGTGACAAGACTGTGTGACAGATCCTGCACTCCACTTTTGGAGCATTTACCTTCTTCTGGTCATCAGGTATGGAAAAAAAATTCCAGATGAAATGTTCTTTGACCTTCGGCTGAGGAGGCTCTTCATCAATGAAATCATTGGAGTCATCTTCACTGCTGGATGGTCTGGCAGCCATGATAATCCAAGATATCCAACAAAGAACCGAGAGCAAAAAGGCAGGTCTTTCAGTCACAAAAGTGAAAGAAGAAGTGAAGGAAATGTGTGGGGATTTAATTCTTTGTAAAATAAACTGTTAGCAACCAATGGAAAGTGTTATTGTAAGGTCACATGACTTGACGCGCTTACGCTGCGCGCACCGAAGCGCTTCCGGGGGCGCTGACGCGGCGCAAACGTAGGCGCTTCCGGGGGCGCATACGCGGCGCAAACGAAGGTGCTTCCGGGGGCACTTACGCGGCGCGCCTAAGTGATGTTTTGATAGTTTCACGGAAATGCAAAATCATTTTCATTTCCTTATTCAAAAATACTGCTTTTGTATGTATGGTACTAAATGTCTTGCGTTATTATTTACTTTTCATTCATATTTTTTTTCACGAACGCAAGTAGCGCTCTGGGTGCGCTTTCCGTAGAGCTTACCGGTGCCCGCACCCAGAGCGCCCCAGGAAAAAATTATTTTAAAAAATTAAAAATTAAAAATATTATTATAAAAAATAAAAAAAATACAATTAATACTTACACAAAACAGCAAATTTATGAAAAAATCAAAGGTTAGAAACTCGATATAGAAAGGAATTAGCTTTTAAAAAACCTTTAAAATTCACTGAAAAAACCATAGGTTTCACACCAGTTGTAGTTAGGAATTAGCATTTAAAAAACCTATTAAATTCACTGAAAAAACCATTGGTTTCACACCAGTTATAGTTAGCTGGAAATTTTACTGACATAAAACCATTGAAATTCCACGTTATAGTTAGTTGGACTCACTATAACTTGCGCGCCTGCAATGCACTGCTGATGACGTCACATATTACATCACTCATGACATGGTCAGTGACATCACTCATGACATCACTGATGACACCATCCAGTGAATGTGTGTCTTTCTGAAAAACAAATATGTTTTATATATGTATATGTAAAGGTAGATGGAAGAATAAATGTTTAAATAAGTGTCTAAATGGATGTATATATATATAGATAGATAGATATATATGCATTATGGTGTGTAATTAAATAAGGGTGTTGATATTGTCTATTTCTATTTTTTTTTTTTTTTTTTTTTTTGAAAACCTTTATTTATCAGAGACATAGTACACAGCGTCTGCCTACAACCACTGCGGGCCGGCCGCTATGACAATAATTAGCCTTCCAAGGTACCTTGCACTGCGGATAAAGGATAAAAAATCACAAATATCAATACTACGGTAGACTGGCAAGGAGCCACAGGAGGAGGATAGGGAGGGTTTCATTTTGTAATTTAGACGAATCGTCCTAAAGTCAGATCGGGTGGCCGAACGGGCGGACCAAATAAAGGGATATACACGAGTTAAACATCATTACAGAGAAACTGGCGTAAATCAGCACAATAAGGATAAACAAGCATCGAAATACATATCACCCCAGTTAGCGCCCGCCCAGTCAATTTGTCACATAAGGAGTTGCATTCAAGCTGGTATACGGTATAGTAGGATATAAGAGGGATCATTATATGACAACGGTGAAAGGATCCTACGACATGCAGAAAGGCACTTATTACAAGGGAAAATTAGCAGCAGAGAATGCGCCCTCAAACAGTAGTATAAGAGGGAAGGAAGAGCAGGATTTGTAATCATTCAGTAACTATGCATTAAAGTCGATATCATGGTCGTGAATCAATAAACCTTGCGACAGTAACACAAACGTAAAGCGCGAGAATCCGTCCCAGAAAGAACTAAACCCAACCCCCATCTGACCCGAGATACGAAAGAAGAAGAAGGAAACAAGAGAAAGAACAAGAAGAAGGGCCATAGAAACAAAAAGAAAACGAAAGTCAAGCCCCAACCCCCCCACCCTGCACGTCGAAGAGGCTACGGCCCCCCCCCCTACTAACGTGCCTGTCGCCCCAAGAGTACCCACATAAGGGAAAAGACGGGGGAAAGTCAACACAAGCAGACTCCCGCCCCACCCCATTCGCACAAAGCAGCTCAGGCGCGATCTCAAAACAGACCAGCAGGTCGACAATCAATGGCAGCGTCGTAGTACAGTTCAGCAAAGCGTCCACATCATAATGAGTGACCGGGGATCAGTCCTGCGATGCAAAAAGGAAGAGTTCACCCCTGTCCCAACTTTACCCTTCCATCAATACGTAGCCACTGAAAGTTTGCAATGGGGCACCGCCACGAATGGACAGGACGGCCAGGCGGGTAGAACAAAAGCAATTCAGCGAGAGGTCTCAGAGGCAGGGGACTGACGAGTAGTCTCCTGAGGACTTGTAGGCACAGGAACAAAGCTCCAAGCGAATCCCTCAGGTTGCGACCCGGTAGTGGCATCACAAGATAGCCGGGTGGTGAAACAGGCCCATGAGGGGAATCCGCACTTTTTGTAGCACTAGGCCTCGATGGCCCATTCAAGCGGCTAGGCAGGTGGGATCTGTGACCAACATCGTCCAGGGCCCTCCATGGCACCATCGGTAGGCACGTAGCAGGCAAATCTAATGGCGGCAAAGATCCGCCCACAACACTACTTCTAGCGGGATCGCCGGAGCCTTCTTCCCACGGCTGGGTGATAATTGCGTCAAGGCGCCGTGCAAGGTCCCCGGCCCCATCCAAACAGGTAAAGCGCAGGGAGCTCAGAGCAGCAATAAGGTCGCGAGCCGTAGGTTCCATGGCGCTTAGCCGGCATAAAATCACTCGCTCTCAGGGTATCTTCTACCTCGGCCAATGTCAGTGTCCCCCACCAAACCGCCCAGCCGAAAAGGTAGTGTAAAAATCACCGGAGCAGGGGCCAGCGCCACCTCCAGCTGTTATGGTCGATCCGCCATTACACCTCGCCAATAAACAGTACACTCAGTTACAGGATGCCCCATAAGAAGCGCGGGCAGCGTCGACGTTATATGGCATAGAGTCTCAATAGCAGGGGCAGACCCACCAACTGTGCGCAGGATCGCCGACCTCCATACCTTCGAGGTCTGAAGAGATGCACCGGTGTGCCCCAGGTCAGCCAGCGCTAGCAAGGTTGCTCCCGTTTCAAAATGGCGGTCTCAGCTCGTCCAGTAGATCTACAAAGAGCGCAGAAAACAAAGGAACGGTCGCATCAGGCAAAGGATCAGACCTCCGGCGTGTGTGCCCGTGTTTGTGGCGGCGCCAAGTCCCCACGTCCGTCCGGGTTGGCGCAGTGTCTCTCCCGCAGCTAGGAGATATGGGCTTCGTGGCCCGCAAAGCCGCGACCTCCAGTGGCATCCGCGGCCGGCACCAACATCCGGTCTCTCGGCCAGCAGTCGGACGCCGCCACGGCGTCTAGCGAGAAAGGGTGGATGGATGGGTCACCAGTCACCTACGAGCGCCGGAGTTGCCGCCCGCCGATCCACACATCTTCCGACGTCCCGTGAGCACTGCCCGAGCCTGTGCAACCCGGGGAAGAGCAGGATATTGACAGGATAAATGCCGTGGCGAGCGGAGCTCGCGGACTAGGCGGCCATCTCGCTCCGCGCTCGGCCACGCCCCCCCGTCTATTTCTATTTTTGCAGCTATAATAATTTTGATATTTTCATAATTGTTAATGTGCTTTTCAATATCATTGTATCTTACAAAGGGGCAACCCATTTTCAATATTGAGGTCTTCGATATTGTGGTGTCAATAATTTTAAATGTTAATATCTGTATACTTGATATTCTGCTGTCCTGTCTTGGGAAATAATACCTGTAACTGCCCCCCCCCATCCCACTCCTACCCACCACCGTAAACAGAAAAACAAGCAACAAAGGGAAAAATAAAACTGTGTCAATGACTGGCTATTGTGGACTGCTACTCCCTTGTGACAAATATATTTATATGAGAAAAGGGCATCAATCACTTTCAAGTGTTATCTCTTAGGTTCTTTTGCTCTTTTACCAGGCTTTCTTCCTCATTCAGGGCAGTCTGACCTTTAGACTGCCGTTTTTAGGTCTCGCCTGAGCCAGCGCATGTGCTACACTGGTGAGACTTTTAGTAAGGGGGCTTCAAAAATCTGACCACATGCTTTTTGTGTGGCCTAAAGCATACAGTTATCCGCACTGTTACTCGCACAGGCGCCATCTGGCTTTCCCCTCTCGTCATGGCTCATTAAGCACATCACTCGCGGGCATCCTTACAGTACAACCACATCGCACACCACTCGCCAGACGTGTCTTCTTGTTTAATTCTGCTTTCCCCTTCGTTGCTCATTTACGGGTTTGCTCTTTTCGATTGGCTGGGGCTGTTCAGCGAGTAATTCTTTTACATCAGAAAGCATTGAATTGCTGAACAAAGAATAAATGTGTGCGTCTCTATCAGCCGTAGTGCCTCCTTGTTTTATATGCTTGTTCTATACAATAAGGCACCCATGACCATTTAAACTAATGAGCAAACACCCAAATACTTGAATACCTGATCACACTGCGTGACGCCACCTTTACAAACACATTGTACAAGACGTGTATACTTTTGCCGTTTTATTATAAACTGTATATGTTTGAGCTACAGCACAATGTGCTGGGAGCAGGGAAGCCGGTCTCACATTGTATTTTTAGATAGATGGTCGGATAGAAGATATTTACACTGCCCCGGATATTTCTCTCTCTCTCTGCAACTGGAAGTCCAAGAGGAGGTAGCACACATGATGTACATGATTAATCAATCTCTCTCTCGCTCTCCCTGCACTCTTCTTTCAGCCGTGCTCCCCCTCTTTCCGGCCTTCCCTTCCCTCCTCTCTGCAGGAGCACACACTTTAGCTCCTTCTGATCTCTTCCCTCCTCCCCCTTTTGCCAGCCACATTTCTTTGCTTCCCTCTCTACCCCTCCCTCCACCGTCCTTCATTCTTTCTTCCCACATCTCTCCATCCCATCGCCTCCCCCTGCTGCTCTCTGTCTTATCTCCTCCCTCTTCCTTTATCTGCTCAGCACAGAAAGCTTTGGTGACCCCTGTCCCTTTTCTCGCGCCCTCTCCCTCCTGTCGCCCTGATATCTATCACCAGTCCCCGCGCTCACATCATTCGCCTGTCTATGCCCGCCTTTTCTTCTTATGGTCTCCTCTTTCTGTCTCCATCTTGTAGGAACAGCCCCCTCCCTCCCTACCCTCTTCCTGCAGCCTGCCTCTTCCTCCCATGCAATGCTAAACGGTTGTTTTCCATGATCTGCAGAGTAGCACCGCCCGGCCTAGCCTCTCACTCCGATCTTGTGTCTAGTTTCACTGGTGCAAAGTGTGTCTGTGCATCTCTCGTCAAGCTTTAAGTGCGTTTCTGCACTGTGGCCCACGGCTATGGCCGTCCTGTTTCCAGAGCACAATCATTTTCACCATTGTATGTCCAGTTTGTATGTAAACTACTCCCTGTTGGTGCTGACTACCGAGTCAGTTAATCATTTCTACATTCGTCCTATACTTTCCCCATCCCCTCTAGCTCTTCACTTCATCATGCTCTTGTCTCTTATTTTCTTACCCTTTGTTTCAACCTTTTTTTAGTTTTGTCTTCATTCTTCTTCCGTCCTTTTCTTGTTTTGCATTTTCTCTTCATATCCATTTCTTCCTTTGTTGGCCCATTTTACTGTTTTTCCTTCCGTTTCCCTTCTACTCTTTCTCTTGTTTATAAACAATTACAACACTCTCATTAATTACATTTGTTTAGCTACACGTACATAAACTTGTCTAGACGATGTAGCTGGTACTGCTAGGAAGAATTCATGCACGTCCTAAGACAAAAATAGGTTTACACTAGGTTTAGGTTTAAAATGAGCATGTTGGTTGCCTGTTATTCACATTTTATAGGATCTCGTCATCCCTCCTTTCATCCGTTCTCTTCTGGCCTCTGCACTCTTTCTCTCCTTCTTGCTGCCCTCTTTGGTCAGTTAAACCTCCCCCCCTCTATTTTCAGTCTAACGGATCCTGCCATGGATGTGTCCAGGCTCTCTCCTCCATGCTATTGCAGTATGTCATTAGGTGACACGTCTCTGTGCTCCTTTTCTGCACTGCATCCCCCGATATGGTAGTGGGGTCTTTTAACTTTTTTTTTTTTCAGAGTTTTATATAGCGCGAACTGGACCCGGTATCAGAGCGCTTTACATAGCAGCAGTTACTTCTTTTGGATTCAGAATCTCAAACGTTTTGTTTTGGCTTTCTCTCTCCACCAATTCTTATTTTGTTGAGAATGCTATGGGCCTATTTCTTCTTTAATATTCATAGTCTCAAAGCATACCACACATCACTTCTCCGGCACATGCCAGTAATGACGTGTATATTTTTAGGTCGAGCCTAGTGTCATTATTTTCTTGTAGGCTTTATTGTTTTGCAGGCCGTCTCTACCCGTCTCTTCTACCTCACACACATTAAATGATTCCTTACCTTCTGTAAAAAGAAAAGTGTGTAGTAATTGTATAGCTCTTCAATCCCTGGCAGCGCAGGACAAAGGGTAATATGCTGCATGGCTAAACACTTAGGTCAAAAAGGCGAGACCTAGTGGCTATGCCAATGCTTGTTCTTTTCTTAATGTCTTCCACCTGCTCCAGACTCCCACCTGCCAATGTCACAGCAATCCTGGATTGTGACAGGTGTAAAGGCTTCGCCAGTTCCAGGAGACATCCACCATGCTTTGCTCCAGTCCTCTGCATTCTTCAGGCCCTCATCCGATGAGTGGTCTGTCTCTTCCTTGCCCTCCAAGCTGTCCCTCTTCTCCTAACTGTCAGGACTGCTCCTTCCTGTACTTCATGTTCCTGACAATCCCGCACTTCTCTTTTAAGTTCTAGAAGCTTTAAAGATGCTGCTGAGTGGTGGCACTAAAGGATTTACTGCATAATATTGGCCTTAGTGTCTAATGTTAGAAGGGAACTCTGTTTGTAGTGGGGCGAGTTACTCTCTGTACGATTTGCGTCGGCTCGGATCGCGCCGCTGGCCACCAATGTTAGAAGGGAACTCTTAGGGTCGGCCGAGCAAGGGGGAGAGCCCTCCAGGCGAGGGCCCTCTCCTAGGATCGTACAGCCGAACAACCACCCCCCTACAGATGGACGCCCCACAAAGATAGGTTCTTAACACTTTTATCAGTACGTTTAGGCAGGTTATCGTAACGATACAGAGGAACAGGATTCAGGGATCCTCTCAAACTTAGTCTTTGTGGGAAGGGGGTAGCGGGACAGTCTTGGTACCGGTCTGGTACAGGGATATCTTGCGCACAGCTCTCAATCCTCGAGCTGGAGGGTTCTTCGGTAGGGGCAGCGGCAGCGCCAGCAGGACCCCAAGGATAGTTTCACGAAGATGGGCCGCGGCAGCGCCAGCAGGGCTCCAAGGATGGTTTCACGAAGATGGGCCTCGGCAGTGCCAGCAGGACTCCAAGGATGGTTTCACGAAGATGGGCCACGGCAGCGCCAGCAGGACTCCAAGGATGGTTCACGAAGATGAGTTCGTCTCAGTGTCTCTCGACTCCAGGATACAACTCCCGACCTGCTCTGGAGCTGCCCCAGTTATAGGTCTGGGGCCCTTTGATGTCCGGACCCTCGCACTTGGAGGTCGGAGGGTCCGGGATGTGCGGGTCCAGACACCCAGCAGGGGGGTGGAGCCAGCGCCCAGGGAGGCTGGGGGCGATCGAAACCAGGCGGATGGGGGACCATCGAAACTCCTTCCCCCATTGTTTCGTCAAGTGGTCTCTTTACCCCCTGGTTGGATGGTGGTGCCTCGATGTCGGGGCTTTGCTGGGTCTGTGGCTGGGGTCGGGCCGAGGCCACGAGGCCTGGTCGTGGAGGGTCTAAGATGGCGGCTGGGCCGGAGACGGTGGTCCGGGAAAGGGTCCGGGCCAGCCGAGGGGGTTGAGGAGAGGAGGTCGAGCTCCACCGGGGAAGAGCTGGGGGGCTGCCCGGAGGGGCGGTACTCGTGGAGGGTGGATGGTGCTGCTCTTGGCCGGGGAACAGGGGTCGAGGTAGTCCGGGACCCGCCATGCGGGAGGAGGGGGGCCACGCCACGAGGCCAGGTCCAACACACATCCCCCCCAGCTGAAGGCAGGGAGAGTCACCCATCTCCTTGGGTATTCTCCTCGCCGAGGCGGAAGAAGCAGGACAGGCTGTCTGCGTTGGCGTGGTCGTTGCCTGGGCGATGCTCCACAGTGAAGTCCATCCCTTGCAGGGAGATGGACCAACACAACAGCTTCGGATTCTCCCCTCGCATCTGCATCAGCCATTGCAGAGGTCGGTGGTCAGTTTGTACCCGGAAGTGGGTGCCGAAGAGATAGGGCCGGAGCTTCTTGAGAGCCCACACCACGACGAAGGCCTCCCGCTCGATGGTGCTCCAGCACTGTTCTCGGGCCAGCAGACGTCGGCTGATGAAGGCTGCTGGCTGGTCAATTCCCTCGGTATTGATTTGGGAGAGAACTGCTCCGACGCCGTGATCGGAGGCATCGGTTTGTACTATAAATTCCCGGCTGTAGTCGGGGCTTGGAGCACGGGTGCGATGCACATTGCTGTCTTGAGGGTCTCAAAGGCGGCCTGACACTCGGGTGTCCAGTGTACCTTCGGTGGTTGTTTCTTTGACGGAGTTCTGTGAGAGGGCCCACAATACTGCCGTAGTCTTTTACGAAGCGCCGGTAATATCCCGTGAGCCCCAGGAAGGCTCGGACCTCTGTTTGGGTGACCGGGGGTTCCCAGGCCATGATGGCGGCGATCTTGGGTTGGAGGGGGGCCACCTGGCCACTTCCCACCTGGTGCCCCAGGTAGGTCACGGACCCTTGGCCGATCTGGCACTTGCTGGCTTTTATTGTTAGTCCTGCCCGTCGGAGGGCGGCCAAGATCTCCTGGAGGTGTTGGAGGTGTTCAGCCCATTGGAGACTGTACACCGTGATATCGTCCAGGTAGGCGGCGCTGAACTCCTCGAGCCCCGCCAACACTTTGTTCACTAGTCTCTGGAACGTGGCGGGGGCGTTTTTCATCCCGGAAGGCATCACCATGAAGTGGTAGTGGCCATCAGGGGTGGAGAAGGCGGATCGCTCCTGGGCGCCCGGGGTGAGTCCGATCTGCCAGTAGCCCGCGGTTAGGTCGAAGGTGCTCAGGTAGCGGGCGGCCCCCAGGCGGTCGATCAGTTCATCAGCCCAAGAGATGGGGTGAGCGTCTGTCTGGGTGACAGCGTTCAGACCCCGATAGTCCACACAAAACCTGAGTTTGGGGGCTACGCCAGGGGCGGCGGCCTTGGGGACGAGCACAACCGGGCTGCCCCATGGGCTGTCGGAGGGCTCGATCACCCCTAGAGCCAGCATCTTGGACACTTCCGACTGGATGCAGGCGCGTACCCGATCGGGAACTCGGTAGGCCCGGTGCCGTATAGGTGGGCTATCCCCGGTGTCGACATCGTGGAGGCACCATGGGGTGACCCCGGGGGTGAGAGAGAATAGATCGTCAAATTGTCGTAATAAGTCTTGGCAACTTTGGCGTTGTGCTGGGGTCAGGGTGGAAGAGAGGTTGACTCCTTCCACGGAGCCGTCTTTTTCGAGGGTCTTCAGGAGGTCGGGTAGTGGCTCGGAGTCCTCTTCAGCCCCACTGTCAGTAGCCATCAGGAGGCTAAGTTCTGAGCGGACAAAGTGAGGCTTCAGTCGGTTGGCATGGAGGACCTGGAGGGGGTTCCTGGGGGACTCCATGTCCACCAGGTATGTAACAGGGCCCTTGCGCTCCACCACTTTGAAGGGCCCTGTCCATTTGTCCTGGAGGGCGCATGGTTCGACCGGGGACATGACCCAGACCTGTTGTCCCGGCTCGAACTCAATGGACGAGGCGTTTTGATCATACCAGCGCTTCATGTCTTCTTGACTGGCTTCGAGGTTGGCCTTGGCAAGTCCCCGGAACCGCCGAGTCTGGTTCCGGAGGGTCAGGAGGTACCGGTACACATCAGGAGGAGCATTTTGGGTGGTCACCTCCCATCCTTCTTTGACCAGGCTTAGGGGACCCCGGACGGGGTGCCCATACAATAGTTCGAAGGGGCTGAATCCCAGGGACTTCTGTGGGACCTCCCGGTAGGCAAATAGGAGGCAGGGCAGCAACACGTCCCATTGGCGTCGTAAGGGCTCCGCCAGGCCCATGATCATACATACCCTTGAGGGTGCAATTGAAGCGTTCCACCAGTCCATTCCCTTGAGGGTGGTAGGGGGTCGTAAATTTGTACGTGACCCCGCACTGTTGCCATAGGGACTTCATGTATCGGGAGATGAAGTTCGTGCCCCGATCACTGACGACTTCTCAGGGGAAGCCCACCCAGGAGAAAATTCCCATCAGGGCCCGGCCCACCACGGGCGCGGTCACGGTCCGGAGATGAATGGCTTCGGGATAGAGAGTGGCATGGTCCACCAGGACAAGTATAAACCGGTGACCTTGTGATGTCCGGGGCTCCAGGGGCCCCACAATGTCAATCCCTACCCGCTGGAAGGGAGTGTTGATGACTGGGAAAGGTTGCTGGGGGACTTTTAGTTTTCTCCCGCTCTTCCCGCTGGCCTGGCAGGTGGGGCAGGCTCGGCAGTGGTTGATCACATCGTTCCTCATCTTGGGCCAGTAGAAGTGGGTCACCAGGCGGCTGTAAGTTTTGTCCTGCCCCAGGTGCCCGGCGAGAGGTACATCATGGGCCAGGTTCAGGAGGAAGTCTCTGAATCGGAGGGGGACTACCAGCACCCGGCTGGCCCCGAGCTCGGCAATCTTCTGCTCACTGTAGAGGAGCTCATTGTCCCAATAGACCCAGTGGGCCCCCGAGGCATCCCCTGCGCTCTGGGCTGCGGCTTGCTGTCGGGTCCCCTCGAGGGAGGGACACGTGTTTTGTGCTCTTGGCGGAACTGTTCTTGAGTGGGGCCACCTTCTTGGGGCCACTGGGCCAGCTCCGGGAGGTCACGGAGCGGGGCAGTTTCTTCATCGTTGGGCCCCAGTGGACCGGGTTCAGGATTGGTGTCTTCAGTGGTGACGGGCGGTGGAGGCTTGGGCCACTCGGGTTCTTCAGTGGAGGGGATGGCGCGGGCGGCCATGGATCGGGTCGTCGCACAGACCCATTCAGGGAGGCCAAGCATCCCCAGGTGCTCCCTCCGCTCAACGGCAGCCCAGGGGGAGCTCTTGAGGTCGTTCCCCAGGAGGCAGTCTATGGGGGCATCGTCTCGGACGCTCACTTTCAGCATGCCCGACACTCCCCCCCATTCAAAGGGGACGCGGGCCATCTGGCATAGGCTTTCAGAGTTATCCGCGGACCGTACTGGGCATAGTACATTGGGCAAGATTTGCTCCGGGGTCACCAGATGGCAACGGACGGCCGTCACGCTGGCTCCCGTGTCGCGGAGGGCTTCGGCCCAGTGTCCATTAATGGTGACCCACTGGCTGTACTTCTGTGTGTTGGCCGGGATTGGGGCCCGGGGGACCATGTCTCTTTCGCCCAGACATACCAGGGACATGGCTGCGGGTTCCCACTCGGTCTGGTATTGCTCACAGTCTTCGGCTTCTTCTTCTTCGCCTTGTTCCTCCCCCAGGGAGACGGCGGCGATCTGGCGGTTTTGTGGACCCGTGAGGTTGGAGGGTTGGTTTCTCGGACAGTTGGGGTCATTGGCGTAATGACCGGGTCGCTGGCATTTATGGCAGATAACGTTGGAGCGGGATCCCGGCCGTGCAGGAGGGGCTCCTCTCCCGGCCAGGGAAGGGGGAGTGCTGGTGGGGGGCACCTTGGCGGTTTCCCGGCACCAGCCCTGGCCTCCTCCTCCTCCTCGCAGACGGTGGGATCCCTGGGAGGCTCGGCCTTGGTCTCCCGCCCAGTTCCGGGGGATCCGGGTGCTCTCCCATCGATCCGCTTCAATGGCGAGTTTCCGGGGCTCGGTCAGTTTGCTGTCGAGGAGATGCTGCCTTAGTTCAACTAAACAGTTGTTGGAGAGGTGTTCCCATACGATGAGATCGAACAATTGTTCGTAGGTGGTGACCCGGCTGCCCTGATCCACCCCTCTAAGGCTCTGCTGTAGAAGTTTACATATTCTACCCAGGTGGTACCGGGGATCCTTTTACAGTCTCTGAATCGCTGCCAGTACATCTCGGGGGTGAGCCCATAGCGAGTGAGGAGGGCGGCTTTCATATGCTCGTAGGAGGTCATCTCAGCGTCGGGGAGCTGTAGCAGGGCGTCTCTCCCCTCGTTGACGAATCTCCTCCACAACCCGGCACCCCAGTCTTTTTGCGGAACACGGTGGGAGGTCATGGCTACCTCGTAGGCCTTAAACCATTGCTGGATGTCGTCGTTTTTATGGTACTCTCGGACGACATCTTTGGGGATGTGGACCTTGGTGTCCGTAGAGGGAGGGGAGCTCTGGTTCCCGGAGACACCGGTGTCCCCGTTTTTTGCCTTAATCTCTAGTTCTTTCAAACCGCGCTCGTGCTCGTACGTGAGCTTCTTCTCCTCCAGCTCCCTCTGGCTTCTTTTCTCTTCCAGGTCTCCCTGTAATCGTTGTTTCTCAAGGGCTATCTTCTTTTCCGCCAGTTGCAGTTCCCCATCTAAGCGGAGTCTAGCCAGTTCCAATTCGTGGAGCCGGCTCCTCGCTCGTTCTCGGGCATCCTCGTGAGAGAGGCCAGTGTTTCTCTCCTCCTCTGGGGTTGTAATGTTCTCGGTGATTGCGATGTCTTCGTTTTGGGGTGGCGACGCTCCCGTCCCCACCCAAGTCTGCAGGGCCTGCTTGAGATCGTCTTTGGTGCTTAGTCCTGTGGTAGCGATACCCAAGTCTTTGCAGAATTGCTTCAATTCCTTGTGACTGTAATCTTCCAGTCGTTCCATCTGGAACTCTGCGGTTGGTCCGGTTTCTTTAGTCGTCATGGTCGCTGCGGGCTTTTGTTTGTAGTGGGGCGAGTTACTCTCTGTATGATTTGCATCGGCTTGGATCGCGCCGCTGGCCACCAATGTTAGAAGGGAACTCTTAGGGTCGGCCGAGCAAGGGGGAGATGCCTCCAGGCGAGGGCCCTCTCCTAGGATCGTACAGCCGAGCAACCACCCCCCTACAGATGGACGCCACACAAAGATAGGTTCTTAACACTTTTATCAGTACGTTTAGGCAGGTTATCGTAACGATACAGAGGAACAGGATTCAGGGATCCTCTCAAACTTAGTCTTTGTGGGAAGGGGGTAGCGGGACAGTCTTGGTACCGGTCTGGTACAGGGATATCTTGCGCACAGCTCTCAATCCTCGAGCTGGAGGGTTCTTCGGTAGGGGCAGCGGCAGCGCCAGCAGGACCCCAAGGATAGTTTCACGAAGATGGGCCGCGGCAGCGCCAGCAGGGCTCCAAGGATGGTTTCACGAAGATGGGCCACGGCAGCGCCAGCAGGACTCCAAGGATGGTTCACGAAGATGAGTTTGTCTTGGTGTCTCTCGACTCCAGGATACAACTCCCGACCTGCTCTGGAGCTGCCCCAGTTATAGGTCTGGGGCCCTTTGATGTCCGGACCCTCGCACTTGGAGGTCGGAGGGTCCGGGATGTGCGGGTCCAGACACCCAGCAGGGGGGTGGAGCCAGCGCCCAGGGAGGCTGGGGGCGATCGAAACCAGGCGGATGGGGGGACCATCGAAACTCCTTCCCCCTTCGTCAAGTGGTCTCTTTACCCCCTGGTTGGATCGTGGTGCCTCGATGTCGGAGCTTTGCTGGGTCTGTGGCTGGGGTCGGGCCGAGGCCACAAGGCCTGGTCGTGGAGGGTCCAAGATGGCGGCTGGGCCGGAGACTGTGGTCCGGGAAAGGGTCCGGGCCAGCCGAGGGGGTTGAGGAGAGGAGGTCGAGCTCCACCGGGGAAGAGCTGAGGGGCTGCCGGGAGGGGCGATACTCGTGGAGGGTGGATGGTGCTGCTCTTGGCCGGGGAACAGGGGTCGAGGTAGTCCGGGACCCGCCATGCGGGAGGAGGGAGGCCACGCCACGAGGCCAGGTCCAACAGTTGCCTGTTATTCACATTTTATAGGATCTCGTCGTCCCTCCTTTCATCCGTTCTCATCTGGCCTCTGCACTCTTTCTCTCCTTCTTGCTGCACTCTTTGGTCAGTTAAACCTCCCCCCCCTCTATTTTCTGTCTAGCGGATCCTGCCATGGATGTGTCCAGGCTCTCTCCTCCATGCTATTGCAGTATGTCATTAGGTGACACGTCTCTGAACTCCTTTTCTGCACTGCATCCCCCGATATGGTAGTGGGGTCTTTGAACTTTTTTTTTTTTTGCAGAGTTTTATATAGCGCGAACTGGACCCGGTATCAGAGCGCTTTAGATAGCAGCAGTTACTTCTTTTGGATTCAGAATCTCAAACGTTTTGTTTTGGCTTTCTCTCTCCACCAATTCTTATTTTGTTGAGAATGCTATGGGCCTATTTCTTCTTTAATATTCATAGTCTCAAAGCATACCACACATCACTTCTCCGGCACATGCCAGTAATGACGTGTATATTTTTAGGTCGAGCCTAGTGTCATTATTTTCTTGTAGGCTTTATTGTTTTGCAGGCCATCTCTACCCGTCTCTTCTACCTCACACACATTAAATGGTTCCTTACCTTCTGTAAAAAGAAAAGTGTGTAGTAATTGTATAGCTCTTCAGTCCCTGGCAGTGCAGGACAAGGGGTAATATGCTGCATGGCTAAACACTTATCAGGTCGAAAAGGCGAGACCTAGTGGCTATGTCAATGCTTGTTCTTTTCTTAATGTCTCCCACCTGCTCCAGACTCCCACCTGCCAATGTCACAGCAATACTGGATTGTGGCAGGTGTAAAGGCTTCGCCACTTCCAGGAGACATCCACCATGCTTCGCTCCGGCCCTCGGCATTCTTCAGGTCCTCATCCGATGAGTGGTCTGTCTCTTCCTTGCCATCCAAGCTGTCCCTCTTCTCATAACTGTCAGGACTGCTCCTTCCTGTACTTCATGTTCCTGACAATCCCACACTTCTCTTTCAAGTTCACGAAGCTTTAAAGATGCTGCTGAGTGGTGGCACTAAAGGATTTACTGCATAATATTGGCCTCGGTGTCTTGACATAAAATCCTGCACATCTCCTATTTCTTCTCTCCTCTGAGGTTCGATCCTTCTCCTTGTCTCCCATTCTACCACCCTGGCCCGGTAAAGTCCTTTTTATTGGTTCTTCTTTCTGTTCTTTCTAGCTCTGTTCCACATTATTTTTAGTCATGGTCTATTTCTTCCCTTCTCTTCCATTGTCCGTCTTCCTTTTCTAGGGCTTCTGATGGACCTTCAGCTTAGCCGATGCCTTGCTGGATTCCTATGTCAGGTAAGAGACTCCTGTCACAATTACTTTTCCCAGTCCTCTCAAAAGCCACAGTGGGAACTACCCAATGCAACCCTAAGAGACCCTACAATAAAAGCTTTCATAAACGGAACCTTAAAAAACTATTTTCAAGAAAATGCTGATAATGGAGCATCTTGGGAAAGAGTATGTGATGCTGCGAAAGTGGTTATCTGAGGAGAACCGATATTAAAAACATCTACATTTAGACATCTTAATAAAATGGAAAAAAATATCTTGAATTAAAAATAAAAGCAGTAGAAGCCAAACACAAATTAGACTGCTCCCACATAATATTTAGAGCCCTTAATATAATTAGAGAAGAAATGGAACACATGCTTATTACTGAATTAGCCTTTAAAATGTTATATTTGAACCTAAAATAACTACTAATAAAAAATTAGAAAAAAAACCAGTCCCGAAATCACATTCAGTCAATATGAAACCACAATAATAATCTCTATGGATCCACCATTGAAGTGAACTACAAAACCTCCATAGAAGTGTGTTCATCCCAATGGACAGCTGACTCAGTTGTAGCAAACTATTTAGAAAACTTTCAATTTCCACTGACAGACAGGGAAGAAGTTTTTTAATTACATGAACCTATCACTGAGGAAGAATATAAAGCTGCCATTCTGCCATGCTGAGCAATAAAGCCCCAGACCCTGACAGCTTCACAGCTTGATTTAATAAATCTTCCATAAACATGCTGCTGAACGTCATAACAAGTGTTTTTAAACACTTCTTACAAATTGGCACCTCCAGCTAAACCATGACATATTCAGTACTGCCAATACTACTCAAAGGGGGGCTGTTCCAAGTTGTTGGGGTCAATCACACTTCCCACCTGGTCACCGACGGAGTGCTGGGCTCGCTCGACCTCCCTCCCGCCGCCGCTACACCCTCTAAGTGCCCGCCGTGTGGAGGAGCAGAACTAACCGCCCCAGACTCCATAGCGGCAGCAGCCGCCACCACGAATCTCGCGCACGGAGGCGCTTCAAAATCCTGCACAGCCCCGGTGGAGCAGGGGCTGTTCCAAGTTGTTGGGGTCAATCACACTTCCCACCTGGTCACCGACGGAGTGCTGGGCTCGCTCGACCACCCTCCCGCCGCCGCTACACTCTCTAAGCGGCCGCCGTGTGGGGGAGCAGAACTACCCGCCCCAGACTCCTTAGCGGCAGCAGCCGCCACCGTGAATCTCGTGCACGGAGGCGCTTCAAAATCCTGCACAGCCCCGGTGGAGCGGGGGCTGTTCCAAGTTGTTGGGGTCAATCACACTTCCCACCTGGTCACCGACGGAGTGCTGGGCTCGCTCGACCTCCCTCCCGCCGCCGCTACACCCTCTAAGCGGCCGCCGTGTGGAGGAGCAGAACTACCCGCCGCAGACTCCCTAGCAGCAGCAGCCGTCACCGCGAATCTCGCGCACGGCGGCGCTTACAAATCCTGCACAGCCCCGGTGGAGCGGGGGCTGTTCCAAGTTGTTGGGGTCAATCACACTTCCCACCTGGTCACCGACGGAGTGCTGGGTTCGCTCGACCTCCCTCCCGCCGCCGCTACACCCTCTAAGCGGCCGCCGTGTGGAGGAGCAGAACTACCCGCCCCAGACTCCCTAGCGGCAGCAGTCGCCACCGCGAATCTCGCGCACGGAGGCGCTTCAAAATCCTGCACAGCCCCCGCGTCGCGGGACGCGCGTAGGCGTCGCTGGGAAAAGCCCGGGACAAGGACGGGGCCATCTGTGGCCATCAGGGGCCAGAAGAGGCCGGGACGGGACAACCCCTTGGCCTCAAAGATGGGGAAGCGTAAATTGAACACCACAGAGGGTGAAGGTAAGAAGGCTAAAGTGCCTAGGAAGTCTGAGACAATCATTTCTTACTTAACATCAGCAGCAGCTTTAAGTGTAGAAATTGCTAATGTGGAGAAGGAATTGGGACTAGATATACCTTCTATTACACAAACTGATACAGAACTACGGGACTTACTGGACTGTGCTCTTCCAATCCCATTAGAACCAGATATTGTATTGGTGAATCCCCAGCAGGTTTATCCAGTTGTACTAGACCCCGCGGAAGACACAAGGAGTGACAAAGTGGTGCAACTTGAGGGTCACAAATCCACTAACTGTAAAGGAAAAAGCAACGGTGGGAAAGGGTCCCGAAAACAGCCTAAAGCAAGATCAGACATAACACCCAATCCTAGCCTTCCCGCCCATTTGGTTGATCTGGTGGAAGGTTTATTTGAATCACGTCTGGAACCGGCACTTGTGAATATTGCAAAGGACATAGTGGACACCTTGAACACTTGCGTGGCAAATATCTTAAAGAAATGTGATCATATTGACGAGTTTATGAGGGAGTTCAGGGCACAACGTTTTGACCCTACGCCCAGAAAGGAGGAGCGAGAGAGTTCAAAGCTAATAGGTAACCAGCGGGCAGTTCTAGAACCCCGGCCTTGTCAATCTCCCCATACCCAGCTGACGATCCAAAAAACCCAGGGGATAAGGGTCGACTTAAACCCGGGGGGAGCAGTAGACCAAATCTATGGAGCCTAGGCCATTATTGCCCACTGGTCATAAGCGCCCTGTCGCTGGGCCTGGCCATACAAAGTTACCTACATTAAACCTCCTCCCGGAAGCTGCACCCTTAGTGGTAATTGTAACTGGGGTACCGTGCTTAACCATTGACTCTGTGGAAACTGAGGGTGATCTTATGAACAGGACAAAAAGGTGGTGTTCCCAGTTAAGCAGTGGGAGTGTTGATGTAGCATCAAACATCATTTCTACTAGACCCCACGGAAGCTCCAAGAGTGACAAAGAGGTGCAACTTGAGGGTCACGAATCCGCTAACTGTAAAGGAAAACGCAACGGTGGGAAAGGTTCCCAAAAACAGCCTAAAGCAAGATCAGACATAACACCCAATCCTAGCCTTCCCGCCCATTTGGTTGATCTGGTGGAAGGTTTATTTGAATCACGTCTGGAACCGGCACTTGTGAATATTGCAAAGGACATAGTGGACACCTTGAACACTTGCGTGGGAAATATCTTAAAGAAATGTGATCATATTGACGGGTTTATGAGGGAGTTCAGGGCACAACGTTTTGACCCTACGCCCAGAAAGGAGGAGCGAGAGAGTTCAAAGCTAATAGGTAGCCAGCGGGCAGTTCTAGAACCCCGGCCTTGTCAATCTCCCCATACCCAGCCGACGATCCAAAAAACCCAGGGGATAAGGGTCGCCTTAAACCCGGGGGGGGGGCAGTAGACCACATCTATGGAGCCTAGGCCATTATTGCCCACTGGTCATAAGCGCCCTGTCGCTGGGCCTGGCCATACAAAGTTACCTACATTAAACCTCCCCCCGGAAGCTGCACCCTTAGTGGTAATTCTAACTGGGGTACCGTGCTTAACCATTGACTCTGTGGACAAAAAGGTGGTGTTCCCAGTTAAGCAGTGGGAGTGTTGGTGTAGCATCAAACATCATTTCGACTAGACAGGTTGGGTGGGTAGGGAAGAGAGCCAAATGTATACCGGGCGACTGTGTGGTGGTTAATTTCAAAAGGACAAATGTTGCTGATAGTCTGTTGTGAGACGGTTCGGAGATTGATGGTTTTAGCATTAGGCCGCTCCCTCTGGGCTATTTCTATCCCCCTCCCTCCCACTTACAGATTAAATCTTATATACTGAAAGTGCAACTACTTCCACGTCTACACTTTAGAGCTCCTGACATGAAGTATAATTCCTATCAAACATGACAGGCCCAGTTGAGGGAAGAGGGGCGGGTCTCAGCCCCCCCAGGCTCGCCTAGCTTACATCATGCAGAATTGCACTCCGGATTAATCCTGTCAAATAGGTTTTCCCCTCTTTCCAGTATGGAAACCATTGACTGACTACCACACTCACAGCAGGGTGGCACAGGACGGAATAGGCAGGCTGAACGACATCCCACCCACAAATTTCTTAGCTGAAACGTGGCGGGGTTGAGAAACAAAGCTGCACATGAAAGGTGGATACACTTCGTGACACAACACGATATTATCGCACTACAGGAGACCTGGGATACAGGAAATAATCACTGCCTGGATGGGTATTGTAGTTTCTTTCTGAAGGCGGTCCCCGGCCTTGGTGGCAGACTAAAAGGAGGGTTACTTATGCTTACATCATTGGAACTAGTTGGCTCCTTCAGAAAGCTGGAGACGGCCTCAAATAATATTATGTGTCTAGAGAGGGTCAGTTCCAACTATCCAACAGTTTTGTTGTTACATTTTTATAATGCCCCTGAGAAGGATTTGCGGAATACTCATCTAAGTTCCTTGGTGAGTTTTATAGATGAATACAAGTCAAAATATAATGCTTTATTCGAAATAATACTAATGGGAGATTTTAACATTCACCCATGTGGTTGGGATTGTTTGGCAGAACATCAACTGGGCCCCCACGGTTCCATTACCACCCACTTTGAACACACTTCACAAGGGGAAGTGTTGGAAGATTCATTAGCTACTATGAATCTGTTCGAGGTAGTTGCGGGCAGGGGGGAGAATAGGGTCCCAACATTCAAAGGCAGAGACGCTGACATAGTGATTGATTTTATTTTTGTCTCAGCCGGAATAGTGAAGGTGGCCTCTTCTTATGAAGTTGTAGCCTCAGTTTTTAGTGATCATAATCCCCTGGTACTGTCGCTGACCTTTGGTGATGTTATGATCAGACGGGAGGGAAGCCTGTTAGACACTGACAACATAATACCCAAAGATCAGGGCAGGAGACTTAATTGGACAAAGGTGGTCCCAGATACTTTTATGAAGGATCTTGCATCCAAGGTCCATGCAGACATGGTAGTCTGCTCAGACAGCACGGCTGATGGTAAAGCCATTATTGTTGTCTATGTCACCATCTGTACACAAATTATTCAGGACCGGAAGTCTAATAGCAAGCAGAAAGCATCAAACCAACCTAGGTGGTTTGATGCTAACTGCTCGGAAGCACATAAAAAATTATTGCAAGCTCTAAAACAAAAGCCCAGAAATCGTGAACTTGTTGCTGGGCGAAGGAAAAACTATAAATTGGCTATGGCCAATCGCAGAAGGGCTATTAAAAGGGAGGCATGGGATAACCTTATGTCGACTGACGTTCTTAGAGACAGCAGTAAATTTTGGGCAACCATTAATCACTCCTACTTTTCTGGAGAAGACAATTCTGTTCTGGATTGTGTGATCCCAGATGAGAAATGGGTTACCCATTTTAGCAAGATCTACGACACTGTGGAGGGTGCGACAGAGGAGATGGGTTTTGCACATATGCATCCAGCTCCCATGCTATGCTTCAATGAGGTAGAGGTCCAAAGGGCTATAGAGGAGATGACAAAAAACAAGGCACCGGGACCTGACGGTGTCCCTGCAGATTTATATAGGACCCCACTTAAATTCTGGGCAAAGACACTAACAAACGTCTTCAATTCAACTAGTACATCAGGGTTCCCCTCATCCTGGGCAACTTCCATAATAATACCCATATTTAAAAAGGATTGAGGAGTGACCCCGCCTGTTACAGGCATATTTCCCTGATTGACTCTGCCGTTAAGATCTTGGGCAGAGTCATTCTGCATAGACTGGAAGACTGCCTGAAGGAGAGAGGGGTCTTTTCTAACCTACAATACGGGTTTAGGGCCAAAAGAGGCACCCTTGTCCAATGTAGAACCTCTACATGTTAATTAGTAAATATACTCTGGCCAAGGATGGCCTGTTATACATGGCCTTTATGGACTTTTCTTCGGCCTTCGACCTGGTCAATCGAGCAAAGCTGTGGTCCATTTTACTTAACTTAGGGATTGACCCATCGCTAGTAAACTTTCTGGCCATCCTTCACCAAGGACTTTTAGCTTCCATCAGAGTCAATAAGGAGGGGGGATGCACCAGCATTTTTAGGTCCAAACGAGGTGTCAGGCAGGGTTGCATTTTGGCGCCCCTCCTGTTCACCTTAAACATAAATTCACTGGGAAAATTCTTGGAGGGGGCCACATTAGATGTACCGCGAGCAGGGGAATCTGCAACCAGTTCGTCTTTACGCGGATGACGCGGTGCTGCTGGCCCGCACAGGACTGGGGCTGCAGAGACTCCTGGACGCATTTGGGGAATTTATGCGATCTTTAGATCTCTAGGTAAATAACAACAAATCGCATGTTATGGTCGCGGGTAAACGACCAAAGACCCTCAAAATAAAACGCTTTACCTGCAACGGGACGGAGGTATCCAAGATTTCAGTATTCACATATCTGGGCGTCATTTTCGACAAAAGGGGCACCTGGGGTCCTCAATTAAAAGCTACGGGCACTGCTGTTATTAGATCAACTTCAGCCCTTTTGGGCTTTGCTAAACGTTTGTGGTCTCGCCCCATTGAAGCTCTGTTAACAGTGTATAATTCCAAATGTTTGTCTATAGCTTTGTATGGCGCCTCATTGTGGGTTTTTTTACCCCAAGGTAAATTGCAGATTACAGAGAAAAAATTCCTCAGATCCCTTTTAGCGGTCCCTCAATCCACTCCAGTATTCTCAGTGCACTCTGAGCTAGGACTTGGTTATATCTCCGATCAGTTAAATTTGGCCCCACTGATCTGCTGGGCCAAAACTTGGCTTAACAATGAGATTACCCTGAATCACACTATCTTAAAAGACTGTATGGCACTAGACATGGCTCACAAAATTCCTTGGCTAGCATATATCAAAGACAATCTGTGTAAATTGGGACGCCCAGAACTATATGCACTACCAAATTTGCTGCAGAAGGGTGATGTAAACTGGATTAAGGACAATTTTCTGGGATTAGCTGTGCAAGAACAAGAGGCAGTTGAGGTGTTAAAAGCTTGTGTCAGGGGGAATTATATGCTTCTGACCACTCCACCTATTGAACCCCACCTTAAGATCGTTACTCTCCTATTCCATCGCCACCTTCTTGTCAGATTTAGATTTAATATCATCCAGTTCTTCTTGGGTCATTTTCCGGTATGGGGAAAGTCAGATCTGTAAGAACACAAAAGGAAACCACGTTGCGGTCCCCATTTAGCTGCACAACCTATTATTCATGAATTTAATGAATTAAATTCGTTTTCCACCATATACATTTTTTCTTCAGTTTAACCATTATCTTTTTCCTTATACTTTAGTCAGTTCAATCCATTATACTCATTATTTTGCTTATTCAAAAACACAGGAGCAGCGTTGGTTTCCACATGCCACGTTTTTAATGCCAATCACCCAATGGTCATTTTTTTATACTTTAGAAACCCCCGAAGAAGGGATGAATTCCCGAAATGCATTGGGTGATTGACATTAAAAACGTGGCATGTGGAAACCAACGCTGCTCCTGTGTTTTTGAATAAGCAAAATAATGTGTATAATGGATTGAACTGACTAAAGTATAAGGAAAAAGATAATGGTTAAACTGAAGAAAAAATGTATATGGTGGAAAACGAATTTAATTCATTAAATTCATGAATAATAGGCTGTGCAGCTAAATGGGGACCGCAACGTGGTTTCCTTTTGTGTTCTTTCTTATTTTCAACGCAAAATGGGCGGAGCGTGGAGAGCGAGCACGCCGACAATTGTTTAATGTGGACTGAGTAAAAGGAACAGATTCATACAAAGGAGTACAGTGGTGTGCATCTCTCTTTCACAGTTGTTACTCAGAAAATCAGATCTGTCCACTCCCTGCAGTTGTGACAACTTCTCTGATCAATCCTTAATGCACTTTATCATGTTCTGTGACCATTATACCGTCATCAGAAAACAGTTTTTGGTACCTTTGTTGAGAGAGGCGGGTTTTACACAAGTGCGGCCTGCACTGATGTACTTACAGCTGTTGGGCAGCACCCGGGTAATATTTGGGGTTGCCTGTTTCTTGGTCGCAGCCATGCGTATTAAGGCCAAAAGATTGATGGTGAACGTCTCCGAGGTGTGATCCTATTTTAGCTATTATTTTATTTCTCCTGTGTATGATGCTTTTTTAATAATTCCAAATGTATATTTATGTCAATGAATTGGTACAAACTGTTTTTAAACTTTTAAATTTTAGAATAATGTTTTGTAATTGCTTTTATGATTTTAATTAATTGAATAAAGCATGCCATGACTTGAAAAAAAAAACTACTCAAAGGCTAGGCCTGTAGAACACTTGCTGATGTGTCCCCAAGAAGCACCTGTGTGTACGAGCACCGCCGGACTGGGAACCGAAACCCGGCCCTGGCAAACAGCTTGGCGAGCCACAGGGGGAGACAGGGGGGGAAGGGCAGGAGGTAGTTCTATCACCGCTGCCGCTTTTGTAGCAGGGGGCCGATATTGCAGGGGACCAAAAAACCAGCCCCCACCCTGGCAGCACACAGAGGAAATGCAAATGCATGGTGCCCACTACGGCCAGTCCGGCCCTGGATATGAGGTGGCTCCCCCATTTGCACCACCTCAGGATTGAAATAATATAACAGTCGTGGCAGGACAACCATATTCAATAGTTCTATCTGGCCCATAACTGACAGGGGAAGCGTGCGCCAAAAGTCACCTGGGATCTAATGGCCGATGTAGCCCTGCCAAGGTTACCATCAAGCAGATTGGCAGGCTTATGATAGATTCTAATCCCAAGACAGAGGAAAGAGTTGGGCTGCCACGCAATGGAAGCGCCGCAGAGCATCAGGGCGAGGTCAGGACATGGTGATATGAACAGGAATAAACAAGACTTCGCCCAGTTCAATTTCAGGCCAGAGATAGCAGTGAAGTCAGCAAGTGTGTGGGCCAGGACAGTAGAAGCCGACCCTAGATCTCAGAGGTGGAGAAGAAGGTCATCTGCATACAGGGAAACGATGTGCATATCGTCTCCCAGGGGAATGCCCCAATCAATACCTCATACACGAAGAAACACACCTAGCAGTTCTATGGCCAGGAAAAAAAGCAGAGGGGATAGCTGGCATCCTTGGGGGGTGCCGCAGCACATCAGGATAGGGTCCAATATGTAGGAGCCTGTCTTCACCCTCGCCATTGGTGCAATATAAAGTAGGTACACCAGATGAATGAACCGGTCCCATGATGAGGTAAGGTGGGAAAGAGGAAATCCTATTCCAGGGAGGTGAAAGCCCTCTCCAGATCAAGTACAAGATAGCCTGAGGAAGGCCAGCAAAGTGAGGAGTAGGCAGCAACACGAAACAAGCATTGGAAATGCAATAGGTCTCGCACCATTAGAGTTAGTGCTTTTAGAATTGTTTATGGGTTTTTTTTGTAAATGTTTAGCATTTTTGTTTCCTGTAGCCAATGCTAAAGAATTACAAATAAAAAAAGCCATAAACATTTCTAAAAGCTCTAACTGAAATGGTCTGAGACCTATTGCACTGTGTGAGGGTGAGGGGTTGAGGGTGAGTGAGGGTGAGGGTGGGTGAGGGTGAGTGAGGGTGAGGGGTTGAGGGTGAGTGAGGGTGAGGGGTTGAGGGTGAGTGAGAGTGAGGGTGAGTGAGGGTGAGGGTGAGTGAGGGTGAGTGAGGGTGAGGGGTTGAGGTTGAGGGTGAGGTGTTGAGGGTGAGTGAGGGTGAGGGTGGGTGAGGTGTTGAGGGTGAGTGTGGGTGAGAGTGAGTGAGGGTGAGGGTGAGTGAGGGTGAGTGAGGGTGAGGAGTTGAGGGTGAGTGAGGGTGAGGGTGAGTGAGTGTGAGGGGTTGAGGGTGAGTGAGGGTGAGGGTGAGTGAGGGTGAGGCGTTGAGGGTGAGTGAGGGTGAGTGAGAGGTTGAGGGTGAAGGGTTGAGGGTGTGAGGGTTATGGGTTGAGGGTGAGTGAGGGTGGAGGGTGAGGGTGGGGGGGTGAGGGGGTGAGTGTGAGTGAGGGGGTGTGAGTTTTCGGGTGTGTGACGGTGCGTGAGTGTGAGTGTGTGTGAGGGTGAGTGAGGTTGTGCGAGGTGTTGTTACACAGAGGGTGTGTGACGGTGTGTGAGGGTGAGGGTGTGTGAGGGTGAGTGTGAGTCATTGGGAGTGAGTGTGAGTGAGTGTGAGTGAGGGGGTGTGAGGGTGTTGTTGTGAGTGTGAGGGGAGTGAGCGTGTGTGAGTGTGATGGGGTGTGAGGGTGAGGGTGTGTGAGTGTGTGTGAGGGTGAGGATGAGTGATGTTGTTTGCGTCTGAGAGTGTGTGAGGTGTAGTGAGTGTGAGAGTGTTGTGATGAGTTTTAGGGGAGAGTGTGTGTGTGAGGGTAAGGTGTTTGAGGATGAGGGGGTGTGTGTGTGAGGATGAGTGAGGGTGTGCGAGGTGTTGTTAAGCAGAGGGTGTGTGACGTTGTGTGAGGGTGAGGGTGTGTGAGGGTGAGTGTGAGTCATTGGGAGTGAGTGTGAGTGAGTGTGAGTGAGGGGGTGTGAGGGTGTTGTTGTGAGTGTGATGGAAGTGAGCGTGTGTGAGTGTGATGGGGTGTGAGGGTGAGGGGGTGTGAGTGTGTGTGAGGGTGAGGATGAGTGATGTTGTTTGCGTCTGAGAGTGTGTGAGGTGTATTGAGTGTGAGAGTGTTGTGATTATTTTTAGGGGAGCATGTGTGTGTGAGGGTAAGGTGTTTGAGGATGAGGGGGTGTGTGTGTGAGGGTGAGTGAGGGGGTGTGACGTTTCGGGTGTGTGACGGTGTGTGAGTTTGAGTGTGTGTGAGGGTGATTGAGGGTGAGAGAGGTGTTGTTAGGCAGAGGGTGTGTGATGGTGTGTGAGCGTGAGGGTGTGTGAGGCTGAGTGTGATTTATTGTGAGTGAGTGTGAGTGAGTGTGAGTCAGGGGGTGTGAGGGTGATGGGGTGTGAGGGTGAGGGGGTGTGTGTGTGTGAGGGTGAGGGTGAGCGAGGGAGTGTGAGTGTGTGTGAGTTGTTGCGGCTGAGAGTTAGGGTGTGTGAGGGTGATGGTGTGAGGGTGATTGTGTGTGTGTGAGGGTGAGGGGATGAGGGTAAGGCTGTGTGAGGCTGAGGGGTGTTGATGGTGATAGAGTGTGAGGGGTGTGAGTGGGTGCGGCTGTCCGGTGTAGTGAGTGTGAGCTTGTTGTGAGGGGTGTTATTTTTTGAGGGGAGTGAGGGTGTGTGAGTGTGTGTGAGTGTGAGGGGGTGTGAGTGTGTGTGAGTGTGAGTGTGAGTAAGTGGGTGTGAGGCTGAAGGTGTGTGATGGTGTTTGAGTGAGATGTTGTGTCAGTGTTATTGAGGGTGTGTGAAGGAGTGTGATAGTTTTGGTGTGTGAGGGTGATGTTATGAGTGTGTGTATGTTAATATTAATTATTTAATATGTGTTGTGTAAAAAAAACGTGATAGATCTTCCCTTTGTAATTGTCCTGTCTTATGTGTATATTTGTATGTAATCTAACTGTGTATGTTTTGTACTAACTGTGTGGTGTTATGTGTGTTTAACGTGTTTGTGTAGTCCCGTATTATTATTATTTTTTTTAAAATGGCCAACGCAATGCGTCACCTTGACGTTGGCTACGTTAGCGGTCTAGTTTTTTTTGTGTTGTGAGTGTTTACGTATTTTGACGTTTATTTCTAGCCAATCGGAGCGTGGCGTTTTTGACGTTGCGTTCCGATTTGCTTACGTCACCGGTGGAATTCCCCAGAGATCGAGAATGTTGGTGCGCGGAAGGCGTGTTCTTGTTCCTGTGCTGTTGCTGCGTCGTTTGACAGGTAAGAATGTATTCCAAAGTGTTTTTATGTAATGTAATGTAGTATATATGCTATGTTTAAGGTAAAGACAGAATAGGATGGTGTTTTTATAACTTGAGATTTTTTTTTTTCGATCGTAATATTTGTAAATGTTTGTAATGTAATGTAAATTAAAGTTTTGTTTTTAATTGTTGATATGTAATGTATATCTTTTCTTAAACTGTAATGTAATGTATTTTTTGCTGTTTTTTGTTATTTGACGTACAAGAGCTGTAATTTGAATTTGAAGTGCTATTTATTTTATAATATATTTATGTATGTTGTGTTTGCATTTTTTTTTTCTTGTGATGCTGAAGTAGCCGGATTATATGTTATTGAGGTACTTGATGTATGAAAGGAAACTTTGTGTATTTGCTGACTTTATTATCCCTAGCAATGTATTAAGAGGATGTACAGTGATGTAATGTGGTTTTTTTTGCGTTTTGTGAAAGAATAGTTTTATTTTCGAATCCCTGTTTGCATATTTGTGTATTAATAGCTGCACCCTCTTTGCGTTGATTTAAGTTTGCATTTTGGACTAGCTGCAAGTGTGTAATCCTCTTTGTACGTATAATGCTAATAGTTGCTTAACGATATTTATGTGTACAGTTGGAGGCTGGAGTTGTATTTGGAGTGTAGAGTTGTAGAGTTGTATTGTAGTTATAGAGTGTAGTTGTAGGCTGGACGTTGACGGTGTGAGTGTGAGGGTGAGTGCATGTGAGCCTTTTGTAGTTTGCTATATTTTGTATAAATTTGTAGTACTGTATGCAGTCTATTTTCTTCCACAAACATGTTTTGTAGCTTAGTATGTGTTAGATCAGAATGTGTATGTGAACTATCTTTGATGTATGCAATAGTGAGAATAAGGGTGTTGCTTATAATTTATGGGCATAAGGGTAGACGTCTTAGGATGTTTTTGTATTTTCAGTAGTGCCCTAATTTTTTGTGAACAGCTGCGTGGGCAAGGGGCGTTGGCTGTTGTGTTGTTGAGTAGTGCTCTTTTGATGTTGTTTGATGCTGTTGTGGTGTACGGTGTTCCTGTGGTTGTGCACTTACCACCACCAAAAACACTTGGTGCAACAGCAGCATAAGTCAGAGCAACTTTAGAGTCTTGTGATTTTGTGATGACGCATTTTATTTGTGTTTTTGATAATTTCTGGCATTGTTTACTTGTTTATTTCCCCTTACTTTAGTAAGTGGTTTCTGTTGTGAATTTTTTTCCTTTACCTCACTTTGTCCACTTCAAAGTTCTTGTATTTTTT
The DNA here is from genome assembly GCF_964263255.1 of Lissotriton vulgaris. Lineage (NCBI taxonomy): Eukaryota > Metazoa > Chordata > Amphibia > Caudata > Salamandridae > Lissotriton > Lissotriton vulgaris. The sequence goes on from NC_141699.1 coordinate 113,308,564, forward strand.
TCTGTGTATTCATATGTTTGTTTATTTTGTGTGCATTTATGATCTTTGTGAAAAAACTGTTTTATTTTACAATCCGTTTTTTCTTTGTGTATTAATTGCTGCACTGTCCTTGCGTTGCATTAAGTTTGAATGTTTTAATAGCTACAAGTGTGTAATCCGAATTTTAGATATTAAAATAAATGTTGCCTTACGTTATTTATGTGTGGATTTGGAGAGTAGAGTTGTAGTTGGAGTGTAGAGTTGTAGGGTGGTATTGTAGGTATAGGGTGTAGTTGGAGGGTGGACTTGGACTGTGTGAGTGTGAGGGTGATTGGATGTGAGTCTTTGGGTGTTTGAGGGTGCGTGATGGTGTGTGAGAGTGATTGAGGGTGAGTGTGTGAGTGTTGTGAGTTTGTGTGTGAGGATGAGGGGGTGAGTGTAAATGTTGCTTAACGTTTTTTTTGTGTGGAGTTTGAGGGTGGAGTTGTAGTTGGAGTGTAGAGTTGTAGTGTGGTATTGTACTTTTATGGTGTAGTTGGAGTGTTGTTTTTGACGGTGTGAGGGTGAGTGGATGTGAGGGTCAGGGGGTGTGAGTGTGTGTGATGGTATGTGAGGGTGAGTGAGGGTGACGATGTGAGTATGATTGAGGGTTTGAGTGTTGTGAGGGTGGACTTGGACGGTGTGAGGGTGATTGGATGTTATTTTTAGGGGGTGTGAGGGTGTGTGATGTTGTGTGAGGGTGAGTGAGGGTGACGGTGTGAGTATGAGTGTGGGTGTGAGGGTGATGGTGTGAGGGTGTGTGAAGGTGAGGGTAATGGGATGTGATAGTGTGTGATGATAGGTGTGGGTGAGTGCAGGTGATAGTTTGAGCGTGAGTGAGGCTGAGTGTTGTGAGGGTGTCAAGGTGAGTGAGGGTGTGCGAGTTTGAATGTTGAGTGTGTGACTGTGGGTGAGGGTGAGTGTTTGTGAGGGTGAGGGGGTGTGGGTGTGGGAGGTGGGAGTGTTTGGGGGTGTTGTTGAGTTATGGTGTGTGATGGTGAGTGGGTGAGGGTGATTGAGTGTGTGTGAGGGAGAGGCTGTTGAAGTTGTGAGTGAGGGTGTGTTGCTGAGTGATGGTGCGTGATGGAGGTTGTGGGAGTGTGATTGTATCACGCTGTAAAGGGATGTGGGGAAATAGTTGGCCAGCTGAATGGTGTTATTATTTTATTTTTTTGATTTGTTTTTGACACAAGTCTTTTGAAAGTAAAGCTAGCCATCCCTCCTGTGCCTCGAACTTGCTGTAATTTTTTGTTTTTTGGGTGTGCGTGTAATGTAGTATGTGTTGTGTGTTCTGTGTGCGTCAAAATGCAACCCAAGGAGACGTAATAGAGTGTGTGTGTGAAAGTCCCTTTGATCCGTGAATGTGTGTATGAAATAGGTCTCGCATTAAAAAATTTGGAGTTATTGGTCTTGTAAATGACATATTTGTATTTATTTGTTGGTTTTAAAAATTGCTAAATTGATGGCTTTGTTATTTACAATGCCAATAGTTATAACTTTAGCAAATGTGACACTTATAGCATTTGGAATGCAACATTTTTTTGTATTTACGTGACTTAGGTGGCAGCTCTTGTCGTTAGGCCACATCTGTAGAGAGCAGGAGAGTGCAGCAGGGGAGAGAAGCACAGCAATGCAATATGTTTTGCATTAGGAAAGTTTGAGCTATTGGTATTGTAAAGGACACATTTTTTATGTATGTTCTTGTTTTGAAAATAGCGAATTAATAGCTTTGTTATTTACAATGACAATAGTTTTATCTTTTGCAAATGTGACACCTATTGTAACACAATATGTGTTGTGAGGGTGAGTGAGGTTGAGGGTGAGGTGTTCAGGGTGAGTGAGGGTGAGGCGTTGATGGTGATTGAGGGTGAGTGATTGTGAGTGAGGGTGAGGGGTTGAGGGGGAGGGGTCGAGGGTGAGGGGGGGTTGAGGTGTTGAGGGTGAGTGAGGGTGAGTGAGGGTGAGGTGTTGAGGGTGAGTGAGGGTGAGGTGTTGAGGGTGAGTGAGGGTGAGGTGTTGAGGGTGAGGGTGTTTGAGGGTGAGTGAGGGTGAGAGGTTGAGGGTGAGTGAGGGGTTGAGGGTGAGTGAGGGTGAGGGGTTGAGTGTGAGTGAGGGTGAGTGAGGATGATGTGTTGAGGGTGAGTGTGGGTGAGTGAGGGTGAGGTGTTGAGGGTGAGTGAGAGTGAGGGTGAGTGAGAGTGAGAGTGAGGGTGAGTGAAGTGTTGAGGGTGAGGAGTTGAGGGTGAGGAGTTGAGGGTGAGTGAGGGTGAGGTGTTGAGGGTGAGTGAGGGTGAGGGGTTGAGGGTGAGTGAGGGTGAGGCGTTGAGGGTGAGTGAGGGTGAGTGTGAGTGAGGGTGAGTGAGGGTGAGTGATGTTGAGGGTGAGTGAGGGTGAGTGGTTGAGGGTGAGTGAGGGTGAGGGTGAGTGAGGGTGAGTGAGGGTGAGGGTGAGTGAGGGTGAGTGAGGGGTTGAGGGTGAGGCGTTGAGGGTGAGTGAGGGTGAGGTGTTGAGGGTGAGTGAGGGTGAGGTGTTGAGGGTGAGGGTGTTTGAGGGTGAGTGAGGGTGAGAGGTTGAGGGTGAGTGAGGGTGAGGGGTTGAGGGTGATTGAGGGTGAGGGGTTGAGTGTGAGTGAGGGTGAGGGTGAGTGAGGGTGATGTGTTGAAGGTGAGTGAGGGTGAGGTGTTGAGGGTGAGTGAGAGTGAGGGTGAGTGAAGTGTTGAGGGTGAGGAGTTGAGGGTGAGGAGTTGAGGGTGAGTGAGGGTGAGGTGTTGAGGGTGAGTGAGGGTGAGGGTGAGTGAGGGTGAGGGGTCGAGGGTGAATGAGGGTGAGGCGTTGAGGGTGAGTGAGGGTGAGTGTGAGTGAGGGTGAGGGTGAGTGAGGGTGAGGGTGAGTGATGTTGAGGGTGAGTGAGGGTGAGGGTGAGGGTGACTGAGGAGTTGAGGGTGGGTGAGGGTGACTGAGGAGTTGAGGGTGAGTGAGGGTGAGGTGTTGAGGGTGAGATGTTGAGGGTGAGTGAGGGTGAGGGTAACGTATTATGTATGCACTGTTTATGTTCTCTTTGTGTGTTGTTTTTTTATTTTCTACATTTCAGTGAATGAGCTGCTACGATCGACAGGTAATTACTATTTTATTTTCATATTATTAAAGAGTGCCTTTGTGAGTTGTTACACTTTTGTCTATGAATTTGCTTTTTGTGATATGAATCTAATTATTGTTTGGGGTCTTGCTTTGCTCGCACTTGGTTTCTGTCCGGCTCCTTTCTTAAGAGTGTGTTTTTTCATGTTATCAATGGCTGCTATTTAGTTCGTTTTTTTGCCATGCATTGAGTTATGTTTGCGCGTGTCGTTTTGGTATGCGGGTCCTGTAGTGTACTTCCGTCTGAACTCGCCTCCTGTAAAAAAATATTTGTATGTTGCTGTTGGCTATTTTTGTTTTGCGTTTCGCCGTACGTGTTTTGTTTCGCCGCTTTGCATTGTCCTTTTGTTGTTCACATTGAAGTATTTTTATTGGTAGTATGTATGCACTGTTTATGTTCTGTTTCTGTGACGTTTGTCTGGTGAGTAATGTTGTAGTGCTGATGAGTGTTGGGGATGAGTGGTGCAGTGTCGTTGTAGAGTGTTGTCCAATGATTACCACCACAGTATAACTCTGCACCACAACAGTAGCACTGATCCTAACAACGGCATCACTAAGGTCCATTAATGCAACACGCAGCAATAGCACATTATCATTCTGCACCCCCACTGTACCATTGAGCAACATCAGATCATCACTCTGCCCCACTAGAGCCGTATTTAGCAAACCCACAGTCTCATTGATACATACTACTGCAGTACTGTACAGCACCAAAGCATGCTTGTATAGCTGTAATTGTGTGTGCTACGTTAAAAAATTGTTAGAAAGCGTGCACTTACGGCCGGTGGTGTGTGTGACTGTTGAAAGCGTGGACTGATGCCTGTTTGTGTGGGTGTATGCCTGGTGAAAGGATGCACTGATGACTGTTGTGTATGTACGCCTGGTGAAAGCGTCCATTGATAGCTGTTGGTGTGTGTGCCTGTTAAAAGCGTACATGTTTTTATTGTATGACGTTTGTCTGCTGAGTAATGCTGTAGTGGTGATGAGTGGTGCTGTGGTGGTAAGTGTTTGTGTCTGGTTGTAGTGTGATAGTGTGTTGTTGTTGAATGATGCTGTTGTGGTGGTGTAGAGTGATGTTTGTGTGTTGCTGAGTGATGTTAGTGTGGCGCTTAGTAATGCTGTTGTTGTGATGTGTTGTTCTGTGCTGGTGATGAGTGGTGCTGTGTTGGTGTTCAATGATTACCACCACAGCATAACTCAGCACCACAACAGTTGCACTTCTACCAACAACGGCATCACTGATGTCCACCAATGCAACACGCAGCAATACCACCTTATCATTCTGCACCCCCACAGTACCATTGAGCAACAACACAGCATCACTCTGCACCACCACAGCCGTATTTAGCACACCAACAGTCTCATTCATACATACTACTGCAGTACTGATGACTGTTGTGTGTGTACGCCTGGTGAAAGCGTCCATTGATAGCTGTTGGTGTGTGTGCCTGTTAAAAGCGTACATGTTTTGATTGTATGATGTTTGTCTGCTGAGTAATGCTGTAGTGGTGATGAGTGGTGCTGTGGTGGTAAGTGTTTGTGTGTGGTTGTAGTGTGATAGTGTGTTGTTGTTGAATAATGCTGTTGTGGTGGTGTAGAGTGATGTTTGTGTGTTGCTGAGTGATGTTAGTGTGGCGCTTAGTAATGCTGTTGTTGTGATGTGTTGTTCTGTGCTGGTGATGAGTGGTGCTGTGTTGGTGTTTAATGATTACCACCACAGCATAACTCAGCACCACAACAGTTGCACTTCTCCCAACAACGTCATCACTGATGTCCACCAATGCAACACGCAGCAATACCACTTTATCATTCTGCACTCCCACAGTACCATTGAGCAACAACACAGCATCACTCTGCACCACCACATCCGTATTTTGCACACCAACAGTCTCATTTATACATACTACTGCAGTACTGATGACTGTTGTGTGTGTATGCCTGGTGAAAGCGTCCATTGATAGCTGTTGGTGTGTGTGCCTGTTAAAAGTGTACATGTTTTGATTGTATGACCTTTGTCTGCTGAGTAATGCTGTAGTGGTGATGTGTGGTGCTGTGGTGGGAAGTGTTTGTGTGTTGTTGTAGTGTGATAGTGTGGTGAGGGTGAGGGGTTGAGGGTGAGGGGTTGAGGGTGAGTGAGGGTGAGTGAGGGTGAGGGTGAGGTGTTGAGGGTGAGTGAGGGTGAGGGTGAGTGAGGGTGAGTGAGGGTGAGGGGTTGAGGGTGAGTGAGGGTGAGTGAGGGTGAGGGGTTGAGGGTGAGTGAGGGTGAGTGAGGGTGAGGGGTTGAGGGTGAGGGGCCGAGGGTGAGTGAGGGTGAGGGTGAGGGTGAGGGGTTGAGGGTGAGTGAGGGTGAGGGGTTGAGGGTGAGTGAGGGTGGGGTGAGGGGATGAGGGTGAGTGAGGGTGAGGGTGAGTGAGGGTGATGCTGAGGGGTTGAGGGTGAGTGAGGGTGAGTGAGAGTGAGGGTGAGTGAGGGTTTGAGGGTGAAGGGTTGAGGGTAAGTGAGGGTGAGGGTGAGTGAGGGTGAGGGGTTGAGGGTGAGTGAGGGTGAGGCTTTGAGGGTGAGTGAGGGTGAGTGTGGGTGAGGGTGAGTGAGGGTGAGGGGTTGAGGGTGAGTGAGGGTGAGTGAGGGTGAGTGAGTGTGGGTGAGGGTGAGTGAGGGTGAGGGTGAGTGAGGGTGAGGGGTTGAGGGTGAGTGAGGGTGAGGCTGAGGTGTTGAGGGTGAGTGAGGGTGAGTGAGAGTGAGGGTGAGTGAGGGGTTGAGGGTGAAGGGTTGAGGGTGTGAGGGTGAGGGGTTGAGGGTGAGTGAGGGTGATGCTGAGGGGTTGAGGGTGAGTGAGGGTGAGTGAGAGTGAGGGTGAGTGAGGGGTTGAGGGTGAAGGGTTGAGGGTAAGTGAGGGTGAGGGGTTGAGGGTGAGGCTTTGAGGGTGAGTGAGGGTGAGGGTGAGTGGGTGAGGGTGAGTGAGGGTGAGGGGTTGAGGGTGAGTGAGGGTGAGTGAGGGTGGGTGAGGGTGAGTGAGGGTGAGGGTGAGTGAGGGTGAGTGAGGGTGAGGGGTTGAGGGTGAGTGAGGGTGAGGGTGAGTGAGGGTGAGGCTGAGGTGTTGAGGGTGAGTGAGAGTGAGGGTGAGTGAGGGGTTGAGGGTGAAGGGTTGAGGGTGTGAGGGTGAGGGGGAGGGGTTGAGGGTGAGTGAGGGGGAGGGGTTGAGGGTGAGCGAGGGTGAGGCGTTGAGGGTGAGTGAGGGTGAGGGTGAGTGTGGGTGAGTGAGGGTGAGGGGTAGAGGGTGTGAAGGTGTGTGAGTGAGGGTGGTGGTGGGTGAGGGTGTGTGAGTGTGAGGGTGTGTGAGGGTGTGTGTGTGTGTGAGGGTTAGTGAGGGTGCGTGTGTTCTAAGGGTGGGGGGGTGAGGGTGGGTGTGAGTGAGGGTGTGTGAGGGTGTTTGAGTGTTGTGTATTTGTGTGATTGTGGTGTGTGTGCTTGTGTGACTGTCCCATAATTATATTAAACGTGTGTCAATGCAGTTATGAAGACGATCGAGCATACACCTTCCAGATGACAGCACAGAAGCTGTTAGACCACTTACCCTGTGAATAATTCCCGTGGGGATATGAAAAATCCTATTGATTATGTAACCATTGATCACGTTGTCTGGCTTCTGGCTTTAAGTGAAAGGACCCTAAGGGAACAGGTCATGAACGACACACTTGCATGATCGCTATTTAAATGCTGCCACTTAAGGCAATCCTTCATTTATTGAAATATTCTGTCAGTTTATAATCCTGGTTTTCCAGCACCTGAGATCCAAAATGACAAGGCATGTTTTAAAAAAAATCCACTCGGGTCAGTGATGGTAAAGATTTGTGACTCTGTGCAGACAGTTGCATCCTCAATGTGCAGCCACGGCTCTCTCCGCGTGATTGGATTTGCCAGCTTGTCAACATTTTTCAAACCATTACATTGATAGTGCGGGGTGAGAGAGGGGAGGTGCTGGCGGCTGGGGAGGGGGAACAGATGGCGATGGCAGGAGATTACACAGACGGCGGCCTATAGTTTAGCCCTGGCCTGCACAGTATTACTCTCCCGCACAGCGGAAGGTGTCAGAGCGATCTACATGAGAACTGGTTGCAAAGTCTAAGGATTTAGGATTACGAGCGTTACAAAACAGATACAACAAGGAGGAGGCAGCGAGTCAAAACGGAGGGCATTGCTGTGGGGAGGGGGGAGGAGAAATGCGACGCGACATGGCAGGCAGGGGAGGGGGCGGAGCGGGGGGGAGTCAGGCCAAGAAACATCTATCCCATCCGCCAGCCAACAACGCCGCCAGGGAATAGCCAGCCGTCTGAGGCCTCAAGAGCGGGCAGATCCGCAACAGGCGCCTTGCACTGTGGAGGGATATCCTGAAGTGGCTGCTGGCAGAAATTTTTATTTTATTTATATTTTTTTAATTATACGAGTTTATATAGCGCAAATTTTAACGGAAGGTGTCAGAGCGATCTACATGAGAACTGGTTGCAAAGTATAAGGATTTAGGATTACGAGCGTTACAAAACAGAAACAACAAGGAGGAGGCAGCGAGTCAAAACGGAGGGCATTGCTGTGGGGAGGGGGGAGGAGAAATGCGACGCGACATGGCAGGCAGGGGAGGGGGCGGAGCGGGGGTGTGGGAGGAGTGCGGGAACAGACGGCGAGGGGAGGAGAGTAGGAGGAGGAGAGTAGGGGAGGCACGGCATTGCTGTAGGGAGGGGGGAGGAGAAATGCGACGCGACATGGCAGGCAGGGGAGGGGGCGGAGCGGGGGTGTGTGAGGAGTGCGGGAACAGACGGCAAGGGGAGGAGAGTAGGAGGAGGAGAGTAGGGGAGGCACGGCCTAGCGGCCGTGCAATCAAGAAGTGAGGGGGCGGAGCTGGGGGAGGCTGTGAGAGAGAGAGTAGGCAAGGCAGGCGGCTGGGGGCATGTGCATGCGCTTTTAAGCTCAATGCGCATGCGCATTGAGCTTAAATTTCTCGTGCACTGCAAGGAATCGCCACGATTCCTTGCAAGTTGGTTAAAGAGTGGATAAGCCCCCATAGTCTCGCAAGCTCGATGCGCATGCGCATCGACAGGCGAGACCTAAAAAATGCTGCAGGTTGAGGGAGGTGTTATGAGCTGGGACAAACCCGTTTTAATCCGAATGTACCAGTGATGGAACTAGAGGTGCTAGCCTATTGGCGAGAATTTTGGCCAAGAATTTGCAGTCTGTGTAGAGTAGAGCCAAAGGAAGGTAAGAGCCTAGGGCAGTTGGGTCACTACCTTGCTTAGGGCGGTAAACAAGGAGTATCCCCCAGTGATGTCAGGATAAGAGCTGCTAGAGCATCTGCAATTAGAGCGTGTTGGCACGGAGTCAGGACCGAGGCATGCGCCTTGTAGTATTCAACAGGCAGGCCATCCGGTCAGAGACCTTGTCAGACGCCAGGGATTTACAACAACAAAGGCCTCACCTGTTAAGGTTCGAGGGATAAGAAGGAGACCTTGAGCTGTGTTTAGGGTCGGATCATGGAACCGGAGGCGCACTTTACACACACTCCCTTAGTCCTCTAAAGGAACGCCTCGCACGTAGCCTGACGCTTTGCTTACTGACTCGTTCCATGACCACGCCCCCTTCTACTTCCGTCTTGTTCCAGTCTCGACGCTGCTCCTTTGGCGTCTTCGTGCTTTGGTTCTCCGCTGCCCGGGTCCTCGACTCAGCTCCCCACGGAGTCGGTATCCTCCTGAGGTGTAGCGGTATTTCTTTCTTGGCAGCCTCCCCCTTCGCTGCATTTCCCTCCAACCCCTCTCGTTGTTACTTGCCTCATTTGTGTATATCAAGTGCCTTATATCAAGTACTGCGAAGTCTGTCACGGTCTCAGTGCTGCTCAAGACTTTCGTTTATTATCCTCCCCTTTTTAGTTTTTTCCTGCGAGGGAGTCGCTGTTCCGCTCCATATTTCCCCAGTGGAGCCGGACGGCACACCTCAGCGAGTGTGTGTCTGCTCCGCCCTGCTGTGGCTGACAGGGCAGGGCGGAACACCTTGGATCCCTTTCCTGCATGCGAGGGAGTTGCTGTTCTGCTCCATATTCTCCCGTGGAGCCAGACGGCACACCTCAGTGAGTGTGTATATGCTCCGCCACGTTGGGACAAACTGGCCGGTCGGAACACCTCAATACCCTGTCCTTTAAGTTTAGACAAGTTTTCACCTTCTGTTTCATCCCCCACAGTGTCCGTTGAATGAATGGTGAATGAATGTGAGTTAAGGTTACCTCAGTTTGAGACCTCCCGGAAGAACTCCTATAACGTATCCTCATTCCAGCCACATACAAGGAGGTACCGGGATATTTGGTGGTCCTCCTCTTCAAGTGTGGCAGGGTATGCTCAGACGTGAGTCCCTTGCTCACTTTGCCACTGGATTCAACCAAGCCGAGCTGAAGACGGCTGGAATGCCAGAAACCGGTCCTCGGAAGCTTGTTTCCGGTCCAGGGAAGACATGGCTTGGCAGTTCGGGCTGGACTGTTCCCATGAGGCACAGGGTCAGACTGATTTGCATATAGCCATGTCTGAACTGGGGTGGCAGAGTGGGCTAAAGAACGGTGATGGATTAAACCCAGATCTTTTGACTGGGTGTGAGTGTTTGATTGATTCAGATGCTCCGTCCATCACCACCCCCTTTTGTACCGCTTTTGGCCGCCATAAGTGTGGCAGGGTATGCTCAGACGTGAGTCCCTTGCTCACTTTCCACTGGATTCAAGCAAGCCGGGCTGAAGACGGCTGGAATGCCAGAAACCGGTCCTCGGAAGCTTGTTTCTGGTCCAGGGAAGACATGGCTTGGCTGTTCGGGCTGGACTGTTCCCATGAGGCACAGGGTCAGACAGATTTGCATATAGCCATGTCTGAACTGGGATAGCAGAGTGGGCTAAAGAACGGTGATGGATTAAACCCAGATCTTTTGACTGGGTGTGAGTGTTTGATTGATTCAGATGCTCCGTCCATCACCACCCCCTTTTGTACCGCTTTTGGCCGCCATAAGTGTGGCAGGGTATGCTCAGACGTGAGTCCCTTGCTCACTTTGCCACTGGATTCAAGCAAGCCGGGCTGAAGACGTCTGGAATGCCAGAAACCGGTCCACTGAAGCTTGTTTCCGGTCCAGGGAAGACATGGCTTGGCAGTTCGGGCTGGACTGTTCCCATGAGGCACAGGGTCAGACTGATTTGCATATAGCCATGTCTGAACTGGGGTGGCAGAGTGGGCTAAAGAACGGTGATGGATTCAACCCAGATCTTTTGACTGGGTGTGAGTGTTTGATTGATTCAGATGCTCCGTCCATCACCACCCCCTTTTGTACCGCTTTTGGCCGCAATAAGTGTGGCAGGGTATGCTCAGACGTGAGTCCCTTGCTCACTTTCCACTGGATTCAAGCAAGCCGGGCTGAAGACGGCTGGAATGCCAGAAACCGGTCCTCGGAAGCTTGTTTCCGGTCCAGGGAAGACATGGCTTGGCAGTTCGGGCTGGACTGTTCCCCTGAGGTACAGGGTCCGACTGATTTGCATATAGCCATGTCTGAACTGGGGTGGCAGAGTGGGCTAAAGAACGGTGATGGATTCAACCCAGATCTTTTGACTGGGTGTGAGTGTTTGATTGATTCAGATGCTCCGTCCATCACCACCCCCTTTTGTACCGCTTTTGGCCGCCATAAGTGTGGCAGGGTATGCTCAGACGTGAGGCCCTTGCTCACTTTGCCACTGGATTCAAGCAAGCAGGGCTGAAGACGGCTGGAATGCCAGAAACCGGTCCTCGGAAGCTTGTTTCCGGTCCAGGGAAGACATGGTTTGGCAGTTCGGGCTGGACTGTTCCCATGAGGCACAGGGTCAGACTGATTTGCATATAGCCATGTCTGAACTGGGGTGGCAGAGTGGGCTAAAGAACGGTGATGGATTAAACCCAGATCTTTTGACTGGGTGTGAGTGTTTGATTGATTCAGATGCTCCGTCCATCACCACCCCCTTTTGTACCACTTTTGGCCGCCATAAGTGTGGCAGGGTATGCTCAGACGTGAGTCCCTTGCTCACTTTCCACTGGATTCAAGCAAGCCGGGCTGAAGACGGCTGGAATGCCAGAAACCGGTCCTCGGAAGCTTGTTTCCGGTCCAGGGAAGACATGGCTTGGCTGTTCGGGCTGGACTGTTCCCATGAGGCACAGGGTCAGACTGATTTGCATATAGCCATGTCTGAACTGGGGTGGCAGAGTGGGCTAAAGAACGGTGATGGATAAAACCCAGATCTTTTGACTGGGTGTGAGTGTTTGATTGATTCAGATGCTCCGTCCATCACCACCCCCTTTTGTACCATTTTATGCCGCCATAAGTGTGGCAGGGTATGCTCAGACGTGAGTCCCCTGCTCACTTTGCCACTGGATTCAAGCAAGCCGGGCTGAAGACGGCTGGAATGCCAGAAACCGGACTTTGGAAGCTTGTTTCTGGTCCAGGGAAGACATGGCTTGGCAGTTCGGGCTGGACTGTTCCCATGAGGCACAGGGTCAGACTGATTTGCATATAGCCATGTCTGAACTGGGGTGGCAGAGTGGGCTAAAGAACGGTGATGGATTAAACCCAGATCTTTTGACTGGGTGTGAGTGTTTGATTGATTCAGATGCTCCGTCCATCACCACCCCCTTTTGTACCGCTTTTGGCCGCCATAAGTGTGGCAGGGTATGCTCAGACGTGAGTCCCTTGCTCACTTTGCCACTGGATTCAAGCAAGCAGAGCTGAAGACGGCTGGAATGCCAGAAACCGGTCCTCGGAAGCTTGTTTCCGGTCCAGGGAAGACATGGCTTGGCAGTTCGGGCTGGACTGTTCCCATGAGGCACAGGGTCAGACTGATTTGCATATAGCCATGTCTGAACTGGGGTGGCAGAGTGGGCTAAAGAACGGTGATGGATTAAACCCAGATCTTTTGACTGGGTGTGCGTGTTTGATTGATTCAGATGCTCCGTCCATCACCACCCCCTTTTGTACCGCTTTTGGCCGTCATAAGTGTGGCAGGGTATGCTCAGACGTGAGTTCCTTGCTCACTTTGCCACTGGATTCAAGCAAGCCGGGCTGAAGACGGCTGGAATGCCAGAAACCGGTCCTCGGAAGCTTGTTTCCGGTCCAGGGAAGACATGGCTTGGCAGTTCGGGCTGGACTGTTCCCATGAGGCACAGGGTCAGACTGATTTGCATATAGCCATGTCTGAACTGGGGTGGCAGAGTGGGCTAAAGAACGGTGATGGATTAAACCCAGATCTTTTGACTGGGTGTGAGTGTTTGATTGATTCAGATGCTCCGTCCATCACCACCCCCTTTTGTACCGCTTTTGGCCGCCATAAGTGTGGCAGGGTATGCTCAGACGTGAGTCCCTTGCTCACTTTCCACTGGATTCAAGCAAGCCGGGCTGAAGACGGCTGAAATGCCAGAAACCGGTCCTCGGAAGCTTGTTTCTGGTCCAGGGAAGACATGGCTTGGCAGTTCGGGCTGGACTGTTCCCATGAGGCACAGGGTCAGACTGATTTGCATATAGCCATGTCAGAACTGGGGTGGCAGAGTGGGCTAAAGAACGGTGATGGATTAAACCCAGATCTTTTGACTGGGTGTGAGTGTTTGATTGAATCAGATGCTCCATCCACCACCACCCCCTTTTGTACCGCTTTTGGCCGCCATACGTGTGGCAGGGTATGCTCAGACGTGAGTCCCTTGCTCACTTTGCCACTGGGTTCAAGCAAGCCGGGCTGAAGATGGTTGGAATGCCAGAAACTGGTCCTCGGAAGCTTGTTTCCGGTCCAGGGAAGACATGGCTTGGCAGTTCGGGCTGGACTGTTCCCATGAGGCACTGGGTCAGACTGATTTGCATATAGCCACGTCTGAACTAGGTTGCAGAGTGGGCTAAAGAACGGTGATGGATTAAACCCAGATCTTTTGACTGGGTGTGAGTGTTTGATTGAATCAGATGCTCCGTCCATCACCACCCCCTTTTGTATTGCTTTTGGCCGCCATAAGTGTGGCAGGGTATGCTCAGACGTGAGTCCGTTGCTCACTTTGCCACTGGATTCAAGTAAGCCGGGCTGAAGACGGCTGGAATGCCAGAAACCGGTCCTCGGAAGCTTGTTTCTGGTCCAGGGAAGACATGGCTTGGCAGTTCGGGCTGGACTGTTCCCATGAGGCACAGGGTCAGACTGATTTGCATTTAGCCATGTCTGAACTGGGGTGGCAGAGTGGGCTAAAGAACGGTGATGGATTAAACCCAGATCTTTTGACTGGGTGTGAGTGTTTGATTGATTCAGATGCTCGGTCCATCACCACCCCCTTTTGTACCGCTTTTGGCCGCCATAAGTGTGGCAGGGTATGGTCAGGCGTGAGTCCCTTGCTCACTTTGCCACTGGATTCAAGCAAGCCGGGCTGAAGACGGCTGGAATGCCGGAAACCGGTCCTCGGAAGCTTGTTTCTGGTCCAGGGAAGATATGGCTTGGCAGTTCGGGCTGGACTGTTCCCATGAGGCACAGGGTCAGACTGATTTGCATATAGCCATGTCTGAACTGGGGTGGCAGAGTGGGCTAAAGAACGGTGATGGATTAAACCCAGATCTTTTGACTGGGTGTGAGTGTTTGATTGATTCAGATGCTCCGTCCATCACCACCCCCTTTTGTACCGCTTTTGGCCGCCATACGTGTGGCAGGGTATGCTCAGACCTGAGTCCCTTGCTCACTTTGCCACTGGATTCAAGCAAGCCGGGCTGAAGACGGCTGGAATGCCAGAAACCGGTCCTGGGAAGCTTGTTTCCGGTCCAGGGAAGACATGGCTTGGCAGTTCGGGCTCGACTGTTCCCATGAGGCACAGGGTCAGACTAATTTGCATATAGCCATGTCTGAACTGGGGTGGCAGAGTGGGCTAAAGAACGGTGATGAATTAAACCCAGATCTTTTGACTGGGTGTGAGTGTTTGATTGATTCAGATGCCCCGTCCATCACCACCCCCTTTTGTACCGCTTTTGGCTGCCATAAGTGTGGCAGGGTATGCTCAGACGTGAGTCCCTTGCTCACTTTGCCACTGGATTCAAGCAAGCCGGGCTGAAGACGGCTGGAATGGAAACCGGTCCTCAGAAGCTTGTTTCCGGTTCAGGGAAGACATGGCTTGGCAGTTAGGGCTGGACTGTTCCCATGAGGCACAGGGTCAGACTGATTTGCATATAGCCATGTCTGAACTGGGGTGGCAGAGTGGGCTAAAGAACGGTGATGGATTAAACCCAGATCTTTTGACTGGGTGTGAGTGTTTGATTCATTCAGATGCTCCGTCCATCACCACCCCCTTTTGTACCGCTTTTGGCCGCCATAAGTGTGGCAGGGTATGCTCAGACGTGAGTCCCTTGCTCACTTTGCCACTGGATTCAAGCAAGTCGGGCTGAAGACGGCTGGAATGCCAGAAACCGGTCCTCGGAAGCTTGTTTCCGGTCCAGGGAAGACATGGCTTGGCAGTTCGGGCTGGACTGTTCCCATGAGGCACAGGGTCAGACTGATTTGCATATAGCCATGTCTGAACTGGGGTGGCAGAGTGGGCTAAAGAACGGTGATGTATTAAACCCAGATCTTTTGACTGGGTGTGAGTGTTTGATTGATTCAGATGCTCCGTCCATCACCACCCCCTTTTGTACCGCTTTTGGCCGCCATAAGTGTGGCAGGGTATGCTCAGACGTGAGTCCCTTGCTCACTTTGCCACTGGATTCAAGCAAGCCGGGCTGAAGACGGCTGGAATGCCAGAAACCGGTCCTCGGAAGCTTTTTTCCGGTCCAGGGAAGACATGGCTTGGCAGTTCGGGCTGGACTGTTCCCATGAGGCACAGGGTCAGACTGATTTGCATATAGCCATGTCTGAACTGGGGTGGCAGAGTGGGCTAAAGAACGGTGATGGATTAAACCCAGATCTTTTGACTGGGTGTGAGTGTTTGATTGATTCAGATGCTCTGTCCATCACCACCCCCTTTTGTACCGACAAGGTGAAGCAGCACTAACTCCTCTCCTGGTAGCTTTCACAGATTTGAGGAGGCTCTACTGTTGTTTTCTCTCCCTGTATCCTGGATTGGGAGTCCAGTCTCAGCCACAGTAGTCCCACCGACACTGGCTCTGGCCGCAACTTGATGCACCAGCCGCCACGAGGCATCAAGGGAGTGTAACAGTGTGCAGTTCACAGGGGTTTGGTGCGCATGGCGGTGCCGCCTCACTCACCACAAAATGCCTGGGGACTCCTCCAGGGCTGCGGTGTCATGTAAAGACTGCAATGCCGCTCTCCTCCAGGTGACCGCCATATGCACACACTGAGTACGGGTCTCTGCAGCCGCCACCTTTGATCCTTTGACCAGTCCACCGGCATGAGGTATTAGGAAAGCCGCCAGCAGTTGAAGCCCGTCCCTCAACAGCCGCCGATTACTCCTGAGCGCCGCTTCCTATCTTCCCACCCGCGGCCGCTACCTTCACTTCAGGGCAGATCAAGGCAGATCTCAGCCCCACCCCCAGTTGTCTGTCAATTCCACCCTCACCCCGATCGGGAACTCAACGTTCCATTGCGCTGCTCACCCCAACTCCTCGCGGTCTCAGGGTCTTTGTGGCGGCACCCTATTCACCATGGCGGTATATCTTTCTGTGTTTATGGTGTTGTCTTCACCGGGAGGCATCCACCTCAGGGCTGCCACTCCGCTCCGGACGAGCCGTGCCGGACCTGCTGTGGCGCCTGCCGCTCACCGCCTCTGCTTTCTCTTCGACACAGAAGCCCATGAGCACCTCCCCTTCTGCACGGCCTCTCTCACTTTGGGGACCCGCTGCCACTGCCGCACCAGAGGAGGCGGGGAAAAGAGACTGCGAACTCCACCCAGCGGCCGGCTGTCTCTTCACCGGCCGTCGACACACACCGGTTGTTCTGCTGACGAGGATGCCGAAGCGGCAGCCTACACCTCCCCTAGCTCATCTCGGCCGCCATCTTAGGATCCCTGCGCGCCCATCATCACACCGAACGGGTCCCGTTTTCTGATGTAAATGTGTATTGGCATTTATATAGCGCACTACTTACCCGTAGGGTCCCAAGGCGCTTCGACCGCTGCGAAACCCTTGCTGGCTTCCCTGAGAGATGGTCCCTTAATGGGTATCTCCAGGGTGAGACCAGGCATCCCCGGCGGTCTGGTGGGGCCGTTAGTGAAGATGAGGCAAGCTAATGCCCAGAGTTGCCGAGTGTGATCACTGATCAGAGTGGGCACCGAGGCGAGAGAATTATCGAGTCCGCTGACCCTGGTCCAGAAACCTGCCGCGCCGGGAATCGAACCCTGGTCCCGGGCCGTCCTCTGCTCTCGGGTCTGCCGCCTCTAACCAGTGAGCCACACTACTTCAGATGGCTGCACCCTCTCGTCTGTCCCCACCGCTTCGTTGTTCAGCACTTCGGCCTAGGAATTCAGGTCAGTGTTGGCGAGGAGGTACAGGATTACACAGAGGATTTCAGTTGGGGCCGGCGTAGCTCGCGGACCACATTGCTACCCGGCCATGATCCTGGCCATACCCCCCAAGCAATCACATTATTATAGATAAACAATATTAACTCATATATGAGTTTGTTTTTATTTAGTGTTATTGATTGGTTATAGTAAGAGTGTACAATGTTTTATTTCTAGATCCAAATATTATTTTGCCAAACCCCGATTACATTATAAAGATTGAAAGAAAACTTAAAAGACCCATTGTGTTGGCTTATTTTATTTTATTTTATAATTGATTGTGTAATTGAAGCTGTTCATTCATTCGGTCCTCCTACTGAGAATAAGGCACAAGCAGACATTCTTTAACACTAACTGAAACTTAAAAGACCCAATGTGTCTGTCTATTTTATTTTATTTTATAATTGATGTTGTAATTGATGTTGTTCATTCATTCAGACCTCCTACTGAGGATACTGACGAGGGGTAACCCCATTTGCTCTCTCTGCCCTGCAAGAAATAGAGAAATGAACTGGCTACAGGCACTGCAATACATGCAAAAGAAATTAACTTGCTCCACACTTAACTTATAGTGGCCATCTTGGAGTGGTCCTCTCCTTTACAACATTTTATCTGTCTGCCAGTCCAACAATCCCAACCAAATTACCTGTGATTTAGCCGCCTCCTGCTCCACGCCCATAACCCTATCAGGATTGTACGCCAAGCTTAAGCTACATATAGGCATGTGCGACATAGAGATTGTATTTCTTACTTACTACTGAAATGTTCCTCTGAATCACCAGGTGATTCAGAGGAACAGAAGCGAAGAGCGAGGTGACTCGCTCTTCGCTTCTGAGCTGAGTGGTCGCTCCCCTGTGGCTTTTGGTATCGTTGTGCAGCGCATTGTACTGTAAACTGCTTGATATTTTTTGCCTGCTGTGTGCCTTGATTGCCGCTTTGATTATTTGCACTTTAGAATTGCAAGCGTTACTTTCACGCTGATTTCGCGTTTTCCCCCAAGCGCTCTGCCGTGCTGACCCCTCCGCCTCCATTTTGTTTGTTGTTGTCCTCCTCCGTTGCCCGCCCCGCCTCCCAGCTGAGCCGCCCTCCCACAGACTACAAACAGCGCTCCCTTACCTGGAAGCGCTGTGACTCGCTCTTCGCTTCTGAGCTGAGTGGTCGCTCCCCTGTGGCTTTTGGTATCGTTGTGCAGCGCATTGTACTGTAAACTGCTTGATATTTTTTGCCTGCTGTGTGCCTTGATTGCCGCTTTGATTATTTGCACTTTAGAATTGCCAGCGTTACTTTCACGCTGATTTCGCGTTTTCCCCCAAGCGCTCTGCCGTGCTGACCCCTCCGCCTCCATTTTGTTTGTTGTTGTCCTCCTCCGTAGCCCGCCCCGCCTCCCAGCTGAGCCGCCCTCGCCCCTCCCCCTCCACCATCCATATATGACAGTTGCTCCCGCGCGCAGCGTTCACGCGCAGCGATCGCGCCCCATTCGCGCCGAAGGTGCGCCAAAGGTAAGCCAGTCTACGCCCGTCCGCGCCTGGACCGCGCCCAGCGCCAGACCCCCTGGCCCTCGCATTGCCCAGCCCTCCCGCATTACCTACGATGCCACCACCCTCCTAGCCTTTAACCCGGGCCGCTCCCCCAACTGCGCCCAAGCCGCTCCTGGATACACCCATGGACCTTTCTCATGCAACTCCTGCAAATTCAGCGGCACCTACAACAACTCCGCTACGATCACACCACAGACTTCCGACCCCAACAACCTACAATGCATCTTGCTCAACACCCGTTCGGTCCACAGGCACGCCATTGACCTATGGAATCTACTAGACACCATCTCTCCGGACGTCGCCTTCCTAACAGAAACATGGATGAACGCCTCCTCCGCCCCAGACATCACCATTGCCATCCCAGAAGATTATAAGATCATACGCAAGGACCGTACCGGCCACACAGGAGGAGGAATCGCTATCGTCCATAAGAAATCCATCCACATCTCAACCAGCACCGACGTCAATCTCGCCAACTCTGAACACCTTCACTTCCAGATCCACATCGACCCCAAGACCACACTCAGAGGCACCCTCCTTTACAGACCTCCAGGACCCCGCGCACAATTTAGTGAGGACATCACGGACTTCATCACTCCACACGCGCTCCCCTCCAAAGATTACATCCTCCTGGGAGACCTCAATTTTCACCTTGGAAAGAACAACGACCATAACTCCACCACCCTTTTGGACAACCTCGCCAACCTCGGACTTAAACAACTGGTCACTTCCCCCACCCACATCGCAGGTCACACACTCGACCCTATCTTCACCTCCAGCAATCATGTCTCCTTCAGCCACACTACGGCTCTCCTCTGGACTGACCACAGCTGCGTCCACTTTACCTACAACAAGCCCAAACCCAACAACCACCCCCAACCAACTCTGCAAAGAAACTGGAACAAAATCACCATCGACCAGATCTCCTCATCGCTTCTTCTAAACGCCCCTACCCACTCCTCAAACCCCGACCAAGCCGCCACCAACCTCACCCTATGGTTATCCAACAGCGCCGACATCCTAGCACCACTGAAAAAACGACAAATCAAACTTGGCAGCAAGAAAGCCTCCTGGTTCAACGATGATCTTAAGAAATCCAAGAAACTCTGCCGCTCCCTTGAGAAGGCCTGGAAAAAAGACCCAACCACCAGCACCAAGGAAGCCTTCAAAAACGCCACTCGCACACACCACCAACTGATCCGAAAAGCCAAGAAAACCGCCCTCAAGGACCGACTAGATAGCAACGCCCACAACAGCAAGGAACTTTTCAACATCGTCAAGGAATTCACCAATCCCTCGGCCAACTCCAACGACATCACCCCCTCTCAAGCCCTCTGCGACTCCCTAGCCTCATTCTTCCACAACAAAATTGCAGACATCCACAACAGCTTCGACAACCAACCCGGAGACCAACACACCCAACCATCTGCTGGACCTTCACCACCCTCGAACATCCTTAATGACTGGAACCCAATCTCCACTGAGGACACTATCCGCCTGATGAACTCCATCCACTCAGGATCCCCCACAGACCCATGCCCTCACCACATCTTCAACAAAGCAGACTCCATCATAGCACCGCACCTCCGAGACGTCATCAACTGCTCCCTCAGCTCCGCCACCTTCCCGGAGAGCTGGAAACACGCTGAACTCAGCGCCCTTCTGAAAAAACCCACAGCGGACCCCACCGAACTCAAAAACTACCGTCCCATTTCGCTCCTTCCATTCCCGGCCAAAGTCATCGAGAAAGCTGTCAACAACCAGCTCGCCGCCTTCCTCGAAGCCAACAACTCCCTCGACTCCTCACAGTCCGGCTTCCGAGCCAAACACAGCACTGAAACCGCTCTTATCGCAGCAACAGACGACATTCGAACTCTACTGGACAATGGAGACACAGTCGCCCTCATCCTCCTCGACCTCTCCGCAGCCTTCGACACAGTCTGCCATAGCACCCTTCTACAGCGCCTCAGAAACATTGGAATCCAAGGAAAAGCACTAGAATGGATCACCTCGTTCCTCACCGGAAGAACCCAGAGAGTCCGCCTTCCACCATTCAAGTCAGAGGCCACTGAAGTCATCTGCGGCGTGCCACAAGGATCTTCACTCAGCCCCACCCTTTTCAACGTATACATGAGCCCCCTCGCGACCATCGCACGCCAACACAACCTCAACATCATCTCCTACGCGGATGACACTCAACTGATCCTATCACTCACCAATGACCCTAGCACCGCCAAAACTAACCTACACGAAGGAATGAAAGAAGTAGCCGAATGGATGAAACATAGCCGTCTGAAACTGAACTCAGATAAAACAGAAGTCCTTATCTTAGGTACCTCCCCCTCTGCATGATACGATTCTTGGTGGCCAGAAGCCCTTGGAAAAGCACCCATCCCGACAGACCATGCACGGAACCTGGGCGTCATCCTGGATTCCTCACTTTCGATGAACAAACAAGTCAACGCCATCGCTTCATCCTGCTTCAACATTCTTCGCATGCTCAAAAAAACATTCCGTTGGATCCCCACCGAAACTAGGAAAACGGTCACCCACGCCCTGGTCACGAGCCGACTGGACTATGGAAACACCCTCTACGCCGGTACTACCGCTAAACTCCAGAAAAACTCCAACGAATCCAAAACGCCTCAGCCAGGCTCATATTAGACATCCCGCGTAAAGAACATATCTCTGGTCACCTGAAAAACCTCCACTGGCTTCCCGTCAACAAGAGGATCACTTTCCGGCTCCTAACCGACGCACACAAAGCACTCTACGAAATCGGACCAGAATGCCTCAACACACGATTATCCTTCTACTCCCCCCCCAGCCAGCTACGATCATCCAACCAAGCCCTTGCCACTGTACCTCGCATCAACAAAACCACCATGGGAGGTAGATCCTTCTCCTACCTGGCAGCTAAAACCTGGAACTCCCTTCCCACTTACCTTCGCCTTACTCAGAATCACCTAGCATTCAGAAAGCAACTTAAAACGTGGATATTTGACAAGTAATTCCCCACCCCTCCTCAAGCGCCTTGAGACCCTCTGGGTATGTAGTGCGCTATATAAATTCTTTGACTTGACTTGACTTGACCATTTTTAACTTAACAGAACTTGAGTGCATTTCGTGGACCCTCTACTATGCTTGCTGTTACTCTCTAGTCTGTGAGAATTTTATAATCTTTAGTGTGCCCTCCTCCACCCTACCTTCGGGGCTCCACAAGATTGCATCCTAAAGTCAATATGGTCATAACAATCTCTTGAATCACTGTCTACCATCTCAATTGAGGGTAATTACCACCCTAGCCTACTGCTTGATTACTATTTACTTCTCTACATTCCCACCATTCAATCATGCGCCCATCAAACCCCACCCAGAACTCTAATCTCGTGCGTTACGGACCCAACTCCTGGTCTATTAATTACCCTAACAAAATGACCAGTAATGCAAAAAAGAACTTCAAGCACAGCACTCTAAAACAACACCCTAAAACACTCATTGTAGATAACTATCACTCAGCGACCAACGGCAGCACGAAAACTACAAATCCGGCTACCTGCGTCCAACCTCTCCCCTCTCCTAATCCCAAGGACCTCGCAGACAATCCCCTCTCTACCCCTGATAATCGGAACCTCTGCTCACAATGTTCCCCTACCACCTACACGGTCCCTGTTTCCCCAACCCGTACTTCCCCCCTGTCTAATGTCATTTCCAATCCAGTTGTCTCTCTCCCCCCTTCTACCACTGCACACTCCCCTTCCGCTGTTGCACTACCACATTCACAACCTGCCTCCACCGCCAATCTCTCTGACAATGCTTGGAACTCTGACATCCGTCCCAGAATTTCCTTCACTCCTCACTTGGACACTAGTCTCACTTCTCCTCCACCGAGCTCCTCGAATAAGAACATTACAATTCCGACTCCCTGCGTACAACCTCTCCCCTCTCCTAATCCCAGGGACTCCATCCAATCCCGGACCCCTGCTCAATCTCCCTCGATAGACCCAAGTCATCCTCGACCCTTGCCTAAAACCTTAAACTTTTTCAGCTCAATAGCACAGCAACTAAACAGAATGGAGCAGAAAATGAACTCCCTTGCTGCTGATTTCCTTTACTTACAACAAGACCTTCTCAACAGGGCCAAGCCACCGGGCTCCCTCCCCCGAGGGGTTTTGCTCCGACTCCACTCAATACATCACCCATGGCCCCAAAGATCTCCCCTCAACCCTCCAGTCCATCATCGAGCCATGGTCTCAGTCTCAACGGGGATAGACAACCATTTTCGGTACCCAAACCTAAGGAGCTCTACGATTCTCACCTAGCTTTGAACCAGAAGTCAGCCCCTCTCCACATCACTGTTATTATCAGCACTAATAGAATCGCGAATACTGAACACTTGCCTAGACCCCCTGCTCAATACACCTCTTTCCACCTAACTCCACCCATCATCGAGGCTCCCCGTCCTCTCTCTTGCATGATCCTATATTGCAGATCAGCAGTACAACATGCTACTGACATTGCTGAAGCTCTTCTCGCTGAAGAAATTTACATTGCTTTCCTCACAGAATCCTGGCTGAATGTGCACTCCACCCCCATTCTTGACATTCTCACTCCTCCAGGATACAACATCATCAGACAAGACAGGCCGATCAAAACTGGGGGGGTGAGGCGGGGGGGCTCCATTGTTCACAGAGTTGGAATTCAGATTACCAAACTCAAACCTGCAGAATACCTATCGTTTGAATACCTAGGCGTCAAACTCACTACCAAGTGAACCCCACCCATCAAATTCCACACCATCTACCATCCTTCTGGAGAGCGCACCCTTTTCCCCGAAGAACTAACAGACCAAATAACACGATTCTCCTTGATTGACACCAAAGACGTGTTCCTGGGTGACCTCAATATTTACTGGAACGACCCAGAAGACTCCACTGTCCTGAACCTATCCAACCTTCTGGAAATATATAACCTCAAGCAACTCTGCAACCAACTCACATCAAAGGTGCAACACTAGTTGCGATCATTACCAACAACGAACTGGTCTCCCTGAGAGCGATTTCTCCCATTGACTGGTCCGACCACCACCATATTCTGTTCAGGATTGGCACACTTGTCAGCCTCCAACCTATTTGTGATGTGAAACCGAAACTCTTGACCAGAAACATTAAAGCAGTACCTTTATCCGAACTTGAAACCAAGATTCATCCCCATCTTCAACTCCATCCCTCATCATGGACGGCTGATGACCTCACTTCACACTTTAACTCAAGAATGACAGAGGTTTTAGACCAAGTAGCTCCTCTCAAACTCAAACAACCGAGGGGAACCAAATCAAAACCCTGGTTTAACGTGGAGCTGAATGATGAGCGGCGTCAACTCAGACAAACAGAAAAGTCTTGGAGACAAAACCCCTCGACCTTATTCCTAACACAACTTGGATCTGCTCGGCGGTCATAAAAAAAAACCATTTTCA
Source organism: Lissotriton vulgaris (assembly GCF_964263255.1). Classification (NCBI taxonomy): domain Eukaryota; kingdom Metazoa; phylum Chordata; class Amphibia; order Caudata; family Salamandridae; genus Lissotriton; species Lissotriton vulgaris. Next base: position 113,332,233 of record NC_141699.1, read on the forward strand.
GTGAAAATGCATCTTTTTTCTGCAGCCAACTAGATCTGGTAGAAAAACAGACCAAGAGAACTCTTCAATATTGTTAAAAGCCAAACTAACTGCACTCCCTGTCAAGAAATCGAAGCCACCAATGAGCGATGTGAAGAAATTGCCACCTTCTTCACTATTTAAGTCTCTAAAATTGATCAATCCTTCTTACTAACTGCTAACCCTGCTTCCCCCTTAACCTTCCCCCCTTCAACCACCCTTTACCTCATAGGAAAAAGTTCTTAACAAGGACAATCAGACCTACCTCCAACAAAAAAAAAATGCACACTAGTCCGACTTTGAGCTTATGTCGGTAAGCGAGATCTTCAATATAATTTCTAATCTAAAACCTTCCTCCCAAACTATGGACCCACTCCCATTCACTATTATAAAAGAACTCAACCACACCATTTCCCCTTTTTGGACAAAAATCATCAATGCCTCTCTCACCTCAAGCTGTGTCCCAGACTCCCTTCAACTAGGATACATCACACCCATTCTCAAGCAACCCGGGGCTGACCCTAATGATCTTAACAACCTCAGACCTATCTCTAACCTTCCATTCCTTGCAAAAACATTGGAGAAATGTGTCTCCACCAACTCAATAAACACATTGATGAGTTCAACCTCCTCAACGCCTTTCAATCTGGATTCAGAGAAGGCTGTAGCACGGAAACAGCTATGCTCAATGTCTCTGACGACATTCACAAGGCCCTATACAAAGGTGATGCCTGCCTAATCATCCTTATTGACCTATCTGCGACATTTGACACAGTAAACCATCCAGCCCTTCTGGAGACCCCGTTGAAGCGTTCCGGCATTAATGGCACAGTACTAAAATGGTTCACCCCCTTCCTTCAACACCGCTCGCAACAAATTAAGATCAACTCCTGTCTCTCAAAGCCAACAAAAGTCACACTTGGGGTCCCACAAGGCTCGATCCTCTCCCAGTCCCTCTTCAATCTCTTCATGGAGCCCCTCACAATCATCTTGAAAAAAGCTGGAGTGCATTACCACCTTTATGCGGACAACACCCAAATCTATTTCAGGATCAAGTCTCCTAGCGACATCCAACTCCTCAATACCACCCTAACCGAGATCCAAACTTGGTTCTACGTTAACCACTCAACCCAGACAAAACTGAACTAATCCTATTCTCTCCAAAAAGTAACCATCGTCCAATCCAAGAGTGGCTCAAGAAGCTGGTTGCCCTAAACTGTCCCCTTACCCTATCTGACTCAGTTAAGTCTCTAGGCATCACCCTTGACAAGAACTCATCAATGGAGGCCCACATCAAAAACTCTGCAAAAAGTGCTCTTTTCACTCTCAAACACCTGCAGAAATTGAAACCTTTTCTACCCCACGATGACCTCAAAACAGTAGTCCAATCCCTAGTTCTCTCTAAAATTGACTATGGGAACGCCATCCTTACTGGGACTCCAAAAGCTCACCTGGCTCCTCTTAGGGCAGTGCTGAACATGTCCGCTCGACTCGTATCTGGAGTTAAAAGATTTGAACACATCACTCCAGCCCTCAACTGTCTCAATTGGCTTCCCATGGAAGGGAGGTATATCTGTAAGCTGGCCCGCATCACACACAAAACTCTTCACTCTCCTGCCCCCAACTACCTAAACTACAAACTGGTAAGAGCAGGTCAATCCAGAACGCTGAGAAGCTCCAACTCACTTCTTCTTATTCCTCCGTAATTGAAAAAGAAAACCACCCAATACCAATCGTTTTCTGGCAATGCTCCCAGGATATGAAACGCTCTCCCTGGAGTCCTCAGATGCAACCCCTCCTTCTCCTGTTTCAAAAGGGACCTGAAACTCCATCTCCTAAACAAATACTTTCCTGACCAACGTCAACTAACCTAGACTTCTATATCCGAGTTGTCTCCTTTGGCTCTGGACATTCAAGGATAGTGGGTGACCGGGCAATGTCATTTTCACCTTTTTCTTTTTATTGTTCTCTCCCTCTCTGCTGCACTGCATATTTATTTCCAATGCTGTATTTTTGTATTTGGTTTGTTTCCTTACTGCCGGCCTACTATGTAATGTAATGTCCTTCTGTTTTTTACTGTGTGTATGTAATGCGCTCTGATACCTACGGGTCAAGCTAGCGCAATATAAAACTTTTAAAATAAATAAAATTGCATCGCCACAAAAAGGTTATTTTGAAGATGATATGGTAATTAAACATTTGGTATGTCTGGTTTACACTCACCCAGCATAAAGGGACTGGTAGGGTATTAAATTGGGTCCAGGTGATTAAAAATTGTTGTCCCTGATCGCTGGATCATAATTTATTTGCAACGGTGAGCTCCAAAGTGCACCACTGGGTACATCCCACACTTTTACTACCACTCTCTTGCTCTGACACCTTCGGGTAATGTCCGTGCTTTATAAAAATGCACTAAATAAAATAAAATAAATAAAAAGGAGTAATTTTCTATCCTTGTTTTTTAGGTCGAGCTATTCGATGCGCATGCGCATCGAGCTTGCGAGCATATAGGGCTTTAAACAAACTTTAACTTACTGGGCGATTTGGTGCTGTGCCCGTGGCTTTTAGGTCAATGCGCAAGCGCATTGACCTAAAATGCGCGTGCACATCACCAAATCGCCGTCTGTTCCCTCTCCCCGCTCCGCCCCCTCCCCTGCCCGCCGTGTCGCATTTCTCCTCCCCCCTCCCCTTCTCTCTCTTCCCTCCGTCTTGTTTATTTATTTATTTATTTATTTTTCCCGCTCCGCCCCCTCCCCTGCCCGCCGTGTCGCATCGTCATGGCAGTTTTGAAAGTAGGGGCAGAAGAGCGCCACATATCAAAAGTCTGCGGCTTCTCGAATTACTATAAAGTTCCAAGACCTTAAGGTTAGATCGCATCATAACTACTGTACTGCGGCTCCTAGAAGGGCAACACGTTTTTAAAACCGAAGATACTTACAATCACGAAACTGTACTTAATTGCAAAACCGCCACCGCCCCCTCCCCTGCCCGCCGTGTCGCATTTCTCATCAACCCTCCCCTTCTCTCTCTTCCCTCCGTCTTGTTTTTTTTTTCCCGCTCCGCCCCCTCCCCTGCCCGCTGTGTCGCATCGTCATGGCAGTTTTGAAAGTAGGGGCAGAAGAGCGCCACATATCAAAAGTCTGCGGCTTCTCGAATTACTATAAAGTTCCAAGACCTTAAGGTTAGATCGCATCATAACTACTGTACGGCGGCTCCTAGAAGGGCAACACGTTTTTAAAACCGAAGATACTTACAATCACGAAACTGTACTTAATTGCAAAACCGCCACAATGATACGCCATGGTGTGCTTCAAAGAAAGTGTTATGGTTTGATCTAAAAAGTAAAAACCTCTCAAACTGGCCACTTTGGACACCAATCACTAAAACGGGCTTTTGTTCGGGTGAGGTGGTGAGCATAAACGTAAAAAAGCAATTTCTATCTTTTTTAAATAGTAGGCAAAACCATAACATCCCTTAATGTGACTTTTGCCTTAGAATGAATTACACATTTCTGGAAAAAACGAGGTCGATTGAACATTTCGTTAAAAAGTATTTTCAATTTGTACCATATTCATAAGCCCTTGGCATCAGCGTGACTGTCGCAGGGTTGTCGGACCAGTAAAATGCCGGCTGCTTGTGGTCTTAAAACACCGCTGATTGAACCGTGTCTAAGACTGGGTTGTGACATGTGGCAAAGCAGGGCTGGCCTCAGTAGCACCACAGAACCAGCTAATCAGGTCCAGCTACAGTGGCATCAGCGGCTGCAGCGCGGCCTGCCACCGCCCTGCCTCTGTTGCTTGTATACTGTTTCTGTCCGTGCTGCTAAGAAAATGGCAGTAGCATCAGAGTCCGACGTGATAAAGCAGCCAGGCACTAGTAACAAACCGCGATGCTTCCTGTTCAACATCAAACTGGTTTACCCGCTAGCCCTAGTTGTTTCTGCCTTTGTTGCAGATGTGGTTGCTGCCATGGTCTCTGCTGTACTGTCGTAACTGTGATCACTGCTGTTGTGACCACTGGTATTCGTGCTGGGATCCCTGCTTTGTGGCAGCTGTTGCTGCTGCTTCTGTGGTTCCTGCTGCTTTTGAGGCAGCTGGCGATGGTAAAACCTATGACCTTTTCTGTTGCAGTTGTCGTCTCTGAACTTATTACCCTTCTGACAAATTATGCTGTTGTTGATCCTGCCATAGTGGCAGCTGTTTTTCTGGCTGCTGTTGTCCTGTGGGGAAAGTTTTTTTGAGCTGCTGTGAGCTCTGCTCCGCTTGCCCTACAGGCGCTACTGTTTTGCCTTGGTGATGACACTGGTCGCAGCTATCGTGGCCACTGTTGCTGTAGTTTGTTATAGTTAAACCAATGCTACTGTTTATGCAGAGGTTACTGTTGCATTCACTTTTGTTTTCTCTTGTTGTGTCAGAATCTGTTGTTGCTGCTGTTTCCCCTGCTATGGTGGCAGCTGTGATCACTACTGTGTTTCAAATGCTTAAAGCGTTGGTTGCTGCTATAAACCCTCCACCACCCATCACACCGATCTCTTTTTTTAATTAAGCGATACTGACTTCTGACAAAATTTGCTTCGGTCAACCACAAAAGTTTTTTAAAAAAGGCTTACGAAGCAACGGCAGTCTGGTTCAGATAGTTTGTGAGAATCCAGCCCTGCCAAGTACCACTCATTAGGGGTTAGACTAACACATTTTAGTGTGGTGATCTGCATCACCTCACTAAAATGCATTAGCCATGCATTATTAGAATGATTCAGCCAACCTGGGTCTCACTCAGCCCTTCTACTATATGACAATAACAAAACAAGATCCAATCCAGAGTAATAATCCCCCAGCAGTGCCCACACGTTTTTTAGAGGGGCAGTGCCTTGCCTGTTTTAGACAAGGCGCGCCTGCCCACCATGGCCATGCAAGATGATTGGACACTGGCAACGGCAGCTTGAATTTGTTTTTCCGGGTGCCAGCTGCTGCTATGGTCCAGTGACACTTTTTCTTCAATGTAAATTCTCTATGGCTACTTCACAACAGTCTCTCAAAACATGTGTATGTAAAAACCAATAGTGACACTAATAATTGAAAAAGTATAAAAATATATGTATTCAATTCTACATAATCTTATTTGCGCATACAAAACATATATTATGAAAATAGAAAAACGTAAGTCCTACAGAGACGGACACATAACCACCATTCTAACATCATTCATTCTTGACACACACATACTGCATTCAGCAGATCATATTGATGTATACGATGTTCTTAATAATATCTAATGTAAGTCATAGTTGATGTAGCAAATACATGGTGGATTTATGAACATATAGTTCTTTTTTTGGTGGTTTCCAAATAAAAACTCCAGTGACACTTTTTCACCATGTGTGACAGAGGGAGTTGCACTCTTTTGTGCCGCAAGGACTGGACAGATATGTTTTAGTCCTGTGGGCCACCCCAAGTACCAGCAGACAATGATTGAAAATGAGGACCACTGATCTGAGTCCTCATGGGGGCATGGGGCACGCTGTCGCTGCCGGATCGCATAGATGACATTCTCCTGACATGTCCACCTCCTGGAGGGGCTGGGTGGGGCCACACACTTGTTGTATAATCACGCTGCTCCTAACAGTGCTGAGCGGTGTTTAAAAGATGGTCGTTGTTGTTTAAAAGACTCCTCTGCAGCCACCATGGAGTGACATTGCAGTCAGTATGCAGTCAGTTCACTCTTCTGAGCCCCAGGCCTAGTCAAGAGAGGAATCTCTGCAGCTCCATCCTTGCAGGGCGCTTATAACCGAGCACCAGCATTGACTGAGACCAGGGAGCACAGAGTGACAATTCTGGACGACTGATACCTTCAGCCAGCAGTATCCTTCACATGATGCCACTTGACTTGCAGCAGTCTGAGCTCCTCTGAGAGAGACCTTCTACCCCTGCCTTATGTGTGATGCCAGCATAGCAGCACCACAGGACTGGAAGTAGGACCAAGTTGCGGTAAGCCTACAAATATTCATCTGTGTGCAATTTGTGGGGAACCAAAAAGGGATGTCATAGTAAGTCAAAGGTAGTTTGAAATACCTCGACCATGAGTTGCAGCTTACATCTGTAATAGTTTACTTTACTCTTGGCCTGAGATCGCGGTGTGGTGTTGCACAGAGGGGTGTTTAGATCTATAAAACATTGTATAATTGAGAATAGCTGACACACTGAAATCAAATAACCTGTCAAATGCCACCACCACATCCACTACAACCACCACCCCATCCACCACTACCACCACCACCGCATCCACCGCATCCACCACCACATCCATCACATCCACCACCACATCCACCATCACCTCCACATCCACCATGACATCCACCACCACCATATCCACCACCACATCCACCACCACATCCACCACCACTTCCACCGCATCCACCACCACCACATCCACCACCACTTCCACCACCACCGCATCCACCACCACCACATCCACCAAGTCAAGTCAAGTCAAGTCAAGTCAAAGAATTTATATAGCGCACTACATACCCAGAGGGTCTCAAGGCGCTTAGGGAGGGGAAGAGGATTACTTGTCAAATATCCACGTTTTAAGTTGCTTTCTGAATGCTAGGTGGTTCTGGGTAAGGCGAAGGTAAGCGGGGAGTGAGTTCCATGTTTTAGCAGCCAGGTATGAGAAGGATCTGCCTCCCATGGTTGTCTTGTTGATGCGAGGTACAGTGGCGAGGGCTTGGCTGGAAGAACGTAGTTGGCGGGAGGGGGTGTAGAAGGACAGTCGTGAGTTGAGGCATTCTGGTCCGATGTCGTAGAGTGATTTGTGTGCGTGGGTTAGCAGTCGGAAAGTGATCCTCTTATTGACGGGTAGCCAGTGGAGGTCTTTCAGGTGACCAGAGATGTGTTCGTTACGCGGGATGTCTAATATGATCCTGGCTGAGGCGTTTTGGATTCGTTGGAGTTTCTTCTGGAGTTTAGCGGTAGTACCTGCGTAGAGGGTGTTTCCGTAGTCCAGTCGGCTCGTGACCAGAGCATGGGTGACTGTTTTTCTGGTTTCGGTGGGGATCCAGCAAAATGTTTTTTTGAGCATGCGAAGAATGTTGAAGCAGGATGAGGATACGGGGCTGACTTGTCTATTCATTGAAAGTGAAGAATCCAGGATAACGCCTAGGTTCCGTGCGTGGTCTGTCGGGATGGGTGCTTTTCCAAGGGCTTCCGGCCACCAAGAGTCGTCCCATGCAGAGGGGGATGTACCTAAGATGAGGACTTCTGTTTTATTTGAGTTCAGTTTCAGACGGCTGTGTTTCATCCATTCGGCAACTTCTTTCATTCCTTCGTGTAGGTTAGTTTTGGCGGTGCTGGGATCATTGGTGAGAGATAGGATCAGTTAAGTGTCATCCGCGTAAGAGATGATGTTGAGGTTGTGTTGGCGTGCGATGGCCGCGAGGGGGCTCATGTATACGTTGAAGAGGGTGGGACTGAGTGAGGATCCTTGTGGTACGCCACAGATGACTTCAGTGGCCTCGGACTTGAATGGTGGAAGGCGGACTCTCTGGGTTCTTCCGGTGAGGAACGAGGTGATCCATTCAAGTGCTTTTCCTTGTATTCCGATGTTTCTGAGGCGTTGTAAAAGGGTGCTGTGGCAGACTGTGTCGAAGGCTGCAGAGAGGTCGAGGAGGATGAGGGCGACTGTGTCTCCATTGTCCAGTAGTGTTCGAATGTCGTCTGTGGCTGCGATGAGGGCGGTCTCAGTGCTGTGTTTTGCTCGGAAGCCAGATTGTGAGGAGTCGAGGGATTTGTTGGCTTCGAGGAAAGCGGCGAGCTGGTTGTTGACAGCTTTCTCAATGACTTTGGCCGGGAAAGGAAGGAGTGATATTGGGCTGTAATTTTTGAGTTCGGTGGGGTCCGCTGTGGGTTTTTTCAGAAGGGCGGTGAGTTCAGCGTGTTTCCAGCTTTCCGGGAAGGTGGCGGAGTTGAAGGAGCAGTTGATGACGTCTCGGAGGTGCGGTGCTATGACGGAGTCTGCTTTGTTGAAGATGTGGTGAGGACATGGGTCTGTGGGGGATCCTGAGTGGATGGAGTTCATCAGGCGGATGGTGTCCTCAGTGGAGATTGGGTTCCAGTCGTTAAGGGTGTTCAAGGGGGGAGAATGTTCATCATATGGTTGGGTGGGTTGGTCTCCGGGTTGGTTGTCGAAGCTGTTGTGGATGTCTGCAATTTTGTTGTGGAAGAATGAGGCTAGGGAGTCGCAGAGGGCTTGAGAGGGGGTGATGTCGTTGGAGTTGGCCGAGGAATTGGTAAATTCCTTGACGATGTTGAAAAGTTCCTTGCTGTTGTGGGCGTTGTTGTCTAGTCGATCCTTGAATGCTGTTTTCTTGGCCTTTCGGATTAGTTGGTGGTGTGAGCAGGTGGCGTTTTGGAAGGCGTCCTTGGTGCTAGTGGTTGGGTCTTTTTTCCAGGCCTTTTCAAGGGAGCGGCAGAGTTTCTTGGACTTCTTAAGATCATCGTTGAACCATGAGGCCTTCTTGCTGCCAGGTTTGCTTTGACGTTTTTTCAGTGGTGCTAAGGTGTCGGCGGTGTTGGATAACCATAGGGTGAAGTTGGTGGTGGCTTGGTCTGGGTTAGAAGAGTGGGCTGGGGTGTTTAGAAGGAGCGATGAGGAGATCTGGTTGATGGTGATTTTGTTCCAGTTTCTTTGCAGAGTTGGTTGGAGGTGGTTGATGGGTTTCGGCTTGTTGTAGGTGAAGTGAACGCAGCTGTGGTCAGTCCAGAGGAGATCCGTAGTATGGCTGAAGGAGACATGATTGCTGGAGGTGAAGATGGGGTCGAGTGTGTGACCTGCGATGTGGGTGGGGGAAGTGACCAGTTGTTTAAGTCCGAGGTTGGCGAGGTTGTCCAAGAGGGTGGTGGTGTTGCGGTCGTTGTTCTTTTCAAGGTGAAAGTTGAGGTCTCCCAGAAGGATGTAATCTTTGGAGGGGAGCGCGTGTGGAGTGATGAAGTCCGTGATGTCTTCACTGAATTTTGCGCGGGGTCCTGGTGGTCTGTAGAGGAGGGTGCCTCTGAGTGTGGTCTTGGGGTCGATGTGGATCTGGAAGTGAAGGTGTTCAGAGTTGGCGAGGTTGACGTCAGAGCTGGTAGAGATGTGGATTGATTTTTTATGGACGATAGCGATTCTTCCTCCTGTGTGGCCAGTACGGTCCTTGCGTGTGATCTTATAATCTTCAGGGATGGCAATGGTGAACCACCACATCCACCACCACATCCACCACAACCACCACCCCATCCACCACCACCACCAAATCCACCACCACCACCGCATCCACCACCACCACTGCATCCACCATCACCACATCCACCGCATCCACCACCACATCCACCATCACCACCACATCCACCACCACATCCACCATCACCTCCACATCCACCATGACATCCACCACCACCACATCCACCACCACATCCACCACCACTTCCACCGCATCCACCACCACCACATCCACCACCACTTCCACCACCACCGCATCCACCACCACCACATCCACCAAGTCAAGTCAAGTCAAGTCAAAGAATTTATATAGCGCACTACATACCCAGAGGGTCTCAAGGCGCTTAGGGAGGGGAAGAGGATTACTTGTCAAATATCCACGTTTTAAGTTGCTTTCTGAATGCTAGGTGGTTCTGGGTAAGGCGAAGGTAAGTGGGGAGTGAGTTCCATGTTTTAGCAGCCAGGTATGAGAAGGATCTGCCTCCCATGGTTGTCTTGTTGATGCGAGGTACAGTGGCGAGGGCTTGGCTGGAAGAACGTAGTTGGCGGGAGGGGGTGTAGAAGGACAGTCGTGAGTTGAGGCATTCTGGTCCGATGTCGTAGAGTGATTTGTGTGCGTGGGTTAGCAGTCGGAAAGTGATCCTCTTATTGACGGGTAGCCAGTGGAGGTCTTTCAGGTGACCAGAGATGTGTTCGTTACGCGGGATGTCTAATATGATCCTGGCTGAGGCGTTTTGGATTCGTTGGAGTTTCTTCTGGAGTTTAGCGATAGTACCTGCGTAGAGGGTGTTTCCGTAGTCCAGTCGGCTCGTGACCAGAGCATGGGTGACTGTTTTTCTGGTTTCGGTGGGGATCCAGCGAAATGTTTTTTTGAGCATGCGAAGAATGTTGAAGCAGGATGAGGATACGGGGCTGACTTGTCTATTCATTGAAAGTGAAGAATCCAGGATAACGCCTAGGTTCCGTGCGTGGTCTGTCGGGATGGGTGCTTTTCCAAGGGCTTCCGGCCACCAAGAGTCGTCCCATGCAGAGGGGGATGTACCTAAGATGAGGACTTCTGTTTTATCTGAGTTCAGTTTCAGACGGCTGTGTTTCATCCATTCGGCAACTTCTTTCATTCCTTCGTGTAGGTTAGTTTTGGCGGTGCTGGGTCATTGGTGAGAGATAGGATCAGTTGAGTGTCATCCGCGTAAGAGATGATGTTGAGGTTGTGTTGGCGTGCGATGGCCGCGAGGGGGCTCATGTATACGTTGAAGAGGGTGGGACTGAGTGAGGATCCTTGTGGTACGCCACAGATGACTTCAGTGGCCTCGGACTTGAATGGTGGAAGGCGGACTCTCTGGGTTCTTCCGGTGAGGAACGAGGTGATCCATTCAAGTGCTTTTCCTTGTATTCCGATGTTTCTGAGGCGTTGTAAAAGGGTGCTGTGGCAGACTGTGTCGAAGGCTGCAGAGAGGTCGAGGAGGATGAGGGCGACTGTGTCTCCATTGTCCAGTAGTGTTCGAATGTCGTCTGTGGCTGCGATGAGGGCGGTCTCAGTGCTGTGTTTTGCTCGGAAGCCAGATTGTGAGGAGTCGAGGGATTTGTTGGCTTCGAGGAAAGCGGCGAGCTGGTTGTTGACAGCTTTCTCGATGACTTTGGCAGGGAAAGGAAGGAGTGATATTGGGCTGTAATTTTTGAGTTTGGTGGGGTCCGCTGTGGGTTTTTTCAGAAGGGCGGTGAGTTCAGCGTGTTTCCAGCTTTCCGGGAAGGTGGCGGAGTTGAAGGAGCAGTTGATGACGTCTCGGAGGTGCGGTGCTATGACGGAGTCTGCTTTGTTGAAGATGTGGTGAGGACATGGGTCTGTGGGGGATCCTGAGTGGATGGAGTTCATCAGGCGGATGGTGTCCTCAGTGGAGATTGGGTTCCAGTCGTTAAGGGTGTTCAAGGGGGGAGAATGTTCATCATATGGTTGGGTGGGTTGGTCTCCGGGTTGGTTGTCGAAGCTGTTGTGGATGTCTGCAATTTTGTTGTGGAAGAATGAGGCTAGGGAGTCGCAGAGGGCTTGAGAGGGGGTGATGTCGTTGGAGTTGGCCGAGGGATTGGTAAATTCCTTGACGATGTTGAAAAGTTCCTTGCTGTTGTGGGCGTTGTTGTCTAGTCGATCCTTGAATGCTGTTTTCTTGGCCTTTCGGATTAGTTGGTGGTGTGAGCGGGTGGCGTTTTGGAAGGCGTCCTTGGTGCTAGTGGTTGGGTCTTTTTTCCAGGCCTTTTCAAGGGAGCGGCAGAGTTTCTTGGACTTCTTAAGATCATCGTTGAACCATGAGGCCTTCTTGCTGCCAGGTTTGCTTTTTTTTTTTTTTTTTTTTAAACCTTTATTTGGAGACAAGCAGGTACAAGGGAAGTGTACATTCAAAACATACAGTTACATTCGGCCATTACGATGGTACGTCAGTGCCTAGAAAACATACAAAAAAAAAAATAAGTAAATAAGGAGACACAAGGAGGTACAGGGCAGGGCATCAGTCAATAAAAGGAGCAACAACGAAATGTGCAGGAGATATTAAAATACAATGATCCAGCATGGGCAGGCGAGCCAATAAGACAATGCAATATGAATACAGTACATTAGCGGAGAACACGTGAGCCAGAGGGGACACAAATATGAGGAGCACTGGATAGAAGGGTGCCGCATAGGGATACAATCTGGATTCCCGATAAACTACCTGTCCGGAGGGAGACTCCCACCCCCCAATAGCTCGCAGGAAAAGGAGACAGTCAGCCCCCCCCCCGATGTCGGAAGAACAGCAGGTGTCGTGTAAAATCCCAGCCCATCACGTTGTCATCAGCCTATCCCCTCACGGTCCTCAAGTTCAGAATCAGAGTCCCGCGCCGCCCTGGTCAGGAGGTACACCTGGAGCGGACTCCAAAAATCCCTTGGTCTGCATCGAACAGGCATCAAGTCAGAATAGATATTGTACTGATCCTGACAGTAACTGAGGTCAGTCACCCAGTCTTGAAAGCGCGGCACCCTACCCCGACCCCAGCAACAGGCGACCCTACGCTTAGCCAACAACAGGGCCACGTCAACAAATCTACGGTGAGAGGCAGGTACGTCCTTAGAGAAGCCAAGTAACATCACCAAGGGGTCAAACGCCACCCCATCCTCCGCCATAACCTGCAGGGCTTCATGAACCTGAGTCCAATATTCCAAAACCCCCGCGCAGCTCCAAGCCAAATGCAAAAAATCAGCGCCTTCCGCCCGACACCTAGCACACCTATCATCCTCCGCCAAATGAAACCGCAGTTTCCTCGCCGGGGTATAGTAGTACCTCTGAACAAACTTGTAATGGATAATTTTAAGGTGACAACTAGAAGAGACATTGGCCGTGAGGCCGCAACAATATTTCCACTGCTCGTCTGTAATAGGAGCACCCAATTCTGCAACCCACTGCTCGCGCACCCGATTGGTCGGGACCGATCGCTGTCGGCGAATAGCCCCGTATAACTTCGACACCAGGTGTCGCCCATCTGAAACCAGCAGCACATGGAGGGGGAGGGTCACCCCAGGCTCCGAAGGGTAGTCCGGTAGCAGAGCACGCATGCCCTGCCGCAGGCGGACAAAGTAGAACAGGTCTAGAGGGGAGCAAGCTGCCGAACCGAAGAAATGAGCCTGCGTACGGAAGGCACCTTCATGAAACAAGTCGCCCCACGTGAGGATACCTAGCCGCTTGCACATTCGCTGAAACCCCGTCTCCAACAACAGCGACAGATCCGGATGATAAGACAGAGGCAAGGCCGGCGAGTAGAGAAAGGAAACGTCTAGCAAATGAGCCATCCGCTTCCAAGCATCCACCGTGCATGTCACCGTCGTGCGGGGCGTTTCCACATCTGACACCTTGCCCAAAACCATCCCCTCCAGTGGGAGCGGGTGGGCGACCCAATGCTCAGCAGCAATCTGGGGCATGAATGGCGTGGGGCGCATCCAATGATAGGCATAATGCGCCTGAGCGCTGAGATAATAGAGTTCAAAATCAGGGACGTCGAAACCGCCATCAGCATAAGGCAACGTAAGGGTAGCCCAGGCCACCCGTGGCTGCTTGCCCCCCCAGAACAATCGCAGAAGCTCAGAACGAAGTCTACGAAAGAAATAAGCACCAGGATGATACGGAAGGTTTTGAAAGAGATAAAGAAAGCGGGGCAGAACCACCATCTTGATAAGAGACGCCCTGCCGGCCATGGAGAGAGGTAAAGACATCCATCTGGTGACATCATCCGCCAGTTTAGTAATGGCCACACCATAGTTGAGCCGAACCGCGTCTCCCCTGTCCAAGGATACAACAATACCGAGATAACGCAACTCCGAGTCACACCATTCCAAAGGGTAGTCAAGGGGAAACCTGGCCACCGCAGCCGTGAGGGGGAAAAATTGAGATTTCCGCCAGTTGATATGAACCCCGGATACACCTCCAAAAGCGACCAGCTCCCGCAGGAGCGAATTAAGGTTGTTCTCAGGGTCCTTGACATAGAGTGTGACGTCATCGGCGTATAAAGAAATGCCGACCTGCCGCTGAAGACAATTAAAGGCGCTCTGCTGATGAAACTGACGTATCCTACAGGCTAGCGGCTCAATGGCGATAGCAAACAAGAGGGGTGAGAGGGGGCAACCCTGTCGGGTCCCTCTCGTGAGAGGGAACGAGGGGGACAGCACCCCATTCACCACTACCCTCGCCATCGGATCAGTATATAAAAGCTTAACCCAAGAGATGAAAATCCTGGGGAACCCCATCCGACAAAGAACATCAATAAGGTAGCCCCACTCGACAGAGTCAAACGCCTTAGTGGCATCAAGAAAGATAGCGGCAACCGGGACAGTGGGATCGATGGTCGACACAAGCGAAAACAAAGTGCGAAGATTGTGAGATGTGGCGCGGCCGGGCACAAATCCCGACTGGTCAGGCAACACGATAACGGGCATGAGTTCGGCTAATCTCACCGCCAAGACCTTCGCGAGAATTTTAACATCGCAGTTGAGCAATGAGAGGGGCCTGTAAGAGCCCACGTCCAGTGGATCCTTACCCGGCTTGAGCAGCGACGTGATGGCGACCTCCCGCATGGAGCCCGGTAGGCGTCCCTCCTCCAGAGACTCCTCAAACACCTCACGGAGCACAGGGGCCATGATGTCAATATAGCACTTATAAAATTCAGCAGGAAGGCCATCCAGCCCGGCGGCCTTCCCATTAGAAAGAGACATGATGGCATTCCTGACCTCCTCCACCTCCAGGGGCCTGCCTAAGAACTCCCGATGACCGTCCGATAGCCAACAAAGCGCCAACTCATCGAGGAAGCCACCGTATCGAGTCTCACCCGTCTGCTGTGTCGTGTAAAGGTGTGCATAGTGATCCATAAATGTGCGCTGAATCTCCGAAGTGTCTCGACAGCGAGTGCCATCCGGAGACACCAATTCCAGCACGTCCGACCCATGCCTAGGATGTCTAGTAAGGGCAGCGAGGACCTTACCGGGCCGCTCCCCTTCGCAGTATCGCCTCGCCGTCCAGTATTTCCCCCTGTGCTTAGCCTCTCGAGCAGCCTCCTCCTCATACTCGGAGAGCTTAGTGCGGAACTGTGCCAAAAGATCGGGGTCTGAAGTCACCTGCATCCTGCGCTCCAAGTCTCGCAAGTCAGCCTCCAACCTCTCTAGGGTCCGAACAATCAGACGGAGTACTCCACAACTTTTAGAAATAGTGACACCCCGGATCGTGACCTTGAATGCCTCCCAAATGACCTCAATGCTCTCCACAGAGCCCTTGTTTCTAGGGAAGAACGCCTCCACCTCCGCACCGAGTTCCTCCTTGAACACCGGGTCAAGCAAAGCAGTCGGAAACAAACGCCAAGGCGGGCGCGGCCTGTGTAACCCGGGGACGGACAAATCAACCTTCACCGGACAGTGGTCTGAATACGTCCTGGCTAAATGTGTGACCCCCCTGAGGCCAGCCATCAACCCTCTAGAAAGAAATACATAGTCCAGTCTTGCCCATGAACGAGCATGTGTGGTGTAATGAGTGCCCTCCCTAGTGGCAGGGTGGGTGTACCTCCAGCTGTCAACCATCCCAGCCTCCTCCACTATCCCCCGCAGCACATCCCTAGCCTGTACATTGTACTGAGGGCTACCCTCCGATCTGTCCAACTGGGCCTGAAATGCAAGATTGAAGTCACCCCCCCACACAATGTGAGTAGCGTCCACAGCAAGAACATGACCCCACAGAGTGACAAAAAAGATTGGCGTATCAACATTGGGAGCATAGCAGTTAACAAACAGTATAGTGTTCTGCCCAAGCCGTCCCCACAGCAGCACATAGCGCCCCTCAGGGTCCCCCATAGATCCAAGTTCCTGAAATGCAAGCGACCTCTTAACAAGGGTGACAACCCCACGAGCATAAGAAGAGTATGAAGCAAACCCCCTGGCCGCAGCCCACCTTCCGCCGAAAGTGGGGGAGGGAGTGGGGCGCAGATGCGTCTCCTGGAGAAAAGCAACATGAATAGCATGCCTGTCCAAATACTGTATCACACTACGACACTTCCTGGCATCATTAAGGCCCCGTACATTCCAGGTCAAAAACGAGATCTGATTCACAACAGCAGTTGACATCACATAACGTAAGGGCCCCAAAGGACCCTATAACCAAATACAGGGCATCCAACTACCAGCAACAGCCAACGATAGGTCCACGCCCCAGGGCACGGGACGACCTCCACATACACTCCATACATTTCCCAGTCATCTCCAAAACAACCAAACAAGAACACAACAACTCCCCCCCAATCGACCCATCCACGCAGCAAGCACTCAGGACAGACTACGCGCCACACGCCGCCAAGCCATTCCACACGGCCCACATCTCGCACACGTGCTACGCTCGCAGAGTGCGCCCCGGCACGTGGCAGCCTAAAATGGCGGCCGGCGCACTCGGGCCCAAAATGGACGGGATCACGGATCCCAGAACCCGTCCCGTAAGATAGGAAAGTGGAACAGCCCGGATAGCGGGCGCAACGACATTTCCGTGCACTCAGACAACAGTAGCAGCTACCAAAACGAACCAAAAGTCCCGGGCAAACAGACATGGACAGCGTCAACCCCCCCCCATCCACCCACCTGACACCACCCCAACTATCAGGCCACATACACCCCTCCCCCCCATCCCTCAACACACATCCAGTCAACCAACATAGGACTAGAATCCAAACAAAAGGTAAACATGGGGCACACCCTCCGGGGAACCTTCCAGAGGTGCACGACGCCACTCCCTCACGCCACGCCAGTGTCCGCGCCAACGAGTATCAGGCGGCCCCAGGCGCAGCGCGGGGGGGTGGGTGCCCAGAGCGCGACATCCCATAACACCATCCTGCGGTGCCATCCCAACCCCACAAAAACAGCAAAACGCACTCACTCATCGTAATACAGACACAACCCACACATCAGCAACAAAATCAAAAACGGACAATAGCTAGGCCGCAAATACTGAGAAGGAAGCCAGCAGGTCTCAATACAAAAGTTACATGTCCACAATACTACAAGAACCGGGAAGAAGATAGACAAAGTCCAAAGTCACCAGAATCAGGCGACCTCCTCCTCAGCAGCCGAATGTTCACCCTCCGGATCTCGATCGTCACCACGATCCGCAGCAGCGCGCTCGCGCTGGAGGCGCTTCGCAAAGTCCTCAGCATGCTGTGGGTTGGTGAAAAAATGTTGTTTAGCCTGATGCGTCACTCTAAGTTTAGCCGGATAAAGCAAGGCGTAGTCCACTTGAAGGTCCCGAAGCTTCCTTTTCACCCCCAAAAACTTCCGACGCTGGTCCTGCACCATCGGTGTGAAGTCGGGGTACATGGTGAAAGACACCCCTTCGAAGGAGAGAGCCCTGTTAGTGCGGGCAGCCTGAAGAGCAGCGTCTCGATCACGATAGTTCAAGAGGCGCGCAATGATGGGACGCGGTGCAGCCCCAGAGGCCGGACGAGGTCCCAATGTCCGATGCGCTCTCTCGACGATGAACTGGGACGAGAAGACTTCCGTCCCAATAGCGCCCACCAGTAGCCTCTCCACATAAGTCTCCATTTTGCCCACATTCGTGGACTCCGGCACACCTACAATGCGCACGTTGTTGCGCCTACTCCTCGCCTCCAACTCCTCGTTCTTGGCGGCAATGACACGCAAGATATTGTCCATTCTCGCCAGTTGGGTGGTATGGGTGGCCGCCGTGTCATCATGGTCCGAAATGCGCTGTTCCGCCGCCGTCAAGCGCTCCTCATGCACGTCCAATTTCTGAACGACCGCATCCATGCGCGACGATATCTTGTCCACTTTGTCCACTATAGTGGCGAACCCCTGCCTCATCTCCTGCATCATTTGGGCGAAGTCCGGCGGAGGTGGGTGCGGGACACTCTCAGCGACATTTGGGGGGGGGGACCGCGAAGCCCCAGCTTCCTGGAGCGAACGCGCCCCACGCCTGGCCCCTCCAGAGTCAAAGGACAGTTTGGACTGTTTAGTGTCCGGCTTCCCCATAACGGTGGTACAGAAGGGAAACGAGGCAAATGGGAATCAGGATACAGTTCGGACAAGGGACCCGGCCAAGCAGTAAGCAGCTCGAATCGTGGGGGCACGAGCAGGCCAGCACACCCCGCCACTCCCACCGATGAGTAAAGGCCGTCGTCGTGCCCAGCCCAAGGGGGGCAAACCCTCAAAATCCAAGTATTAAATCCGTTGTACCTCCGTGGGCGATGGTATCTGGCCAGGCAGATGGGAGAGCCGAGAGATAAGTCCGACAACAAGGGAGAGCCAAGCGTCTCGCCCGGCCAGCGACCGAACCTGGCGGAGAAGGGCGGAGCTAGGCCTACACCCCACGTGCAGAGCCCCGGACTGGCATGAACAGTGACGCCGGGCAAGAGGGCATCAGACTTCCAGAGCGCGAGTCGGAGAAACTTGGGACCTTCGTAACTTCGGCCAGCAACCTCCGAATGGCCCAGGAGTTGGACCGTGGGTGGACGGCCGATATCCCAACCGAACCGTGGGGTCAGTTCAGGGCGCAGCGATGGTAAACAGGATACCTAGGCGGATAATAGCTCCGGGCAGCGGGAGCCTCACGACAGTGCGGCCATTCCGCAGTGCGCCCTCTAGCGCCCCCTGCTGCCAGGTTTGCTTTGACGTTTTTTCAGTGGTGCTAAGGTGTCGGCGGTGTTGGATAACCATAGGGTGAAGTTGGTGGTGGCTTGGTCTGGGTTAGAAGAGTGGGCTGGGGTGTTTAGAAGGAGCCATGAGGAGATCTGGTTGATGGTGATTTTGTTCCAGTTTCTTTGCAGAGTTGGTTGGAGGTGGTTGATGGGTTTCGGCTTGTTGTAGGTGAAGTGAACGCAGCTGTGGTCAGTCCAGAGGAGATCCGTAGTATGGCTGAAGGAGACATGATTGCTGGAGGTGAAGATGGGGTCGAGTGTGTGACCTGCGATGTGGGTGGGGGAAGTGACCAGTTGTTTAAGTCCGAGGTTGGCGAGGTTGTCCAGAGGGTGGTGGTGTTGCGGTCGTTGTTCTTTTCAAGGTGAAAGTTGAGGTCTCCC
The DNA here is from genome assembly GCF_964263255.1 of Lissotriton vulgaris. Classification (NCBI taxonomy): domain Eukaryota; kingdom Metazoa; phylum Chordata; class Amphibia; order Caudata; family Salamandridae; genus Lissotriton; species Lissotriton vulgaris. Next base: position 113,351,085 of record NC_141699.1, read on the forward strand.
AGAAGGATGTAATCTTTGGAGGGGAGCGCGTGTGGAGTGATGAAGTCCGTGATGTCTTCACTGAATTTTGCGCGGGGTCCTGGTGGTCTGTAGAGGAGGGTGCCTCTGAGTGTGGTCTTGGGGTCGATGTGGATCTGGAAGTGAAGGTGTTCAGAGTTGGCGAGGTTGACGTCAGAGCTGGTAGAGATGTGGATTGATTTTTTATGGACGATAGCGATTCTTCCTCCTGTGTGGCCGGTACGGTCCTTGCGTGTGATCTTATAATCTTCAGGGATGGCAATGGTGAACCACCACATCCACCACCACATCCACCACAACCACCACCCCATCCACCACCACCACCAAATCCACCACCACCACCGCATCCACCACCACCACTGCATCCACCATCACCACATCCACCGCATCCACCACCACATCCACCATCACCACCACATCCACCACCACATCCACCATCACCTCCACATCCACCATGACATCCACCGCCACATCCACCACCACCACATCCAACACCACCGCATCCACCACCACCACCGCATCCACCACCACCACCACACCCACCACCACTACATCCACCACCACATCCACCACAACCACCACCCCATCCACCACCACATCCACCACCACATCCACCATCACCTCTACATCCACCACCATCACATCCACCACCGCCACATCCACCACCACCACCACATCCACCACCACTTCCACCACCACCACCGCATCCACCACCACCATTGCATCCACCACCATCACCCCCACCACCACTACATCCACCACCACAACCACCACCCCATCCACCACCACCGCATCCACCACCACCACTGCATCCAACACCACATCCACCGCATCCACCATCACATCCACCACATCCACCATCACCTCCACCACCACCACCACCACATCCACCATCACCTCCACATCCACTATCACCTCCACATCCACCATGACATCCACCACCACCACATCCACCACATCCACCACCAACACATCCACCACCACCGCATCCACCACCACCACCACACCCACCACCACCACATCCACCACCTCATTCACCACCACCACCACATCCACCACCGCATCCACCATCACCACATCCACCGCATCCACCACCACCGCATCCACCACCACCACATCACAACCACCACCCCATCCACCACCACCACCACATCCACCATCACCTCCACATCCACCACCACATCCACCACAACCACCACCCCATCCACCACCACCACCACCACCGCATCCACCACCACCACCGCATCCACCACCACCACCACACCCACCACCACTACATCCACCACCACATCCACCACAACCACCACCCCATCCACCACCACATCCACCACCACATCCACCATCACCTCCACATCCACCACCATCACATCCACCACCGCCACATCCACCACCACCACCACCACCACATCCACCACCACTTCCACCACCACCACCGCATCCACCACCACCACCGCATCCACCACCATCCCCCCCACCACCACTACATCCACCACCACAACCACCACCCCATCCACCACCACCGCATCCACCACCACCACCACCGCATCCACCACCACATCCACCATCACATCCACCACATCCACCATCACCTCCACCACCACCACATCCACCATCATCTCCACATCCACCATCACCTCCACATCCACCATGACATCCACCACCACCACATCCACCACATCCACCACCAACGCATCCACCACCACCGCATCCACCACCACCACCACACCCACCACCACCACATCCACCACCACATCCACCACCCCATCCACCACCACCACCACATCCACCACCGCATCCACCATCACCACATCCACCGCATCCACCACCACCACATCACAACCACCACCCCATCCACCACCACCACCACATCCACCATCACCTCCACATCCACCGCCACATCCACCACCACATCCACCACATCCACCACCACCACTGCATCCACCACCACCACTGCATCCACCACCACCACTGCATCCACCACCACCACCACTACATCCACCACCACATCCACCACCACCGCATCCACCACCACATCCACCATCACCACCACATCCACCATCACATCCACCACATCCACCATCACCTCCACCACCACTACCACCACCACATCCACCATCACCTCCACATCCACCATGACATCCACCACCACTACATCCACCACCACATCCACTACAACCACCACCCCATCCACCACTACCACCACCACTGCATCCACCACCACCACATCCACCGCATCCACCATCACCACCTAATCCACCACGACATCCACCACCACCACATCCACCATACCCACCACCATCACTTCCACCACCACATCCACCACCACTTTCACCACATCCACAACCACCACATCCACCACCACCACATCCACCACAACCACCACATCCACCACATCCACCACCACCACATCCACCACCTCCACCACCACCACTCCACCACCACATCCACCCCCACATCCACCACCATCACCACCACATCCACCATCACCACCACATCCACCACCACCATATCCCCCAGATCCACCACCACCACATCTATATGTGTGTGGCTCTGTGTGTGTGTAGGTGCAAATGCAATGTTCTTGGATTTTCGTCACAATAAAATACACTGAACATAATCTTCCCAAAAGTTATTTACAAACGTTTAAGCTATTGCCATTATAAATTACAATAACTTTTATTTAAGTATTAATTATTTACAAAATTAAAAGCCATTGTTATTTGTAATAATAATACATCTAAGTCACGTAAATACAACACACATTGCATTACAAATGCTATAGGTGTCACATTTGCAAAAGTTAAAACTATTGACATTGTAACTGACAAAGCTATTAATTTTGCTACTTTCAAAACCAACACATAAATAACAAAAGTGTAATTTACAATACCAATAGCTCAAACTTTCCTAATGCGAGACCTATTGCATTTCCAATGCTTGTTCTGTGTTGGACGCTTTGATTATTCACAATCCCTATGAGTTCAGTGTGGTAACATTAATGGCAGCACACCCAGTCTAAAAATATTCCGAGCACCACTGCTTTTTTGTGCAGAAATTAAAATACCGGTTGTGTTGGAAAGCTGGCCAAGTGGCAAACCAAGGTGCTATACTGTGGTCTTGCATCACAGTGTTTTACTTCACACCGGCCCAGCCACTGGGTTTATCTTCCTGTTATAATATTTTGTGGGTTATTTTTGCTCGTATATGCTGCAGACAAGCCTCCACATACCCGCCTCCTCGCTGCGATTTATGACGCTTCCTTTGTTTGGATGTGAAATACAAAACAAAATAAAAAAAGTCGTGAGAACGTCTGAAACCAAACGAATAATGCGCGCGGCCGAACAGTTTCTGTGAGATGACCGGGCGCGCGCATATAGCCCCACCACCAAATTCCCTACAGGGGGCGCGCACGCGGCCGGCAGCGCGCCGCCGCGACTTCGGGGCTCTTTTCTTCCACTGAAGAATAGTCTTTAAAGCGCATATGGGCGGGGCCACTCGAATAGCCATTTTGGTATTGGGCAAGACGTCACTACCTTTAGTAATCTTTCGTCAAAGGTTTTGGAGAACGAGACAACCAAAGGCTATTTGCCCGTTTCCAAGATGGCACCCGCGCGCAGACATGGACCCGCCCACGTGCGCAGTTTGAGATGCGCAGGTGAATCTCCCGTCGCGCGCTCACCGAGGAGAAACAACGCGCGGCCTCGGTTAGGGAGAGCCAAAGGCGAGCTACCCAATCGCGGTTCCCCCACTGTCCCTACCCGCTGGTCTCCCGCAGATCCTGGACAGCATGGCCCTGGAGTGGAGCAGAGCGGCGCTGGAGTGAGTCTCATCCGTGCTCTGCCTGCCCGCCCGCAGACCGGGCCCCATAGCCTCTTGTTGTTCTCCTCGAAGCCGCCATGTTTGGATCCGAGCTGCAGCTCCACCAGTGACAGGCCGAGCGCAGCGAGCCGCGGCCCGCGGAGGGGCAGCACTCATGGCAGCCGCCATGGCCGAGCAGAACTACTCCTGGTGAGTACTCGGGAGAGTGGAGGTTGTGGGCGAGGGCCTGCCAAGGGCCAATAATGCAAGGCGTATAGTGACCAACTTGCACAGAGGGGATGCTGTCCGTGCTCGATGGGCCCGGATCTGGTCAAGTGACTACCTTGAACATCTGGTTCCGTTGCTCGTACTAAATGCACAATTATTTGTAGGTGCATCTGGACCTTGAGCATGCCAAGTAGATATGGGCCCGTGGGATCTTGGTGGGCCTGCGCAGTGTGGATGACAAGTAGCCCAGTTGGGTCCTGGGGGCTGGTCAAGTGCAGTTGAAACGTTGATGACCTTATCATGCCAAATGCAGGCGTGCCAATGAGGACTGGGACACGGCATGTACAGGTGGACTTGTGTTTACGGGAATGTCAAGTGCAAATGGGTTAGATTAGAGCAAGGATACATGTCAAACCCGTCTTGTCCTCTAGGGGAGGACATTCCGACGATGGCAGGCGCATGTGATGCTATGGAAAAGAGAACTTCAAGTAAGTAAGGCTGACTATGTCGCCTGTGTAGCATTGGTCACTATTCCATTTCAAATGCACTGATGGGTGCAATTAGAGGCCAGGCCAAATACAAGCCCTAGGGGCTCGAGAGGACTAACAGATGGCATCTTGCCGGTCTTCTTGTTGGGGTCTGTAAAAACAACGCTATGTAAAGACTGGCTTCAAGGACTTAGAAGGCCAAATTAGTGTCTCTAGCATCCACTTTGTAAAAGGTGGGCGGCCTGGGATATCTGCCTGCTTCTATTCTTGCCATGAGCATGTGATGGTTGGATGGATGGCAGCGTTGAAGAGATTTATATAATGGCACGTGTATCCCCATAGCACAACTTCAGGCTTTAAACAGGTACAGGTGTCATCACTCGTATTACAATAGTGTGCTTCAACCCTATGATTTTTTAAGATACATTTTCTACCTGACTAGTGCAGCGCTCTGGTGTAGCTGTGGAACCCCCCCCCCTCTCCCCCCACCCCCCATGTACCTATCTCACTGCTAAAAGCGACCGGACACATGCATTTAGAGTCCGATAAATATTGCGATCATGAGTCAAGAACCATGTTGAGTTTTCTTGATGCCAGCTGGGTGGCATCTTTTATTGTTTCGAGGTCTTCTGGTCCGCCGTGTACCTTCTTAATGTTGTCTTACTCTACAACCAATCCTGTTCTCAATGAACACATTTTGTTTCGCGTTATGGGGATGTCTATGCTCGTGCAATTCACAAGTATGTTGGCACATAAGAACATAACTGAAACGAACACCTGAAGACCCAGCCTTCCACAAATGATGTGGTATCTCGTCGTTTTATTTCTCCATTTGCGCTACCTCGGTGACCAACTTCTGAACCTTGTCATGTTTCTTTTTTTTGTTTCACTTTATACTCTTACAAGCAGCGGATTTTGAAAAGCATGCCTCTTATTATATAATAAGTGGAATTATCAGTGCCTCTCCTTTTCTTCCAATAATTCTGACATAAATATTGAGGATGTATTACAGAATGCCAGCTGAGTTGGACCTCGCACCATTTTTTTGTGTTGACAATTTTTGAGTTTTACAATGAGAATACATCATGAGAATAAAGATAAGAAAGCAATAAGATTGGTAATAGATGACACCATCCGTAAAAAAGCAGCAATGGATACATTACATTTGTTTTTAAATAAATCATACAGAAATGACATAATATAGTACGAATAAATATTTAAATAATTGAATAAACAAATAACACTTTCTAATGCAGGCTATGATTTAACATCAACTGGCCTGCTGCTGGTGAGGAACTCACTCTCTTCATACTGTACTTATCATTAAAATTGCTCTTCTAAGTGATGGATAGGTGGACAGATTTATAAAGCCAAATTAAATGGATCGAACAATCCTTTGGTGCTGAGCGAGAACAGCCGGGAAAATAATCCTTCAAAGGATATCTAACCAAATGGATGACTTTCCTGAAAATCGGAAAGCAACTCTTTACCCTGTTCCTCCTCACAGAGAATTACACCCTGTGGCTCTTTGAGTCCAGTCCGATGGCTAGGGACTAGGCCCTAATTCTCAGTCGTGGACAGGACAGACCACTACAGCTAATGACACAGAAGAGGATGGTTTAATTTCCGACTTCTTACTCACGGTCTAGGACGGTAATAGTGTCCTAAGTACGTCTAGACTGTGCAAGCTGTGTCTAATTGTTCTTTCCTAAATGCCCAATTTACCGTAATTATTCCCAAAAAGGTCATCAACATCGTGATGGCTTATCTTTTTTTTTTTTTCGTTTGGTGGTAGCTGCTGGTCTAGGGGTCACTGTTCCTGTACATAATCTGTGCAACGATTAACTGTTCTAGTCCGCAAAATATCTAGAATACGGTTTTACTTATGATGCTCCAAAGAGAGGGCTTGTTGTGTAATATCCTAACATTGAAATGTTTTCAAGTTGCAGTGTGAATTATTGCTCTGGGCGAGGTTTGGCTTGCATAATTGTGGGATGCTGTACAGTCTTAAAGAAGGAACTCGTATGAAAACGTTACCCCTCAATGACGTCCTTGATGTTTGAGATCCCACTCCACAAACACATACTAAGGATATGACAGTCAGTCAAAGAAAGCTTTATTTCGGTCATAGTCCATGAAAGCATAAAAGACAGTGCCAAATATTTTAGCAAAATACAGTATAGTATAATATTTAATCATACAGACTATATACCTTGTTTCTGTGGTTTATAATTGCAAAATTTCAAGTAAGAACGCCTTGACTTCTTTCTCAAGTTAGCTCTCCCGTGCCTGCTCGAGGTGCTTTAGCAGGATATAATACAATGCTAAATAAAATATATAATTTCCGCATTAGGCATGACACTACATTATTGCAGGATAAAGTGCAATGTTAAAAAAAAACAAGCATTGGAAATGCAATAGGTCTCGCACCATTAGTTAGTGCTTTTAGAATTGTTTATGGGTTTATTTTGTAAATGTTTAGCATTTTTGTTTCCTGTAGCCAATGCTAAAGTATTACAAATAAAAAAAGCCATAAACATTTCTAAAAGCTCTAACTGAAATGGTCTGAGAACTATTGCACTGTGTGAGGGTGAGTGAGGGTGAGTGAGGGTGAGGGTGAGTGAGGGTGAGTGAGGGTGAGTGAGGGTGAGTGAGGGTGAGTGAGGGTGAGGTGTTGAGGGTGAGTGAGGGTGAGTGAGGGTGAGTGAGGGTGAGGGTGAGTGAGTGAGGGTGAGTGAGGGTGAGGGTGAGTGAGGGTGAGGGTGAGTGAGGGTGAGTGAGGTGTTGAGGGTGAGGTGTTGAGGGTGAGGTGTTGAGGGTGAGGTGTTGAGGGTGAGGTGTTGAGGGTGAGGTGTTGAGGGTGAGGTGTTGAGGGTGAGGGGTTGAGGGTGAGGGGTTGAGGGTGAGGGGTTGAGGGTGAGGGGTTGAGGGTGAGTGGTTGAGGGTGAGGGGTTGAGGGTGAGGGAGGGTGAGTGAGGTTGAGGGTGAGGGTTAGGGTGAGGGGTCGAGGGGGAGGGGTTGAGGGGGAGTGAGGGGTTGAGGGTGAGTGAGTGAGGGTGAGGGGTTGAGGGTGAGTGGGTGAGGGGTTGAGGGTGAGTGAGTGAGGGTGAGGGGTTGAGGGTGAGTGAGTGAGGGTGAGGGGTTGAGGGTGAGTGAGTGAGGGTGAGGGGTTGAGGGTGAGTGAGGGTGAGGGGTTGAGGGTGAGTGAGGTTGAGGGTGGTTGAGTGAGGATGAGTGAGAGTGAGGATGAGTGAGAGTGAGGGTGAGTGAGAGTGAGGGTGAGTGAGGGTGAGTGAGAGTGAGGGTGAGTGAGAGTGAGGGTGAGTGAGAGTGAGGGTGGTTGAGTGAGGATGAGTGAGAGTGAGGGGTTGAGGGTGAGTGTGGGTGAGGGGTTGAGGGTGAGTGTGGGTGAGGGGTTGAGGGTGAGTGAGGATGAGTGAGAGTGAGGGTGAGTGAGAGTGAGGGTGAGTGAGGGGTTGAGGGTGAGGGGTTGAGGGTGAGGGAGGGTGAGGGGTTGAGGGTGAGTGAGGATGAGTGAGAGTGAGGGTGAGCGGAGGTTGGTTCCTTTCCCTTCCTCGATTAGCAATGCCTGCCTTTAGATAACCCAGAGAAAGAGCAAGGAAAACTTGCAGTCGATTTGCAAACAGCCAGGAAGTGTGGCGTGCGTGTTTACCAACTCCAAATCAAATCAAATCTTTCGGTATATTATACATACGACACTCTAATCCAATAGGAATGAAGTCGATAATGTATTGGCCATTTTAGTCGCTAAATTGTAAAGCTCTTTGAAGCTGGAACAAGAACAGCCAAATCTGGTTGTTCCAAATGCTGTACGTGAGGATGAGGAAGTAAGTTTTCTTTTGTAATCGCCTGGGACGGAAGGAAAACATGTGTCACGTGATCGAAGGACGCGGACGCTGATTTGTGGAATTTTTGCTGTCAGGCTCTCTGCTTCTCGGCTGCTATCCACTTGGTTTTCACGGCTGTCGGAGCCCAGATCAACTGAGTCCCAGTAACGTTAGGGCTTCAGACTTGCTGCGAGGCTGCTGGTGCTCGAGCCGACCGGGAAACCCTCACCGAGTGAGCCGCTCCGTGTGGGAAGATAAAAGCTTTTTCGGCAGCGTGGCTCCAAAACTGTACATTAAATGGCTCGTGCAATTTTAACATCACACAATGATAAATATTACGAAAACCCCTTAGAGTTGAATTGATTCCAGAACTGCCTGTTTTGTTCGCCTTGCATTTTATCCTCTTTGGCACAGATACACATTCAAAATTGTGTCTTTGATGAGAGATTAACAACAACATGGACAAAAACAAATAGTGGGGGTTTTAAAAAAAAAAAATGCGACACGGCGGGCAGGGGAGGGGGCGGAGTGGGTAAAATAAACAAATAAGACGGGGAGAAGATAGGGGAGGGGGAGGAGAAATGCGACACGGCGGGAAGGGGAGGGGGCGGAGCGGGTAAAATAACAAACAAGACCGAGGGAAGAGAGGGGAGGGGGGAGGAGAAATGCGACACGGCGGGAAGGGGAGGGGGCGGAGCGGGTAAAACAAGACGGACGTGCACGCGCTTTTAAGCTCAATGCGCATGCGCATTGAGCTTAAAAGTCACGGGCACTGCAAGGAATCGCCACGATTCCTTGCAGTGGATAAAGAGTGGATAAGCCCCCATAGTCTCGCTTGCTCGATGTGCATGCGCATCGACAGGCGACACCTAAAAATATAAATATATATATATATATATATATATATATATATATATATATATATATATATATATATATATATATATATATATATACACACACACACATTGGGTGGGGAAAGGGGGAGCAGTGGCAGATATAGCAGTTGACTATTACATTTAGAAATTAAAACAAGTTTGTTACTAAAAAACTTTATCTTTATCTGGTATAAATAAAAAGGATTGTTAAAAAGACCTAGCTAAAACTGTTGAATTAAAAACACCTCAAAGGAGATTTAATTACAGTGAGGGTAAACATACAGTGCATTATGTACACACCACTTTGCTCTAGTCGGTGCATAATGTAGCATAGGTTATAATCGCTGCTATACTAAGAATTTCCTTTTAGAGTTTTCTTAACAATAGCTCTACGAATGCACCACAAAAACTTCGAGATGTAGAACAGGGATATGCCATATTCCTCTCCTGGAAGGACTGGGCATTGTTAAATTGACCCGCCCCCCCCATGTGGACCAACATCTTTCTTAAGGAATACCACTTTTTAACAACGTTGCTTTCTGCTATCAGTGTGCATCCTGGTGGCAGCTACACCCGAGCATTGTTAGTAACAGCATCTGCCTATTAAAGGCTAGTGACCAGGGCTCGAGTCAGGGTACCACCCGGGTAGACGGCGTCCCCCCACTTATTTTACAGGGTGGAAGCTGTCCCCCCTGCCAAACAGCTGGACTTCACTCTTTGGCTTCTCTGGGACGAGGAGCTCTGAGCTCTCAGCACGCTGCTCACACGCTGACTTCTCAGATGCAATCTCATCTAAGGGGTGAGTGAGGGGAGACCATGAGCCATATTGCGCAAGCCACCTTTCGTGACGCCACTTCCTGTTGTGACGTCACTTGCGGTGACAGCGTCCCCCCGCTTCTTTTTTTAGGACTTGTGCCCTGCTGGTGACTAATGACTGAGCTGTATATTTGTTACATTAATTTCACTCTTCAAAGCCCTAAAATGGTTAAACACCTCACATCCTTACAACCTCCACACCAACCTCATGTTAGCTACCCATTTAGTTCTTCCCACCTTCAGGTGTCTATGTCCCCCTCCCAGTCTTCAGGCAGTGTTGTTTCTCTCAGCAACCATTAACGAGTCTCGAAACGTCCACTAGAATCTTGACAGGTTTTTAGGGCGGTTTGTTTGATCGATTCTTTATTTTTCAAGATTTGCTGGCATGCGATGCCGTGTCTGGATCTGCAGTGGTGCACCATGGGTGACCTGACCAAGTCATCCACTAGGCCTTGCTTGAGCCACTAGGCAGTCCAAACCTTGCATTAGCCTCTAGCTTCACTACCATGTGTAAATACATTCAAGTAAAATGGACGGAATAGCATTGGATGCCTGCTGAACTACATTAGGGCAGTTTTGTCAGTCAAAAAAAGTTTCTTTGGAATATGATCAATAAAACAATGCATAAAAAAACAAAAATCCAATATCACAATAGTTAAGGCATTCATAGATAAGTACTGTCGTTAGAATAAACCACACTTTGCCATATGACCTGCAGTTCCACAAATACTAAAACGATATAAAGTGGAAACACTAGTACCATCGGGTGGTTTTCAAGGCCCATTAGTACATAATATTAGTCTGTTAAAATCCTAATAAAGTGTTTAGCTCTCTAAAGAAAAAATATTTTCATACAAATGTAAAGGGTATTGTACGACCATTCTAATGGTAGACCTAGTAAAATACTAGGGTGTGCCCTCTGAATAGGGATAATAACTATGCTATGATTAAAACCAATATACAGTGTCAAAAGTAAATAAAAGCTAGTTAGAACATAGATGCCCAGTGCGATTTGGCCTAAAGCTTCAGCCCAGTTAAAATGGATGGCTAACTACATCAGTGCCCACAAGAGAGAATTTATGTTATAGTTGAATAACCTGTATTTCCATTCAAATATGAATGGAAAGCATGTCGTGCATAGAGTCACACTAATAGGTATCCCACCATTCAGAATTCTTTGCTATTTAGCTAGATTCACATCTCCACCTGCGCCTATGTGCGAAACAGTTGCCAGAGGATACCAGTTATTTGCTCAGTTTAGTTCATGATGTACAATCTTTGCTGGATTCCTTAAGGTGGTTGTGTACTAAATTTATCTGGGCTCTTAACACCACCATAGCATCTGCAGTTCTCCTGTCTGACCTTGTGGCCCGTTGCCTGCTCCTTTCTGTGCGAGTCTCGATGATCTTAAAATCAAGATAATATGGTCATCGCGCTCGTACACTGTTCCCACTATTGACTCCCTTTAGAGACCAGGACATGGTTAAAAACGCGTTGTTTGGCAATGAACGTATATAAAGATGCTCAAGATGTAGCCATCAAATGTAGGAGTTAGGGGAATGAATAGTTTGGGTATGTAGAAATTCAAAAGAAATTGTGTTCCTAATTGTTTTCTGTGTGCATTAACAATCAAGAACTCCTTGTTGCTAGTGTCTCCACCATGATTAAAATGAAGAAAAGCAACATTGGCAATGCCGCTACCTCTGTGTTTACCAAGTCCCATTTATTTGATTAATTTTTGCAAGTATATGTAGTAGACATTAAAAGTATAAAAAAAATAGAAAATCAGCCCTTCAGATGTGACTCACACAGGTTGCAAAATAAGGCTAAAAATGGACATTCGGAAAAATAATAAAAAAAAACATGAAAAGCAGAGATTAGCCCAGCACTGAAGGAGGCTACTTGTAAGGTATGTGTGCACAAACATATGCCATCACTCATACTGAAGAGAGCCAGTGGCTGAAGTGTGTGGCCCGTTGCAATTGCTTTGTTGTCATGGGCAAAAGCTACAAGTGAATGACATTTAAACAGACGAGTGGATAAAGAGGATTGCCCAAAAAGCTGTGTTGTTGATGTGTGTGTGTGTATATATACATCCAACCATATGGCTCCCTTTCCTCTCCCGGTAGGCGCTGCAAACCGTGGCCGCGTTACTCCTGCGGTTGAACCCAACCGCTACACCTCATAACAACAATTCCTCAAGGTAGAGGAAACTTGGAGTCGCAGTTAATTAATCGCAGTCCACACAGAACAGTGTTCTTGTTAAAATTATTCTTCAATCCATTGGGGTACAAAACAAAGCAATAACCAACGCGTTTCGACAGCCTCCGCTGTCTTGTTCACGGTCAGTTTGTAAAGTGCATTTCCACAACTTATAAGAAATCAATAAAGTTGCATACAAAGTCACTCCCCTAAAAGGGGCATTACCAACACCTCAACGTTTTGTTGTTGTTTGTGTATACCAAGCCCCCAAGGAATTATGGGCCTTGTAGTTCTAAGATACGTTTTTTAAGTTCGCAGATCGTGCTCCCAATGTATCTTAGTTTGCAGGGGCATTCGATCATATAAATTGTGTATTGGCTGTTGCATGTTATGCATTCCCTGATTTGCCACATTTTCTTGTTGGGCATTATTTCCGTAGTTGGCTTGGCAATTTCACACGCTTTACAGTTGTAAAATTTGACAAAGCTCTTGGTTTTTAACCACAGTTTTTTCCTAGTTGTTTTTTTGAAGTGGCTATGGATCAGTTGGTCTTGTAAGTTCTTTGCCCTTCTATAGGTAATGACTGGATGGTTGCCCATTCTTTTGCCGATTATTGGATCTAGCTGCAAAGTTTTCCAGTTCTTTTTTTAGGATTTTGTTTATCCTACTAAATTCATGGCTGTAACTCAGAATCAGTCTGATTGGTTCTTCCTCTGTTTTGGCATGATCTGTTTTCTTTTTCAAGCAATCCACTCTTGATTTTTGGTTTGCTCTTTCCCAGCATTTTTGGACCACTTCCTGTTGTATTTTATTTTTTTGAAACGTCTGGTGGTGTTTGTACTCTGTTTTATTCCATTCCTTTTCCTCGCTAAAGATTCTCCTGAGGCGGAGGAATTCTCCGTACGGTATACTGGATATTAATGATTGTTGATGGAAGCTTGTAGCTTCGAGGGTCGCATTGGTAGCTGTGCTTTTTCGGTGAAGTGTTGTTTCTATATGATTGTTACTTATGTACACTTCCGTATCCAAGAAGATTGCTTTTGTTTTATTCATTGTGTATGTGAATTTTAGACACGGGGTGCTAGTGTTCAGTATTGCAAAATATTCCTGAAACTTTTCTTCACTCCCATTCCACACTATAAACAGGTCGTATATATACTCACACACACACACACGTTTTTTTTATTTATATAAAAATTAGGGTGACTCCACTTCTGAAACTGTGTAGGCCAGACCTAAAAAAAAAATAACAGCAGTTATTTTTCCCACAAGATCCACGAATTGAATGGTATATTTGTTGATTCTTTTATATGCCAGATGGACAGTAATGAACTCTTATTCTGGGGCCAGGGCTAACTGTTCATAAATGTTAAACTATTGCTTTATATTTCTGTCGTCCTGTTATGCCGTGCTGTTTTAATTTGTGATGCACGTTTAAAGTGTCGTTTGCTGCTTCTTTGTGCCTTGTTCTCACTACCAAAAACACACAATCCAAAGCTGCTGCTCGTCATCCTTGGGAGTGTCTCGGAAAACATCTCTGAGGCTGTACATCATGCTTGTAACCACAGCAGGGGGCTGAACATAGTGGGGGTTGCGGGCCCTGACCCTTTCCTTCCTTATTGCTCTGTTGCCTGGAGCCCCCTAAACTCGTGCTGTAGTTGGCGTTGGTGAGGCGCTTGCATTGGCTCCCATTGCTCTGTCTGTCTGTCTGTCTTCCGCATCGTTACAGAGCCTGTCCTGCTCGCGTAGGCGTGCAGGTTCGGGTGTCCGGCAGAGTGTTAGGCTGCGGATTGGGTGCTCGTGCAGTGTGCGACTTGCTGTGTGGTGGCAGCTTATCACGGACGATATGCTGCAGGTCCCTGAGGGGGGCCCTGTGAGGCAGACCATACAGACCACCGCCGTCCGACTCATCCTTGGCATCCCTCGGCGCGAACATATCAGTCAACTCCTACGGAGGCTCCACTGGCTCCCCGTGGAGAAAAGTCACCTTCAAAATCCTCACCCACGCCTACAAATGCCTACACCGGACCCAATACTTCAACAACAGAATCCACTTCCACGTACCCAAAAGAAACCTCCCATCTTCCAACCTCGCACTGGCTGAAACCCCTCGCATCCGCAGAACCAGAGCAGGTGGAAGATCCTTCTCTTACATTGTGGCCAACGTCTGGTACGAGCTCCTGGCAGACATCAGATTCACCCCCACCCTGAACACCTTCAGGAAAGCTCTGAAGACCTGGCTCTTTGGCTAACTGATCAAGGACAAAACCGCCTGTCGGACCACCTGCTATGAGAAAGAAGCTGTGCCCTGGGATCGCCGCACATTGCTGGGGAGACTACAGCTCCCATCAACCCCGCCTGTTTCACACACTCAAAAGCGCGATACTGATTCGTAGCGTGGGGTGCCCGTTGGAGCCTGGAGGATACTGCCCCCCCCTCTAACTTCTTGATCTTCACAGAAGGTAAGTGGAGATTAATATAGGGGGAAAAACGCAACCAGCAGGCCATGACTGAGTAAATATATTGACTTTATATTCCCTTCTTGCTAAAGCTACAAATGTAATTACAAAATAAATTGCCCTTACAGAAAGGAGGCTCTAATTAGGAGGGAGTGGAAATGGAATATCTATGAATACTAGTGACTTGAATGTCACATCCTGCAGCTCCTGTGGATGTCCCTGTCGACCTAGCAGTACTACCTCAAGCCCTAGGTCATAGGTCTTCAAAGTTTGGGGGAGCCCCCCTGGGTGTGCATTTCACCCCACATTGTTGCTTCCAGGCGCAAGATTTTGCATCTCAGCCTGGCTGCTGCAGCTTCAGCTGCTGGGTGCTCCGCTGAGAGTGTCAAGAGTCACAGGTCTTTAAAGGCCAGAGGCACAACGATGATTTCGGGGGGGGGGGGGGGGGGGGCTAATTCTCATGGTCATGGAGATGCAGAGGCTCTAAGAAAGGGTGGAAAACAACAAAGCAATATGGTCTTTTAAAGACTTGTGAAGTACTCAGGTGCGGCTGACAGCTCCAAAACTGTGTGTGTGTACCCGGGGAAGCTGTCACACACGACGGGTGGGGGGAGACATGCTGAAGCCTTTTGAGCCCATGGGCGTTGTGCGCCTGTTAGAAACCATAGGGCTTATTTACAAGCCCCCTGCGCTACTTTTGCATCACTTTTAACATGGAAAAAGTGACGCAAAGGTGGCACAGGGGGCTTGTGAATCTGCCCCATGTGCTTATTTACATACCTTTTTGTAAACTGATTAAAGAAGCTGTTTCTTTTCTGGTTCCCGTACCCACTCTGCCCCCACTCTGCCTATTCCTACATTTTACCTTTTACTGCCTTAATGTGAAAATGCATTTCATGAACAGGAATATAAAGTAGGGTTACCAAAATATAAATGCTATGCTATGCTATGGTTTTGGTAAAGCGCGACAGCTGCCCCAGCAATGAGGCGTCCCGGCGCTAGGAACCCAGAACCTAATGCCAGCCATGTGCTGTTTAAAGAGCCTGCAAAGGTCTTGTCTTGACACTAAATAGGGTTATAAATAAAATAGTTTGTATTCCTTCCTAATGTGACGTTTCAATCTTTGTTCCCTTTAATTGCAAGTCATAGATCATTCAATAACATGCTGAGTAACTTCAACTGTGTCTGGGAATGCACCCTGCATTCACACAACTCACTCCTTATTCTCGTCTTCCACTTTCACCCTGCACTCACAGGGATCACAATGTATTCACACTGATCACTATGTACTCAACCCACCCTCTCACCCTGTACTCGCAGTGACAACACTGCACTTATGCCTCTCACCATGAACTTACACCGTTCTCCCTTTACTTACCCTGCGGTCACATGAGCACAACCCACACTCTGCACTCACAATACTCTTGCGCTGTTTACCCTGTACCTCACCCTGCAGTAACACAAGTTCACCCTATACCTCACCCTGCAGTTCTGCCTAGTTGCGCCCCATGTTGCTTCCCACGTCTGAAGTACGTTCACTGCAACAAGTTTACAACGGTTACATCCTTCCTGAAGATTCAATTCTGTGGCAGGTAAGAATGAAGAGCTTTTTGTTAGGTCGAGCCTAGACGCGCAAGCAATGCGAAGCATTGCTTGCTGTCTGCTCGATAACTATTGTTGCACGTTTCTGGGAATGTAGACACGAGTCGGACGCGCGCTTTTCCAGTGTCAGTTTTGTCCGCGGGAGCGCGCTGTTGGCTGCTTGCTGTGTGTGCGGTGTCAGTTTCGCTTTCGCTGTCGAGCTTGAGGCGTGCTCTTGTAAAGGCGTGCTCTTGAAAAGTTGGTATGATTGCAAACATAATACAACATAATAAATATGCCATGTGTAATAGGCTTTAGACATTCACGTACACCTTAAAAATAAAGTCGGCATTTTATGGAGCTTGAGCGCATTTGTGGCTTTCAATTAACACGGCCGACTATGCTCAGCTACAATCATTATTTCGAGGGCTGCCTTTGAATTAACACGCTCACTTTTAATTATTTTACAGATTACGTTTAAAGTAAAAGTCGACAACACCAGCAAATGAAGTCGGCATTTTATGAAGCTAGAATGCGTTAGTTGTTTTCAATTACCACGCCCTACTATGCCTAGCTGTCCTTGTACATTTGCCATGTGTAATAGATTTTGGGCATTCACGTACAACTTAATAAAAAATAAAGTCCGCATTTTATGGAGCTTGAGTGCGTCTGTGGCTTTCAATTAACACGACTATGCTCAGCTACAATCATTATTTCGAGTGTTGCCTTTCAATTAACACGCTCACTTATTTGCTGACATGCCCTTACTGCCCGCACGCTTAGTTATTTGCTAACACGCCCGACTGCGCCTATCAAGAGTAATTATTTTAAGAAGTACGTTTGCATTAAACATCAACAGCCGCAAACGTCTTCTCATTGATTAATAAAAACGCCGTTCCTTGAACTATACGATCACTAATACGATCACTAATAATTTCATACACGATAAATACCATACTAACTTCATTTATAGTACAAGTAGTTAAGATCCAAACTAAAACGCGTTTTTTTGATGACTGCCTTTCAATTAACACGCTTACGTTTGTTCGAGGGCTGCTTTTCAATTGCCCTGACTGCGCGTATCAAAAACAATCATTTTTAGAAATGCGTTTCAATTCTTATTTTTCTAATGTAACTACATTTGTGTTAAGAGTAAGCAACATTACAAAACAAACGCGTTTCTATTTTTTTCTAAAATGCTGCTTTTTCGTACGTTTACTGTTAACTCCATGCGCCAACATTCACGCACAACTTAACTTAAAGCCGCCATTTTAGGTAAGCTTCGTACAATCTGCAAACACAAAACAAACACACATTCAAACATTCGCACTGCTGTTCGCTGCGTTTTCGTGTTTAGAACTTCTTTAAAACGTCAGTATGCGCTTCACATATACAGCATTCCACGCGCTTCACACATACAGCATGTCACACACTTCACACATACAGCATAACAAGTGCTTTACACATACAGCATAGCACGCGCTCCATACATACAGCATGCCCCACTTACCAGTCAGGGTACACTTCTGTTGAAAGCGTCTGCAAGTTCTGCTCCTTCACACAGGTTGCAACACGCGAAGCTCCATCAGCTCACAAGAACTTAGACACTGCCGCGCGCTCTATCCCCCGCCCATGTCCCAGGCAAAGTTGACAGCACGCATGCTCAGTGCGTAAGCGTGTGTGCACGAGCAGCTTGCAGTTTCGCTCTCAGCTTGCTTGTTAATTTTTTGTGATACATATATAATCGCAATGTTAACATTACCAATTAAGCTTAAGTAAAGAATGTAACTTGCTAGAAATCAGAATGCAAAAACGTCCCAAAAAAACTTATAAACAACAGTTTCCTTTATGCTACCAAGCGACATCACGTCCGCAGCTTCTTCACAGTTTTTGAGTTTTAGAGCTGCGCCACCTTTTGAAAGCAATTATCGGGTGCATGTTTCTTTTGCTTTGGCATATTTTTAATCTCCTATGAAGAGATTGCTTTAGTGCTCTCTGCCACCTCTTCTTGCCTACGTTTATTATTGTAGCTTGTAGAGCGCTTCGCTACTTTCAAGCAGAAGTGTCTGCCGCTAGTAGCATAAATCAGAGTAAGGCAGATTATCTAGCGCTAGAGAAGGCTGACAAGCTAGATACACTAAAATGTCTGTAAGCAATTCCTTTTTAGGTCTCGCCTAGACGAAAGCAAAAGCGAAGCTTTTGCGGTCTATGCGAGACAACTTATGTTGCCACTTTTCTGGGAATATTGTGGACATCAGACTGTTACGAGCTTTTTCTGCTGTAGTCAGGCTGTCACGAGCTTCTCCTTTAGAGATTTGACCTCGTGAGCGCGCCTTGACTGCATCTAATGGGCCGTGCGCTTCCTTTAGTCAGTTTCACTTTGTTTCATTTCAAAGTGCAGGCGTCAATGTGTCTGGTAGTTGTTCATGTGGAGTGCCTTCTGAGTTCGTGAGCGCGCCTTGACTGCATCTAATGTGTGTGGCTTTTTTTTTCAACGTGGCCCGGGCGCTTGCTTCAGTCAGTTTCGCTTTTAAGGTGCAGGCGTCAATGGGTCTGGTACTTGTTTTATTTCCATTTAATGCTCTTTGGAACAACAATTTTATATTACTTGTGTGTATTACCACTGGCCAGAATTTCAAAGACTTATATTCACGCAGGTGAAATAATACTATTGTGATTAGGGCCGATTTTTGGAGTC
Organism: Lissotriton vulgaris; assembly: GCF_964263255.1. NCBI lineage: Eukaryota > Metazoa > Chordata > Amphibia > Caudata > Salamandridae > Lissotriton > Lissotriton vulgaris. The sequence goes on from NC_141699.1 coordinate 113,370,099, forward strand.
TGACCGTTCAGAGTGCAGAGTGGAGCTTCAGAGTGGAGCTTCAGAGTGGAGCTTCAGAGTGGAGCTTCAGAGTGGAGCTTCAGAGTGGAGCTTCAGAGTGGAGCTTCAGAGTGTCAAGAGCAATGCCAATAGCTCTAACTTTAACAAAGGCAAAACCATTGCATTGTAAATGCTTGTTATTTTACCGAATCACGTGCTCATGCTGCTGCCTGGTTTGTCTACATGCACACAGGCAGAATCACTCGGTACAAAACGGCTCCTGTTCACTCGTCAGTACGGTCTTGCGCCGCCCCACCTTCCCCCTGCCAAATACATTCATTCCAAATACTGCTTATTTTCATATCAGACTGACTTCTCACATCTGGGATAGCAGGGGCACCTTCCACAGTGATTAGTGCTTCACAAAAAATAATTCTCGGCTAGCGCTCAGAAGCCTTGTAGCTTTGATTGAATGACACTGCAGTTTGATGCCCCGCTCGTTTTTTGATGCTATGCGTTCCAGACACTGATTTTATTAAGACTCACTTGGAGCTCTAAACTGTCACTTGATCTTTCTTTGGGTCATTTCGTTTGCCCGGAAGGACTAACATATCTGTGAAACCCTCTTCTTTTATAGTTTGAGCATCGTCTTCGTTTAGCAGGATAACATTATACATTTGAAAATACAAATATCCGGGAAGAGGAGAGAGCAAATCTCCGCGATGTTGGGCATTCTCCTATCATAAAGGAAGCGTGTTGGTGGGACCTGTGGCATCTAACGCATCATTTAACCCTATATGCGTGGGCACCTACCACAATAATGTATAGGATGAGTTTGTTCCGTTCCCGTTTTTAATTTGATGTAAAACTCAAATCACTGCACACTCTACTACACACTCTCTACTACACACTCTCTACTACAGTCACTACTCTCTACTACACACTCCCTACTACAGTCACTACTCTCTACTACACATTCTGCTACACACTCTCTACTACAGTCACTACTCTCTGCTACGCACTCTACTCTCTACTACACTCTACTACACACTCTCTACTACACACTCTACTACACACTCTCTACTACAGTCACTACTCTCTGCTACGCACTCTACTCTCTACTACACACTACTACACACTCTCTACTACACACTCTCTACTACAGTCGCTACTCTCTACTACACACTACTACACACTCTCTACTACAGTCACTACTCTCTACTACACACTCACTACTACAGCCACTACTCTCTTCGACACACTCTATACTAGACACTCTCTACTACACACTATCTACTACAGTCACTACTCTCTACTACACACTGTACTACACACTCTACTACAGTCACTACTCTCTACTACACACTACTACACACTCTCTACTACAGTCACTACTCTCTACTACACACTCTACTACACACTCACTACACACTCACTACTACAGCCACTACTCTCTTCGACACACTCTATACTAGACACTCTCTACTACACACTATCTACTACAGTCACTACTTACTACACTCTCTACTACACTCTCTACTACACACTCTACTACACACTCTACTACACACTCTACTACACACTCTACTACACACTCTACTACACACTCTACTACACACTCTACTACACACTCTACATTACACACTCTACATTACACACTCTACATTACACTCTCTACTACACACTCTACACTACACACTCTACTACACTCTACTACACACTCTGCTACACACACACTCTACTACACACCCTCTACTACTCTCTACTACTCTACTACACATTCTCTACTACTCTACTGCACACTCACTACTTTCTACTACACTCTACTACAGACTCTCCACTCTCTACTCCACACTCTCTACTCCACACTCTCTACTCCACACTCTCTACTCCACACTCTCTACTTCAATCTCTCTAATTCAATCTCTCTACCTCAATCTCTCTACCTCAATCTCTCTACTTCAATCTCTCTACTTCAATCTCTCTACTTCAATCTCTCTACTTCACATTCTGTATTACACACTCTCTACTACACACTCACTACTCTCTACTACACACTCTCTACTACACACTCTACTACACTCCCTACTACACATTCTCCTACACACTCTACTACACACTCTACTACACACTCACCACTCTACTACACACTCACCACTCTACTACACACTCACCACTCTACTACACACTCACTAGTCTCTACTGCTCACTGTCTACTACACACGCTCTACTACACACGCTCTACTACACACTCTCTACTACACACTCACTACTCTCTACTACACACTCACTACTCTCTACTACACACTCACTACTCTCTACTACACTCTACTACTCACTTACTACTCTCTACTCACTCTCTACTCACTCTCTACTACTCACTACTACTCTCTACTACTCACTCTCTACTACTCACTCTCTACTACTCACTCTCTACTACTCACTCTCTACTACTCACTCTCTACTACTCACTCTCTACTGCTCATGACAATGCCATTTATTTATCTGTTTCCAAAACCAACACATAAATAAAACATTTGTCATTTACAATGCCAAAAGCGCTAACTTTTGCAAAGGCGAGACCGTTGCATTGTAAATGCTTGTTGTACATGCCACAGCAGAGAAGAGTTTCTTAGGGCCACATTCAATTAGCAAGTGTCACTTTTAAAGCACCCACTAGAGCATTCAACCTTCCACATATTACAACAACACAGCATGTACACGTGTTTAGCGCTTGCATACAAACTCTTACTCAACATCAATCAGTTGCTTAATTCATATTCAACTGTCTATATATTTTATTTTAGAGGTGCACAAGTCACTTTTAGTTAGTTATTATTTACTATTAGAGATGATTAACATTTTAACTACTTTGCAGCTTTCTTGCAAAGGCCCATACCTCTAGCATCTCTAACTCTACTCTGTTCAGCTTTTAATCTTGGCTGCAGTCTGTGCTTATAGCAATAGAACACCTTTATTGTAAGTGTGTGTGTGTGTGTGTGTACACCGTTAACTATCAATACTTCTATGTGTAGAACTAATGCGCTCCATTGCCTGCTGAGCTCTGCATGATCCTTTAATAGCTGTCTTGGTGCCAGTAAGCAAAATGATTTTGCACCTTACATTTCAACAATTGTTTTGCATCGAACAGAATGCATGTTAGCAAATAACAAATGAAAACGTGCCTTACTTAACTAGTAAATACGAAGTGTCAGTTTTAAAGCAGCCACTGCAGCATTCAATCTCCCACATATTACAGTAACATAACATGCACAAGTATTTAGCGCTCACACACAGAGTTTTACACCATTAATAAGTTGCCTATTTCATATTCAGCTGTCCATATATTTTTATTAAAGAGATGCACAAGTCGCTTTTACTATAAAATAAGATTTTTCATCAAAAAATATATACATTTTAACTACTTCACTGCTTTATAGCAAAGGCCCATAGTTTGGCTTCTATAACGCTGCTCTGCTTAATCTTTTAATAGCTGTCTCAGTGCTAGTACGCAAACCCCTCGTAGCACTTTCATGTATTACACTACAATGTTTTTGCACTCAGCACCAACAGATTATCACTCACACCACCACAGCACCACTCAATACCGCTACATTATCACACAGCCTTACTACATTATCACTCAGCCCCAACTCGGCACCACTACAACATTACTAAGCAGCACCACTGAACACCAGTCAGCACCACCACATTACCACTAAGTAACACTACATTATCACTCAGTACACTCTGTCAACACCACCACTGCACCAACACACCACTCTGCACCATCACTGCACCACCTCAGCACCTACGCAGTACTACCACAGTACCAACACGGCAGCGCCACTCAGCACAACTACAACATCACTCAGCACCACATCATCATCACTAGTTAAAAAATATTGCCTCAATGTTACACTTATAGCATTTGTAATGTAGCCTTTTATAACATTTGCCAAAATTATAACTATTGCAGTTGTAAATGACGAAGCTAATAACTTACCTATTTCTGAACAACAAAAACATAGATAGAAATATTGTTATTTACAAGACCAATAGCTCAAAACTTCCTAATGCGAGACCTATTGCATTGCAAATGCTTGTATTATTTTTTTAAAGCCTCGCTCCTTTCCCCTTTGTTTCAATACTAGTGGGAACATTGGATATTTCAAGGAGGAGTGAATTTGGCATTAATGCCATAGGTGTGCTGCCTTTTGGTTCTGGGGGCCCAGGTTAGAGTCCTGGGTTCGGCTCAACATAGTGTGAGCCTGGGTAAAATCACTTAATTTACCAGTGACTTACAAAAAATGAATTTGACCTTGATTGAAGTTGCTGGTGCTTGTTTAACATGGTCCAATCCCTAGAGCTGAGTCCACAAGTCAAATATTGTGAAGTGTGCCATACACCTGTCCTCGCTTCTTTCGTAGACCAAATTTAAATGTATTCTTGTGCAGCTATTTCTGAAGCTTTGGAAGGCGATCTTCTTTGTAAGCCAACTATGCTAACAAATTGACTCTTGATGCTGCTATAGAATAAAGAGTTATATATCCTCTTGAATCACTTATATGACATGTGTATGATGTAAATGTCCCCTAGGCCTTCTTGAAAAACTGCGGCTGGACTCCTACTAACATGGCAACACCTGGCCATACTACACATAAACATGGATTTTTTTCAATTGTCAGAAAGCATGTTTTGTGGAACTTCTATTTCTGATATCTCTTTTATGGGCAAGGATGTGGCGCAACAGCCAGAGCTGATGACTGTAGAGCTGGGAAACCAGGTTCATTTCTTGGTGCCTGCTCAACATCCTGTGATTCTGGGCAAATCACTTAATCTCCCTGTGCTTACAAAAAATGAATGTGCGCTTGTGTAATGTAAAAGATGCTCCTGTAAAGCGCTCCAATACCTTTAGGTCATGTTCGCCCTATATAAAACTACAAAAAATATATTGCAAAATGTTGTGAGCACTCCTGTTTTCCAGGCACTCTCAAGACTGGAAGTGGAGCAAAACGTAAGGATGGCAGAAGCAAGAATCCATCCCCACATTGTCTCTGTGGAGAAAAACATGTACTCTCACACCTGTGTTTTAGGAGTGTTTTTGCTAATCTATCCTAAAGTTTGTGTTTAATGTGAAAAATAAAGCACCGATGTAATTTTTTGTGCTAATTTTTTTCTTGGATACTCAATTTTTTTTCATTTGAACTTTAGAATAAGCACATGCACTACAAAAACTTCAGTTTACTAAACACTCTTACTCTATTTAATATTATTTGCCCTATACAACTTGGGCTCTGCAGGAAGGAATGGCCATCAATGATGCAGAGTACCAGCTTCCAGTACTTTTTTGTCAGGTGGAAGTGGCGGTGGGGGGCTCAACGTATAAAAAGGTTTAGAGGGGGGGGGGGGTTCGGCCCACTAAAGTTTGAAGACCTCAGCCCTAGGTGCTACCATAGTTACTTACACCAGGGAGCCCACAGGAAAAAGGAAGCAAGGCAGGCCTAAAGAATCTCAGGCCCCTCAAGCAAAAATCCCAAGAAAAACAAATACAAAGTATAACGTTCTTTATAGAACAGTTGCTCATTGTGTATGCTTTTTATTTTATGAAGCTGGTAGGTGTTTGTTTTCACGTTACAGAATTGTATTTATATACATAAGACCTAATCAACTATTCCCCTGATGGAATGCTGGTGCACGGGTGATCAGACCTTTTCAGTGACTTGTTTCAGCTGATTGTGCAGTCACGTGGTTTCTCCTTGTCAAATGAAAATAGACCATCCATTCTCAGTAGCATCCTAAATTAAATCTAGCCTCTATCAGTGAGTTCGCGGCCTGTCACTGAACACTTCACTCATGCGAAACTCCGTTCTAAGACCGGTTAACCACTGAAAGGAAGGTCTTCACACTTGTGAAGCTCTGAAGTTTTGGGGCAGAAAATTTACATTTTTTAATGACTATGGTGTGCGCCGAAGAAAGGTCTGAACAGGTTCAGTGTTATTTCACTCTTACCCATGATGCTACTTACAAAACGCCCCTCAACCCTATTTACTGCTGCAGTAAATACGTGGGTATGGTTTACTGGGACACATCGTGATCTGAGTAGCTGGTTTCTGTGTTATAGTTGCTAAGTGATTGCATTGGGCTGTTCAATTTGGGGCATCTGCTCTTTTTAGGTCTCGGTAATATCCGGTCTGCCGAAGGCAGACCGGATGTCCGAGAATTATTGTCTCTTAGTGTGGCAGCTTAAACCCGCCTCCTCGTCGTCTCACCTCCATTGGCTGGCTTCCTAAATGGAGGCCAGCCATTGGAGGAGAGAGCCACCACTCCGATTTCGCTCCGTCTCTTTCGGATTCGGGGGCGTAAGTTTTGCTGTTCTTTCGCTCGTGACGTCGTCCGTCACTCAGGACAGCAAAGCACGCCCCCGACTCCGAAATTTTTCGGAGCTTTGGGCAGCCATTTTTTATTTCTCGTCTGCCGGTGAGGATCGTCATGGTCTCGTTCCCCAATTTCAATGAGCTTTTGTTAGGATTTCTAGCCCCTTCCCTACAGCGCCCTCCTCTGCACGTCAGCCTGTTTCGAGCATCCACCCGCCTTTCAGCCAGACACACACTTCCGTTTTCCTCCAGACCAGGGTAAGAGCGTCTGCGTGCAAAGATGTTCGGAGTCGCCCGCAAAAATTAAACTGTGATGTCCGACCTATCCCTGGAGGCTCCTGTTGCTAGGCTGGTCTTACACTCCCGGTCCCGGGAGGGTGGAGAGGGTAAAATTACGGGTCAGTCTGCATAACGAGTGGGGATTATGGGTGCGGCCAGAGTGTGAGAGTTCAGTGGGGCTCCGTGAAGGTAATGTGTCTGAGGGCAAGAAAGGGCGAGGGTACAGCGCCGAGTGAGGGAGAGCACAGCTTCGAGGAGCGCAATGTGACCGAATTAAAGAGTTGAGGGGGGCAGCAGGCATCAAGCGGGGGTGAGGGGAAATGTGAGGGTAAACAGGATCACAGGGAGAGAGGGGAGAGAAGGGAGTGCGGCCACCCCACCTCACTGGCATATCCGCACTCCCATGACTCCTCAAAGCACCACTGTCCCGTCCGAACCCCCCCCACACCCCTCCTCACCGGGCCCGCACGGCCTTACCTCTTCTCACTCTCTGTCACTGCCCCCCCACCCCTCCCTCCACCTCACCCCGCCTCGACAACCCACGCTGTACCGTAAGGGTTTCTATCACCTCCGTCGCCTCTTTAAACCACCCCTCAGCTGTACCCCACCCCCTAACCCCCATTAGCGCAGCCACCCCTCCTCACCTCACTGGCATATCCGCACCCCCGTGACCCCTCAAAGCACCACTGTCCCGTCTGACCAGGGTAAGAGCGGCTGGGTGCAAAGATGTTCGGAGTCGCCCGCAAAAATTAAACTGATGTCCGACCTATCCCTGGAGGCTCCTGTTGCTAGGCCGGTCTTACACTCCCGGGAGGGTGGAGAGGGTAAAATTACGGGTCAGTCTGCATAACGAGTGGGGATTATGGGTGCGGCCAGAGTGTGAGAGTTCAGTGGGGCTCCGTGTTGGTAATGCGTCTGAGGGCAAGAAAGGGCGAGGGTACAGCGCCGAGTGAGGGAGAGCACAGCTTCGAGGAGCGCAATGTGACCGAATTAAAGCGTTGAGGGGGGCAGCGGGCATCAAGCGGGGGTGAAGGGAAATGTGAGGGTAAACAACAGGATCACAGGGAGAGAGTGGAGAGAAGGGCGCGCGGCCACCCCACCTCACTGGCATATCCGCACCCCCATGACTCCTCAAAGCACCACTGTCCCGTCCGAACCCCCCCCACACCGGGCCCGCACGGCCTTACCTCTTCTCACTCTCTAATGTCACTGCCCCCCCTCCCTCCACCTCACCTCACCCCGCCTCGACAACCCACGCTGTACTGTAAGGCTTTCTATCACCTCCGTCGCCTCTTTATACCACCCCTCAGCTGTACCCCACCCCCTAAGCCCCACTAGCGCGGCCACCCCTCCTCACTGGCATATCCGCACCCCTGTGACCCCAAAAGCACCACTGTCCTATTTGACTTTATGTGAGTATCTTGGAGCCCTCGCAGCGACCAGGCCCTCCTGGGCCTACGTTGGGCCCCCATGGCCTGGCGCGTCCGGACAGTGCAGTGCGTCTGTGTCTGGAGCGGGCTGGAGTCTGCGGACATGAGTGGGCTGGGCAGCGACTGCGAGGCCGCTAAGCGCTCTCCAGCGAGACCGTTAGATAGGACCGGATCTTCCAGTGTTCGGTGAAAGGAGTTGTGTGACTCTTTCAGATGACTTACACTTTTGTGTGTGTGTGTGCGTGCGTGTGAGGGGGGCATGTGTTTCTTCACGGCCGCGATGACCATGTGGTACCGTGTGGTTATAGCTACTCTAGGCCGTGCTGTCTCTGATATTGAAACGGACAGTGTGAGATTTACTCGGGAAGGTGGACAGTGTGTCAGATACTTAGGATGGAGTGCAGTGTGTCAGTTACCCGGGAGCGAGGGACAGTGTCCGTTTCCGGGTGAAAGGGACGGTGTGTCAGTTACCGGGTGGGACAGTGTATCGGTTACCCGGAGGGAGGGACAGTGCGTGAGCGACCTGGGATTCAGGGACAGCGTGCCTGATACGGGGGTGTGCTATGGGCGGTCGGTGGGGTGCGCCCGGTACCTGGGAGAAGAGAAGGAAGGCGGGCAGTGTTTGTGTTATATCACGGTGGGGACTGTGTGCCTGCTGTTTGGGGAGGACAGTTTGTGTGTCACAAGGAGGTGACTGCGCGGTGTGTCTGTTACCTTGGAGGGAGGGACAGTGTGTGTCAGTTACCGGGAGGCAGAGACAGTGTCAGGTACCGGGTCGGAGGGACAGTGTGTCAGTAGCTGGGAGCGAGGGACAGTGTCAGTTACGGGGTGGAAGAGACAGTGTGTCAGTTACCAGGAGGGAGCGACAGTGTGTGAGTGACCTGGGATTCAGGGACAGCGTGCCTGATAGGGGGTGTGCTATGAGCTGGGCGGGAAGAGAGGGAATATGGGCAGTGTTTGTTATATCATGGGAGTGAGGGACTGTGTGCCTGCTGTTTGGAGAGGACAGTTTGTGTGTCACAAGGAGGTGACTGCGCGGTGTGTCTGTTACCTTGGAGGGAGGGACCGTGTGTGTCAGTTACCGGGAGGCAGAGACAGTGTCAGGTACCGGGTCGGAGGGGCAGTGTGTCAGTAGCTGGGAGCGAGGGACAGTGTCAGTTACGGGGTGGAAGGGACAGTGTGTCAGTTACCAGGAGGGAGCGACAGTGTGTGAGTGACCTGGGATTCAGGGACAGCGTGCCTGATAGGGGGTGTGCTATGAGCTGGGCGGGAAGAGAGGGAATATGGGCAGTGTTTGTTATATCATGGGAGTGAGGGACTGTGTGCCTGCTGTTTGGAGAGGGCAGTTTGTATGTCACGTGTAGGGGTCTGCGCGGTGTGTCTGTTACTTGGGAGGGAGGCGGGAGGGACAGTTTGCCAGTTACTTAGCGGGGCCTGGACAGTATCTGGGAAGGAGGGTCCGTGCGCCTAGTGGGGAGGGAGGGTTTTTGTCGGTTATAAGGAGGGCCTGGACATTGTATCTGTAATAGGGGGTGGGGGGCGCGGGAAGTTCTGCAGTGTGTGTAATATGGCGGAGAGGACCCGCTGCCCGGTGAAAGCAGTGTAGCTGGTACAAGGGTTAGCAATGTGTCTGTTATTGCTAGGAGGTAGTGTGTTAGTAGTACAGGGCTGTCCAGCGTAGGCGCAAGAGGGCTTGATCTACGCCTGATAACCACGGACTATAGACATTGTTGCATTTACCATAGACTATAGTTATTTGACTTTATGTGAGTATCTTGGAGCCCTCGCAGCGACCAGGCCCTCCTGGGCCTACGTTGGGCCCCCATGGCCTGGCGCGTCCGGACAGTGCAGTGCGTCTGTGTCTGGAGCGGGCTGGAGTCTGCGGACATCACAAACTCTCCCCCCGGACCTCCCCCCACGTCAAAACGTCCTCTATTTCCTCTCCCACTCCAATGGGCTCAAATCACCCGACCGCCAGGTCCCTTAGATCAGAAGCTCCTATGTCAGACAGGGAAGCAGCCTTACTTGCCGCCACCTATGACTCCTCCCCTACGGAGTCACCCAAATCTAAAATTCAAGTCATCACAGGTCACCGGAAAGACCGACCCATGATCAATACACAGAGATTACCAGTCCTCACCGCTATACCTAGAGAGACTAAAGAGGGAACCACCAGTAATCAGGAGAAATTCACCAACTGCCTCCTAATCAACTGCAGATCGGCTTCTCTACACGCAACGGACCTAGCCGAAGCCATCCTCACCCATGACATTGACGTTGCGTTCCTCACGGAGACTTGGCTTAATAAGACATCCCCTCCCTGCCTAGACATGCTGGTTCCACCCGGCTTCTCCCTCATCTCCAAAGATAGGATTGAACAACGAGGAGGTGGGGTTGCTATCATCCACAAGGACAGCTGGAGCATCACAGAAACCGCCTCCTTCGAGTATGACTCCTTTGAATGCCTATCCACTGTCATCAAGACAAAAGACAATGACTCTCTACTGTGCCACCTACTCTATCACCCCCCGGGCAGAAATAACGAGTTCGGAGACCAATTATCAAACCTGATTGCACAAGACACACTGGGCGACTCCAAAAACGTAATTCTTGGCGACCTGAACATCCGGTGGAATGAGACCCACAACCCTCTAATCAAATCGCTATCTAGCCTCCTTGATGAGAACAACCTCACCCAACATTGTACTGAGGAGACTCACTACAAAGGAGCCACACTGGACGCCATCATTGCCCAAAAGAATTCTATCACGGTCAACCACATACTACCAGTTGACTGGTCAGATCACCACATGATCTTATTCCACATCAATCACCCCATCTTCTCGCTTAAACCTCCGCAAGACCCGCCTAAATGGTCGAGAAACCTCTCCCAAGTACCCCAAGACATCTTGGAAGGTCAACTAAGCGCTCTTCTTTCAAATAACACTATGCACCTCTTGACCAACGACCTCGTCGACCACTATAACTCGGGGGTAGTCGCCATACTTGACAATCTAGCTCCTCTTAAACTCAAAAGAAGCCGAGCCACTCCATCCAGAACCTGGTTCACTGCGGACCTCAACGCAGAAAGAAGAAACCTGAGAACCAAAGAAAGAAAGTGGAGAAACAACCCAACCGCCATTCTCCGCCTTCAACTAAAATCAGCCCGTAGGAAGTACAACAACCATATCAAAAACAAGAAATCCAGCTTCTTCCGTGAGGCATTGGTCAAATCCAAAAACAGACCCAAAGAACTCTACAACATAATCAGACAACAAACAACAAAGCCCCTGCCCTCAACCCTACAGGCTTCCAAAGAACTCTGTGACAACTTTGCCAACTTCTTCAACGTCAAAGTCCAAAAAATCGAACTATCTCTAGACATCAACAACCCACACCTCCAGAAGAGCTACTCGACCTCCCCAGTGGCACTCCCATCCGACTCCTTTCCCTCCCCCTGGCTAAGCTTTCGCCCCGTCCAGGAAACTGAGATAATCGCGCTGATCTCGACCTCCAAACCTTCAGCACACATCTCAGACCCCATCCCCCCATCTTTAATCAAACAAATGAAGCTTACCGTAGCGCCTATCTGGGGAAGAATCATAAACAGCTCCTTACAAAGCGGTGTGGTCCCCGATTGTCTAAAAATGGGACAAGTCACTCCCCTCCTGAAAAAACCCGGTCTCGACTCAACTGACCTGAACAATTTCAGACCAATATCTAACCTCCCTTTACTCTCAAACACTTGAACGCTGTGTACTCCTGCAACTGACGCAACACCTGGACAACATCAATCTCCTGGACCCCCTCCAATCTGGCTTCAGACAAGGCCGCAGCACTGAAACCGCGATGTTGAACATCATAGATGACATCCATGGATCTCTTGACGCTGACAAGTGCTGCCTCCTCATACTCCTTGATCTCTCAGCAGCGTTCGACACGGTGGACCACAAGCTCCTCATCACGACTCTCCAAGAAAGAGCCGGCCTTGGCGAGGTAGTTCTCAAGTGGTTTTCCTCCTTTTTACACAACCGTTCGCAACTAATAAAAATCAAGAACTTCACCTCCGATACCCAGCAAGTCAACAAGGGTGTCCCTCAAGGATCGGTGCTCTCCCCCCAGCTCTTTAACATCTACATGGAGCCACTCGCTAAGTTACTCAGGAACGCCAACATCAACTTCCACCTCTACGCGGACGACACGCAGATTTACCTGGAAATCTCCTCTCTTAAAGACATCCAGAGACTCAACGATATCCTAAATGAAGTTCAAGACTGGCTGACAAAGAATCACCTGAAACTCAACCCCGATAAGACAGAAACACTCCTCATCTCAAACAAAGAAGATAACCCTCAAATCACCGAGTGGCTAAAGTCGATCGATGCTCTCAAGGGTAACCTCACGCTAGCCGACTCCGTTAAATCCCTGGGCTTCACCTTAGACCCTAAACTAACCCTGACAAATCACATTAAGAACTCGGCGAAAAGCGCATTCTTCAACCTCAGACTTTTGAACAAAATTAAACCTTACATTCCCAACAAGGACCTCAAACTAGCCACGCAATCTCTAGTTCTATCAAGACTGGACTATGGGAACTCAATCCTAACAGGCATCCCCAAATCCCACCTGGCTCCACTAAAAACAACACTTCACGCGGCAGCAAGAATGATCACAGGCTGCAAAAAATATGATCGCATCTCCCCGGCTCTTAAAGAACTCGAATGGCTCCCTGTGGAAATGCGAAGTACCTTCAGAACGGCCTGCCTAACCCACAAGGCCCTCCACACCGGCAAACCGGAATACCTGGCTAACAAGCTCAAAAAAGCAGGCCAAGCCAGAAATTTGAGAAGCTCTAATTCCCTACTGCTCATCCTACCAAAAACCAGAAGGAAGAGAACTGCGGACTGCTCTTTCTCAGGAAATGCCCCCAAAATATGGAACGCCATCCCCCCGCACATCAGAACTCTACCTTCCTATGCAGAATTCAAGAGCCAACTTAAATCCTTGTGCCTGATCCGCTCCCTTGGTTATGGATAACTTGGAGCTGCAAACGTCTCAGAATCCATGCGGTATTGTTGAATCCAGTACTGAGAAGCCCTGCTGTCCGAACTTTTCTTCTTTCCAAATTGTCTGTCGCCGATTGCTTTTATTGGGTTTGTTTCATGTTGTTCTCTTTTTCATGCCCACTACTGTGAAGCGCTCTGATACCTTCGGGTCTTGTTAGCGCTATAGAAAACTTCTAAATAAATAAAAAAAAAAATTAATATGCAAAAAAAAAGCTAATGCCAATAGAAATGACAATGCCATTTATTTAGGGATACAAAAAAGATAAAAAATGAGCAATACCAATAGCTCTACCTATAATATTGCCGAGACCATTGCATTGTAAATGCTTGTTTTAGATCTCGTGGCGATTACCGAGCGAAAGCGCAGTCTCGCCAGAGACCTATAGTCACCGGCTCAGCTTCCCATGAGACAAGAGATTGCCACGCGCATCTTCAAGAATCTGATTGGAGACGGCCGCGCGCGCACATCTCCTGACTCCTGGGAAGCTCCAACACACACAGCCACACCTCCCCCTGCTTTCACACACGCGCACGCATACACACACACGCGCACGCATACACACACACACACACGCGCACGCATACACACACGCGCACGCATACACACACGCGCACGCATACACACACGCGCACGCATACACACACGCGCACGCATACACACACGCGCATACGCATACACACGCGCATACGCATACACACGCGCATACGCATACACACGCGCACACACACGCGCACGCATACATGCGCGCGCACATGCGCACACACATGCGCACACACATGCGCACACGCACGCACACACACACACACACACACGCACACACACATCCCCCCCCCCCCTCCACTCACCAGGCTCTTTTGGCGCGTCGCTGCGCTTCTACAGGCTCCACTCCCCTGTTTTCTTCTACGCCGCATCACCGCACGTGGGCTTCCCTCAGGCCTGAGAGCCCCGCGTCACTGCGGAAGTCCCGCCCCACGACGTTACGCTCCCGAACTTCCGCTTTGGCCAGCCAGAAGGTGAGACAGCAACTATGCAGGGAGCAGCTCGACGGCCGAAAGCGCCCCGGCCTGAGCTCTGCTCAGACGACCCCGTCTGTATGTCCTCTGTGTCTTTGTGTGTAAGAAGGTACGTCCACAGCTCTAATACACTGCGTGTTTCATTCACCCGTAAAGGTTCGCCCTGCTGTTTCTTTTCTGGTGGTTTTTGACCCCCAAAGTCTGCTCTAGTGCGAGCTCTTGATGCTCTACAGCCACACTCAAGGCTCGGGGTGGTTGGTGGAAATGGTTCGGGGAAGCTATGGCGACCATACTGTAGCATTAGGGAGGGGTCTCTCTCAAGCTCACTGTGTCCCTGGCAGTAGGTGCAGTGACCACCTCTAGCGAAACTTGTGCTTCACGCGAGAAATCTGCAGCGCCCCTCCAGCGCCCGCTGGCAACACCGTGCATCCATAGCAACCGGCACTTCCGGTGACGACTTCCTGTTCTGTCTCCATAGCGACGGCTGTCAACTGAAGAGCTGGAGCCGGGTGAGAGATCCTGCTATTTGTCTCGACTGCAGTTTATCCTTTCCTGTCTGCCCCGCGCCTGCCCTGCTCCTTCCCTCCATTGTCGCCGATCCCTCTGCCCGTCCCTTACCTCTCTTGTTTCCTTTATTTCCTGCACACAACAAAAGTGCACGTGTTTGCAGGCCGTCTCTCCTCTGATTCTTCCTCACTTGCGCTCATCCCCTCCTGCATTTTGTTGCTTGCCCGGTATCCCTGAGCCCCCTCCTGCATTGTTGCTTGCCCCTTCACCCTGATGCCCCTCCCGCATTATGTTGTTTGCTCCATCCCCCTCCTATGTTGTGTTGCTTGCCTTGTCCACTCCTGCACTGTGTTGCTTATTCCATCACTCTTGGCAGAAAAAGAAAGCACTGACGCAACCAGCACTGGCAGCACCATAGAGCTTTTTTCTAACTTTCAGCCAAGCTGCTGTACAACATGGCTAAAAGATGTTGACAAAGCCAATATATCTTGCATAGACAAGACCTATTGGCTTTGCCAATGCTTGTTTTTAATGCACTTAGACTGCTGATATGAGATGAATATGATGTATATCACGCTCCGTACAAACTGCATGAACAGTGAATGACGTTGAGCTGCACTTGACCTGCTTCACGGGGCCCTGGAGCCGTGTGGTCATCTCGGCATCAGTGAATATGAGCACTCTCTCATACTCAGTTGCTCAAAACTTGCTCTATACCTCATGCGATGCCCTGCACACTAATCACTATTTGAGTTTAATTATGCGGTTCAGTGTCTCTGGTGTTTTACACAGAAGTGTGGATTTACAACTTGCCACATAATCCATTATATGCTTCATAATATGTAGTTTTCCACACAAAGGGGCTTATTTACAAGCCCCTTACGCCACCAATACATCACTTTTTCCCCATATTCAAAGTGATGTACCGGCGGTGCAAGGGGCTTGTAAATAAGCCCCAAAGTGTCTAGCTCTAACAGCTGCAGAGTGGCAGACTACTTGCAAGGGTTAGCTGATCACCGTTCAATTGCTGATTGCTGCATTCTCATTAAACTGGTACAAATGAGTGCACCTTTGCTCAGACACCATTAAAAATGACGAAATAGTGAAATGACAAAGCTATATACTATATACAGCATTATGATTCACAATGAGCTATTTCTTGCTACATAATTTAGTCAACCTTACTGCATAATTTATTCCTCCATTATTGCATATTACCGGTGTGTCTACCTACAAGGCCCCCATGTATCTCTCATGCATGCCTGCATATTGACATTCTGAGCCCTTATGGCTGGTAAAAACATTAAGCATGGACAGAAATCCAATGCCTGAAGTGGTCTTCTCTGCACTCATCAAAAGACACAAATAAAAATATGCCAATTAAAGAAGTCTTGTCTGGTTCTAACTGTGGGCTTGGCTTCCTTAAATTCTGTGTTAGGTTTGCTAATTGATGGAAACGACCAGTTCCATTCGGATGCCCGAACAGGATAGTGCAGGTCAACAGCAAAAGAGAGCCAGCAGCGCAGAGCAAACGCTGACTGCTGTGTCTGAGAAGAACATATGACAGACAGAAAAGCCAACTGGTACCAACAGTGTAGTGGTACCAACTACCAAACCCCATTGCCTACCCTTGCTCTTAAAGAAGTAGTAAACAATAATACTACAAAAATGCCATAGTCTGTATAGGGAAGCGAGGAAACATAAGAACAGACCACTGGAGTGTTGCAGGAGCCTAAATGCTGCAATGCCTAGGAAGACTGAAAGAAACATAAAAAAGCCAACTACACCAACATGGACAATCTGATAAAAGCCTGTACCTGTAGACCCTCCAGCAGGGGAACCAATGTTTAGGCACGTTAGAGTAAAAATGTAACTATTTTGTCACATTTATTTCACATCTCTCTTGGGGAGATGAACACCCAGCATTCCAGGGTCAGGTGTGGCTGGCAGACCCGGAACGTGTTGGAATATTGATTGAATTCGCGCTCCTGCAGAATTTATGTATTTTACTCCAATTTTTGTGAAGATTGTGCTGCAAACTGCACCTTCTAGTGTTTACAAAATCTTCTTATTAAGAGGGCATGCTCAAACTCACCCCACATCATAAAGAAAGATAAGCTTAATACAATTGTTCAAAATATTTCAAGCAAGGGGGTTATATACAGGCCACCACAACTCTTACAAATGAACCACCTGCCTCTAGTTTTCAGTGTCCTCTTCTGAAAAATTTCGCTATACTACTTTTTTGAATCACCCAGAACACATAGCGGCTAACCACATAAAGAGATTAGGACTAGCAGGGAAAAACCTTCCTCTTCTTCGTTTTTTTTTTTTTTTTTAATTTTTGAAAACCTTTATTTGTGTAGATGGTTGCATACAAATACGGGCCTACAACCCGGAGGCCGGCCACAGAACAAACTGGAAAGCACCAATGTCAATAAAAAGTACGGAGTGGTTATGCAATACTACACAATGCTGCGAGTCCATAATGCTTACTGAGTGTAACCTCCCGGCACAGGATCACAGAAGGTTAATTTTATGTTAAAGAATAAAGGATCGGTTGTATAATAAGCGTCCTGGTGCACATGGCGGGGAACAGAACCAACAACATTATAATAGGGAATCCATAGATCTGTCAGAATAGTCCAAAGCGTTCAAGCCATAGATGCCCTTGCAATTCTTCTTCAGTCAGTGTCCACCCGCAACCTCATGTGCCCAAAGACAAGCAGAACATCACTCTCATGAAAATCAAATTCTCAGTGAGACGGATAAAGTTGCAATCATTATACAGCCCAACCCGGAGAGTAAAAGAAAACGAAAATACTAGAAAAAAGGAAAAGGGGACTCCACTTTACTGTACCCGCCCCACGGCGATAATGGCAATCAACAATCCAGACAGCAAACATTCTTAGGGGCGGGGCGGCTAAGTCAGGATAAGCAGAACCTGAAAGTACCATATTATATAGGAATACCCCCCCCCCCCCCCCCCCCGGCACTCACCCCGCGGGAATCACGCACAGTCATGGAGACCCAAGAAAAGGACACAAAAGAGCCATAGAAACAAGTAACTATCTAATAGACCCCAATCCACCCTGCACCCCTGCAGAAGGCTATGGCCTACCCCTCCCAGCAGCGTGCCTGTCGCCCTAAACATGAACCCGAAATATAGAATGAGATAATATAGGGAAAGGGAAGAAAACAGATAAAAAGGGAAAAAAGAAAGCCAGGGGGGAGGATACCATGTAACAAGGCGCACGGCCCCCACCCCCCGCCCATACAAACAATTAGTGCAGCCCAAAATGAAACTGGCATGTTTTTCAGGTAGCCATACATGGTAAGGATTCGACAAATTATCTCAATTTGGGGCAGTCCATAACTCTGTGCACCGAACAGCAGTCCTCCGGATTAAAAACCGGGCTCACCCCAGTCCTTTCTTAGCTATCGCCACGATGTATGTCGAAGTAGCGGGCATAAAACAAAGCGGAGAGAAAAGGCCGTGGAGCAGCCGCTGAACGGCCAATGGAAGCAACCCATGAGATCTCCTCCGCCGACGGTGATGCAAAAGCTGTTTACGGCAGTCGTGTACATCAGTGTCAATGATCCCCAGCAAATCTTCCCGCAGGCAAACCAAGACATCGCTACCCCCACTAAAATGCGGGAAACAAACAGCAACCACCTCGGGCCCATCCGCATCTCTGAGGGACGGCCCGGGAGCAATGGCGGTTACTACATTGTCTTGCACACAAGAATCCCGGGCCAAGGTCACTTGCCAAATCTTCAGCGCTCGTAGGACGTCGCCAATCGTGGGTTCACGCTCCCAGTGCAGGCCCCATTACAGTACAGAGGTACAGCATCGACATCCCGGGGCGTTCCACAGCACACGGCATCAGTCGCCATTTTGCGATTACCGCGCCGTCTTTTCGGAACCAACTCCTGGGGCGGGCTCACAAGCAGGGCCCCCACGGGATCCCCTTCAAGCATCCAAACAGCAACCTCGATGCAGAAATGAGGGCCACCAAAAGAGGGGGACCCGCCGGCGCCACCGCTCCGCTGGAGCCACTCTCTGCCACCGAGCGATGAAATTCGGAATGGCCGGGCAGGGCAACAAGGGGGGGAGCCACCAACACGGCGTCCCCCACACACAACTTGCCGCACCTCACCTCTGGAACACCGGACGGTAGTCCCAGGTGCGCTCAGTTGCCTCCGGCTTTTTCGCACAACGGCCTCCTCTGGCCGGTCTCCGTCCTCACCCGAGGCCGCCACCGACACAGTCTCGCCAGCTACTCGCTGAAGGCAAGGCCCCGGTCTCCACACCACGGAGGCCGCACTTCCTGGGAGGACGCCGCTGCGGACCCACTGAACCCCGGAGTCACCAGGACAGGTGGTAAGTATCAGCAGACCTTCATCTATAAAATGTTATCGTTTTTGGGCAGGATTGGCGGCAGGATAGATGAGTTTGGGCAGGGAGGCCGGCGGAGCCGAGCTACTGTGCGGCCATCACGATGTCGAGCTTGGCTCCTCCCCCGGGAAAAACCTTCTTGACCCTATTCTGACTAATAGTATTTCTCTATTTTCTATGCTCGTAAGGCCATGTAATCAACACATAATTAGCCTCTTATCTTTAACTTGCCAAACACAAACGCAACATGAATAAATGCCATCTTTACACCTAAAAACATCAGAAAGTCGTCCTATTCCTAGCCGACTAGAATAACGTTAGATAGGATTCTTACTCTTTGCCTCTGTCAGTGTAAACACTCTCTCACACAGGTGATTGGCAGTGACAAAGGACAAGTGGAAATGCTAATATAAATTTGAAAATGTGAATTGTAGTCCACCCGGTTCTGTGGAAGCCCGAGTGTCCCTCAGTGAACATCTGTCTTCTGTGAAAGCATCTTTCATGTGCATTGCACTGCTTCATTAATCACAATAGAAGATAAGCATTTGCAATGCAATAGGTCGCGCATTTACGCGAGTTTAAGCTATTGGCGTTGTAAATGACAATGCCTTTTATTTATGTTTTAAAAACAAAAATAAAAGGCTTTGTCATTTGCAATGTCAATAGCTCAAACTCACGTAAATGCGAGACCTATTGCATTGCAAATGCTTGTTCTTTGTACCTTTTTGACAATGGAAAATTGTGTCCACTAAAAAGGCATGTGTTAGCTTCCATCACACATTATTTCTATTTCTATTTTGGGAGTTTTATAAAGCGCATGGTGACGCAACAACGGCGTGTCCCCGCGCTGAGGAGCTACTTTATTCCTGAGCCCTACAAAACGACACACTTACTAGGCGAATAGAGCAGTTTTGAGCTTAGCTCTGAAAATTGACTCAGATGGCTCTAATCGTAGCGCCATGGGCAGCTGATTCCATCTGGCGGCTGCAAGGTATCTGAAAGATCTACCCCCCATCCGAGCTCTGGATACCTTAGGGACAGCCAGGAGTCCCGAGCCAGAAGATCTAAGAGAGCGGGGAGGCTCATAAGGTGTCAAGAGTCCTTGTAGAGGGAGAGGGGATTTCCCATGAATGATCCGATGGCACGTGCAGAGTGCTTTAAATTCTACCCTGCTTCTGACCGGGAGCCAGTGCAGGGACCGGAGAGCCGCTGCAGAAGCAGCTCTTCTGGGTAATCTAAGCACCAGTCGTGCAGCAGCGTTCTGTAGGACCTGTAAGCGACTGAGATTCTTCTCCAAGGTACCTAAATAAAGAAGATTGCCATAGTCCATCTTCGAAGTGACCAGTGCATGTACCAAGGTCTGTCGGGCTCTCACAGGCAAGAACTTCAGCGTCTTTCTGAGGCTTTTGAGGGTCCCAAAGCATTGTCCTACCACCTGATTGATCTGAGGGCCAAAGGTGAGGGCGGCATCAAACCAAATGCCCAGATTCCTTGCTTTTTGGCAAGGGGTGGGTGTTGGGCCCAGGGAAGATGGCCACCATGCCGACGTCCACGCAGACTGGCAGCCCCCCACGACCAGCACCTCGGTCTTGCCTCCATTAAGCTTGAGGCAATTGGCGGACATCCAGGCAGCCAGGTCTTGCATGCATGCTCTGAAGATGTCCGCCGAAAGATCGGGTGCGCGCGATAGGGAGATAACCAGCTGCGTGTCATCGGCATACGACACCAAGCTGAGGCCGTGACTCTCTACTAGGGTGGCAATTGGAGCGACATAAAGATTAAAAAGTATTAGTATTAGTATTAGTGCGCTTTCCCAGAGGAGTACAGTCGGGGCAGTGCATTTTGTAATGGGGATATATATTTGTGTGTTCTGCGTGACTCAGAGGCGAGTGGCCTTCTGCGTCGCTGATCCTTGAGTAAAGGTGCTTAGGCAGTGCGCCCGGATTCGCGTGACCTCGCTGTGTAAATGCACTTGGGTTACACAGCCCGAGGTTAGGAGATTGGGAGGTTTATTTTCGGCCTATGTTTTGGAAAGGAAGACAAATGAATGACCACTAAGATTGCAGTTTTACCGGTTTGCCTAACGCACGGCATTGTACCTCCGTTATCAGACACTGATCCGGTGTCTAGAGTGAAAGGTAACACTCATGCCAGCGGGCCTGTTCATTGAACATGGTGTAGGAATCGCAGCGCTCTGTGCTGAGACCCTGCACCATCAGAAGGGTTCATTCCAGGGTCTTCCAGTAGGGTTCATCCGGAATTGAACTGTACTCGCATTCTAAATTGTGTACTCCTTCTAAAAGAGTACTTTCGGTTGCAGAGCCGTTTGAAATGCTTCTTAGGCGGCTAACCTCGTTTACTTTGGATGTGCTGTGCCTTAATAGAATTAGAAATCTGATGGTTTACCTGCATTACTACGCCTCGCCAGGGTTAGTAAGCGCTATATAAATGGAATTTAAACCCATTTGGCTTGGTGCACTTAGTGATTGTAATGTTATTATAGGAAAGTAATTTCTCATTAAAGGGAACCTATTATTTCACTGATGGCCTCGGACACCAATGCCTGGCTCGTCATTCTGAGGTACAGTAAGTAGCTCACGTCATGTATTGTGATGGTTCATTCATTGGCTCTGATTGATGCTGGAGCGAAGTAGATCATGAGTCGTCCTCTGCCAGTTCGCCAGACTCGAGATTATGCGGGCAAATGTGTGCATCTCCCGCACACACATGTTGGGGAGTTATAGGGTTGGTAAAAAAACCACACCTCTGTTAATATTGAGTCAGTGGCCATGTTTCTTTGCTCACTCCCGCCCGCAACTGTTTGTCGAATGCTCTGGCACGTAGTCTGACTGATATGACCTGGTTCTGGAGAGATGTAAGCAATGTTTACCGCCCTCTTGTGACCCCTTCATTAGCCTGAGGCCCTGGTGACGCACATAAACGAAGGTCACCTCATGGTCTCAGTGAGCCTTTCGCTGCAAGGTTTCCTGCTCTAGCTCTAAACTAGTCTCTCCCTTTACTCTCCTTCTTATCTGTGCAGCTAAACCTCCTTCTCAAACAAACATTTTGTGGTGCCAGTTCGGGTCTTGTTATATACAACTCAGTTGAATTGGTAAACCTCAGTTTATGTACAGAAGGCCCCTAGAGAGTAGAGGGAAAAAGTGCCTGGCTTGGGAGCGAGGCGAGATGCTGAAAAATGTGTGCAGGGCCGGAGCATATCTGACAACACTGGCATTTTGTGAGAAATTAGTTAGACGTTGATTTTTCTTTTTGCAAACCACTGAGTTTGAGTGGAGGGAACCGGAACATTAGATGGACCATTGTAACATCAGTCAATTCAGAAGCATAGTCCTTACAGAACTCTGAGAGAGACTTTTTTTTTCTATTTTTTCTATTTTGCCTCTTCCCTCTCCTATTTTTCAACCATCCTCGTTTCCCATATTTATCCCTTAGTTACTTTCTTTACTCATTTCCCTCGTTTAACTGAAAGGCCTTATCCTATGTTAGTTTAACCCTTCCCATGCTTGTGACAGAACCGCTCCGTCACAAGCCACGGGTGAGCTGTGCTTGTGACGGAACGGTTCCGTCACGGCCCGCTCGCCGCGCCTGCGCAGCGCTGATTTCACGCCTGCGCTGACGCTTTGATGGGCGGGCGGGTTCGTGACGGAACCGTTCCGTCACAAGCACAGCTCGCCCGCGAGCCGTGACGGAGCGGTTCCGTCACTAGTATGGAGCCGTCGCGCGGGTGCCCCACCCCCTTAGTGCTGCGGCGGAATAGCCGCTGCAGCGAAGGGGTTAATTCACTCTGTAATGTTGTTTCGATGTGTTTACCTATCTGTAAAGCGCTCTGATACTCTTGGGTCCAGTAGTGCTATATAAAACTTTTTAAATAAATATGTGCGCTGGACTACTTTCCTAGGCTATTCAGTTTTCATGCGATCTAGCTTTATAATTGTGTTTTTTTTTCCCGGCCTTTGGATTGCGGTCTCTCCAGACATTTGTATTTCCCCAAATCCATAGATAACATACATAGGCTTTTGACCTAGGTTCTTCATTCATCGCACTATTAAATTGCCATTCACCTTTTGCTCTCACTTATCACATCAGAGAGGCCTCGGTCCTGTGCTTCACAGAAACGACAAGAAACCTAGCAAGACTGGAGAAATTCACGCACCCAGTCAGGATGTCCACAAATGAGGCGTTACAAGGTGATGACCCTCCTGTAACAGACCAACGACCACTTCTTTATTACTATGCCACATTTTACAACACATTGCAGGCAGTAGGGTGGTCTCCGCCAGGCACTAAGGGGATCCATCCTTCTTCAAAGGTCAACTCACCGAACCAGACTTTAGAGTCTCAGTTTATATTTTATGAGTTGCATTTAACATACAATTACACGTAACTCATAGAAGTTGCACAAATGATTTAAGGACCAAAGGCTGATCATAAAGATAAAGACATTGAAAGGTGGGCCTATGAGGTAGGCGAGGAACAGGTTTAACAATGTTTTTTCTTTTACTGTATTGATTTTAATGAATTGAATAGTTAATAAACCCATTCATAACCACAGCATAGTGTGTGGGTCAGCACACTTCGAGTGGTCACTTAACTTTGAGTGAATGCCGTCTGTCTCCTCACGTTGTTTCAAAGTTCCTTTCACTTCATTGCCTAGTGCTAAGGCTGTTGTTAATGTTACTGTCATGGGATGACCACACAGCTTTTCATAATATTTAATATCCTTTAAACCTAGTACCTTTCAAGGCCCAGACGTATTGTCTGTCGTTTTGCCATTGCTGCTTGTTCTAGTTGTTTCATGCTCTGCTGTTTAGGTCAAAGAGCACAGGAGCAGCTCCCAAACACTGTAGATCTTTCTCTAAACGGGGCCTCCTTTTCTTTCAGAAGCTGGGTGTCTTTCCTGTATGCTTGTCTTTTTGTTAAAATGTATTCCAGTTTATTACATGGTGCCCATGCCACCTTCCTGCTGTTATTTTATTTGGCACATGTTCCATGTATGTTATGGTGAAACAATCCAAGGGGCACACTGCCTTATGGGCCCACTTCCCACCTTCACATCAGTGCTGGGGTAAACCGAGGTTGCTTTGAGATTTAGTTTCCACGTGCCAGTAATTTAATCCTGTTTTGGGCATTAGGAACATTTGAAGCAGAATCTTTCTGATGAGCAGGCCAGCTCTGGTGATTTTCACGACAAGCCCCGTCTGTCGTCTTCATCGAGGAGTCATGGGTGCGCAAGAGGCCAAAGCTAATCCTTCCTTCCAAGGATGCTCTCAATATGTCTGGTATTAGTGCCACAACAGTATTCTGTCCCTCACTCTGAGCTCTGATGCGTGTCTGTGGAGAGTGGGATCTTACTTGGAATCAAGGTCCAGAAAACGTAAGCAGTCCACCATTTTAGACCACTGAAAGTTTTAATCCTTGATTCAATACGATGATGCATTTTAATACATTTCATGTAGGTGAAAGCATCACTGTGTATTCTTCCATATGCTCCATTGCGGAATGTGATGTATATTTGCTTAATGTATCAGAAAGGCAAGGAGATACATCAGGCACAGCGATTTGCTACCTTTTGACTAGGGTGGCGCTTTAGAAATAATACATGCACACATATGGTAATTGTGAACGTCATGGCTGTTGACTTTTGAAGTGTGAAGCATTTGAATGAGTAGCGTATTCATTTTTGATTGTAACAATCTGCTGCTAATTTTCATAGCTCACAAACCTCTACGTGGCTTCTGCACTGACATTTGTCACAGTAAGCTGTATTAGTTGGTGGCGATATCTTGTTTGATCATTTAGTTTAGACTGTCCGCGATAAGGTGAAAAAAGTGCACTCTTAAGCATCTGGTTTGTCGCCAGAATTCAGTTGTTACAGGGCAGGACGGTCTCTTACTTGTGTTGAGTGCACTAGGAATCATACCGCCTAGTGTTACTGTGGGTCAAACCACTTGATATCCCTGTACTTAAGTTACTAAAATATACACAGCATTTGCATAGCACTGGTCCAGCTAATGGGATTTGCCTGGAACAATGTTGGCCTGAACTATTACACTGGGTGTTTTATATTGCTTGCAGTTTTATTCTTATGCCTATGACGCAAGTACATTATATTGCAACATTTTTACATAGTGCTTACAACCCATGAGAGACGCTCTGAAGCACCTTCAAATATGGGTAGCACGCTACACCTTGTAGGATGTGTGGTTGTAAGGATGTTGTCTTTTTTTGGATCCTATGTGGTAAGTGTTGCCACGAGGACCACCAAGGTGCGATTATTATCTTATGGGATGCAGTGCTTAATGTGATGGATGAAGTGTGAGAGTTGGATGCACAGTTTATGGTTATCAGTATGCAGGCAGCTTTAAGCAGCTGTGCAAGTCCCTTTATGATATTTCTTCTGTTCATGGTCCACTCAGCTGGCTACTGCACTGGGTTGTGCATTCTGAGATAAAGTTTATGGTCCTGAGCAGCCATAAGTTAGAGCAAGGGTCTTCAAACTGGGGATCTGCCCCCCGTGGTGGCCTTAAGTGATCTTAAGGTGGGATGCCTGTCTCTGGCCAAGAGAGGAGGCATGCTTTGTTTTGTCTTTAAAAACATGAGTGGCAATAAGCCACTATGTAATCTTTTGTCATGTATATCCTGGCTGGGAGTATGTGTACTAAAAGGTAACAGAGCAGAACTCCAATGTTTAAGTATGTTTAGACGTTTCAACAGCACAAGTGTGAAAAAAATGGACGGAGGCCCGAGGATTTATTATTTTTTTACAGTGAGGTTGCAGCATTGAGAAACTTTAAGACCACTGAGTTAGAGGGAAAACTGGTGAAGAGATCGGCTGGGATGGACTTGTTAATATCATCCCAAATCTGACTGTCATTGTGAGATGCCAAGAAGTGGCCTTAATATGTAGGTAGGTGGGACCTTCAGTGGTGGACTAAATTAGAGTCCTCCGTTGGCCAGTGGTATGTGCAGAACTCTTTTTTTCTATTCCTGTTCAGATGGTAATGTGTGGTTTATTGCTGTGGACTAGTACACACCTGGGTGATGGATATGGTGGCCCTTAGCAGTTTTGTCCTATGTGAGTGTAAGAGTCACATGGTACATGGAAATATTAGGCATCCCTTATGAACTACAGAAGACTGTCTGATTGCAGAGTGTTCTAATATTAGTCTTATTATATTTTTTAAAAAAATTTTTTATTTGGATTTTATTCCCCTTTTTATGCAAGCAAGACAGAATACATATTCAAACATAAGGCGGAAAAGAAAGGCATTACATCACAAAAAAACCAACAAAGGTCATACACCATTCTCACAGATGAAAAATAAGCATGAGAAAGTAGTATTTGTTTATAATCAATAACAAAGACGGAGGAAAGGCCACAACTAGTACAAACAGAATATTTAAAATATCCTGAAGAAGATATCTGGTCAGTCCAACTCCCCTTGAATCCATTGCCGAACGGGTGCCCAGATCTTCATGCCCAAAGCTCTTTTATTCCGGCCCTTTGTTCTATATATAGCCGCTTCCATATTATTTGTAGCTAGGAGGCGAGCTCTCCAAGTATCAAAAGAAGGGGGAACTGGATTGGTCCATTCTTAGGTGATACATTCCCGTATTATTGCCATACAGATAAATAATAGATTTTTCTTCCCAACCGGTAATGTATCAGAGGTTACCCCAATTAAAACTAGTTCCCCTGTTAAAATAACTGTAGAGCCAAACAATAGTGCCAGGAATGTCTGAATTGCAGCTAAAAGTGAGGATAACTGAGGACACAAAAAAACATGTGTAGTGCATCGGGTGCAAACAGCCCACATCTACTGCACGATGTACCCGCAGTCGACCCCCATTTGGAGATTATTGGGGGTGTATAATATAGGTCGAATAAGGCCATATAATGCGGTGTGCGTGATCTGCCTGTGATCAAAATAGTGTTCGCCAATGCTACCCAACTTTTCTGCCCATCTGCTATGGTGAGACTCTATATCATCTGAGCATGCAGAGATAAGCAGGTTATAGTAATAACCTATCGATTTTTAAAAAAACATTTTTTTTTATAGAAAACATGCTGTCGATGAGAGGAATCCTACACAACCCAGAGCGATCCTACAGGTGTAGAGTGTTAAAGAAACTATGAATCTGCAGATACTTGAAATAGTCATGGCTTGTTAAATTATACTTGTCTAAAAGCTCAGCAAGAGATTAGCTGATCGTTCTGCCACAGGTCACCCACAGAATGAATTCCGCAGTTACGCCATCTGGTCATAATGTAATCTTGAAAAACTGGGGGGGAAAATGCTAGATGATGAAAAAGGTGTATACAACAGGATTTTCTGAATCCCTAATTGGCACTTGATTATCCTCCATACCCCATATGCGGCTTTCAAAGTCTTGAACTTAGTTTTTTTTTAAAGTAGCTTGACTCTATATTTTTGACAAGACAGCGGCGGCACTCCTCTCCCAATGCAAATTCATAAATTGATGGTGATAAACTGTAATACTGCTGCAAAAATAATACAAAAAATGCAGGATTCCCCACCCACCCCTAGCCTTTGAGAGGATCATCTTCTTATATGATCTGCGCTGGCGTTTATAACCCCACAATAATCTAGCTGCCATCCTTTCTAATTGTTTAAAACAGCTCAGGGGGATTTCAAGGGGTATTGTCCGAAACATGTAAAGACATTTTGGGAGTATGATCATTTTTAAAACATTATTCCGGCCATATAAGGATAAATGGAAGTGATCAATGCGCTCAAGCGAGGAATTTGCTTTTTTCCGGACTGTGTTTAAATTTAACTCTGGGATGGCAGAGACTGGAGATGTAATTTTGATGCCCAGATATGTCGCTACTGCCACTGTCTTAAGCTGTGCAGGAGGATTCTGACACACAAATAGGATTTGGGTTTTGAATATATTCAGTTTGTACCCTGAAAAGGCTCCAAACTGAGTTGCCAGATCCTCTATTATTGGCAATGCCCTCCGAATATCGGTTGTGGTCACTACTATGTCGTCCGCGTAAGCGAGAGCTCTATAACTAGTACGTGCGACTTGTACAGGCACTATATCCCCAGCTTGGTTCAGTTTATTAAAAAAAAACAATATAAAGGGCAAACAAAAGTGGCGAAGACGGACATCCCTGTCGAGTACCCCGTAGGATAGAAAAAGAGGCGGATTTTTTCGCTCCAATTTTGATACATGAAGTAGGTATAACCATAGAGTGCTTTAAAGCTGAGATCATCTGAGGAACGAAGCCCTTCGGTGAAAACAGATCCCAGAGATACGGCCAGGCTACCCTGTCGAATGCCTTCTCGGCATCCAACAGGGTAATGCCAAGTGCCGTCTTGGTCCCTTGGGCCCCATCCATTAAGGCAATCACACTCCGAACATGGTCAGTGGTATCCCGAATAGGGATAAAACCATGCTGCCAATGTGATACAATTGACGATATTATGCCAGAAAGACTGGATGCTAAGATTTTTTAAAAGATCTTGCTATCAGCATTGATCAATGAGATCGGCCTATAGGAAGATGGAAGAAGGGGAGGTTTATCCTTTTGAGAAAAGCCATAATAATCAAATGCCGCCAAGATACTGGTGCTACCCCTTTCTGAGCTTCTAAGAAAGTTAGAAGCAGATCTTGTTTTAGGACGTGGCGGAACACCCTATAAAACTCGAACGGGATGCCATCCGGTCCCATAGCCTTACATCCGCAAGGGAAAGAAGGGTTGTCTCTAATTCTTCCCATGTGGTATCTAGATCGAGTGAAGTCGCCTGTGCAGTGGTTAATTTAGAAATATTGCCAGGACCACAAAAATTTAAAATAGATTGAAATGAATTTGAGACTTCCTCTTTATACAGTTTACTATAGAATAAACGGAAAACCTCTAGGATTCCATCAGATTGTTGGTGAGTTTGTCCCATCTCGTCCTGTATCTTGACACAATTGAATGCTTCCTTTTGCCTGATTTTTTTTTTTAGCCAAAATCCGTCCTGAATTTTCCCCAACTTCATACACTTGTGATCGGAAAACTGCCACCTGTTCCGCTAGATTCATAGCAAAGATCTCATACAGCCTAGATTTGTGTATGGAAAGACTAGATTTGATCTGTTTAGTGTCTTGAGAGGAATTAATAGCTATAACTAGTTTGGCTTCCCACTCCTGCACTACCTTATAATAATAAGCTAGTTTATCCCGGGAAGTTCTTTGCTTGTTAATGGAGAAAGACAGGGTCTCCACGCGTACAGCAGCTTTAAAAGCATCCCATACCATTTGGGTTGATGCAGACCCTCGATTGAACTCAAAAAATTCCTTTATCCAATTACCCATATACTTGATATATAGAGGGTCTGCCAACAATTTACCCTCAAACTTCCATGAGGTCGCATTAGGTGAAGTGCCCACCTCTGTTTTAATCTCTATCAATATAGGATTGTGATCCGATATCATTCTGGGAAATATTTCATCTATACTCTATACTACTATTATAAAGAGAGAACACAAACCTTTGAGCCAGGTAAACTCGGGAACCACAGCGCCAATCCATACACCCGATACATCGTTGAAATTGCCAGGGTGTGCAGATGGACATAGGCTATAAAAAATACAATGTAAACTTAAATTTAAAAATGTAACTAAAAATAAAAAGTAGTCCCCTGAAAGTAGCACCGGCCGCGACGTTGCGCTGGCCGCGACGTACCGCTGGCTGCGACGTGCGTGATGAGGAGGAGCGGCGGACATGGAGTGGCCATGAAGTGAGGAGCGCAGGGAGGAGCGGCGGCTCAGGTAAGGCAAAGGCGAGGTGAGGCGGGGCAGGAGGGGGTCGTGACGGGAGGGGGGTCGGAACGGAAGGGGTTGGCCCTGCTTCCATCTGCTCCGTGTCTGTCCCTGAATACAACAAAAAAACAGCATTAGCGGCGGCTCAGGTAAGGCAAAGGCGGGGCGGGAGGGGGTCTGGACGGGAGGGAGGCGGGTGGTTGGCCCTGCTTCATCCTGGTCCGTGGAGCTAATGGGTGTCTTGGCGGCTCAGGAAAGGCAAAGGCGGGGCGGGAGGGGGTCGGGGCAATGTCAGGGCGGGCGGGGCCTGGGTGGGCGGTTGGCCCTCATTGCCCCCAGACAACGTCGGGGCGGGCTGCTAGTACCTGATATTACTAATAAGTCTGGAAGTGACAAAAAAATAGTCCTAACGGACACATTTCTGATGAGGTGCTGAAAAGAAAGTATCGCCCGATGGAGTCATATTTTTTGCAAACCCAACATCACAAAGTCCAAATTCCTTTACTAAGCCTCTTAATGCCTTATAAGTCTTTTTCTTTAACCCAGCATACATCAACTCAGACCGAATATCAAAGTCTCCCTCGAGATGAATATTAAAATCTCCACATACTATTAAGGGAGCAGGCCAGTCAGCTAATTCTATACTGAGAAAATGTATGATGTCTGGATCATCCAAATTTGGACCGTAAATCGAACAAATAGTCCAAAGATTGCTCTCTATACAAATTTCCATTATTACCCATCTGCCATACTGATCAGTTTTAATGCGTTTACAGCACCCCAAACCTCTTTTCATAAGGATTGCCACTCCCTTTGTGGTAGTACCTTGACGAATGCACCCCAATACTTGCATACCTAAATCATTAAGCCATCGTCTGTCGTTCCATGTCAGGTGTGTCTCCTGTTAGCAAATTTAATCTAACCTCATACTCTGAATTACTTGTGAACATATGCCTCTTTTTTTCAGATATTCCACGAACATATCCTTAATTTACCAATATTGAAGTTTTTAATTGGTTAGTAAACAGTGAATCAAAAACATCACCTCTCGCTGAATTGACCTGTACAGTCCCTGTCACAAAAAAGTCTGCTAATCATGTTACATCCAGTGCTTGTCTTAGAACAAATAATTCTGTACTAGCTTGCCCCACCACCGTACCCCCCCCCCCCCCCCCAACCTCCCTCTCGAGAAAATTATTCCACTCTCCTTTAAGTGGAATCTGTTTCCTCCTTGATTAATGTAGTTATAATCGAAATTTACTTTATTCGGTTGAAAAAAGAAAACTGTTATAAAAGTGCACAAATGCACACAAGAATAATATCGGTTATTAAAAACCACATTATTCATAAAACAGTTATAATCCATAAAGCCATAAATAAAATAATTAGCTCTTTAAGAATCCCTCTATTCGAATGCTTAGTGCTTCTGGACTGCTACCCGGAGAAACAGATTTACACAGTGGCGAGTTTCATTGTCCGACAATTGTTAAAAAACAATATGCCTAGATAAATTTCTGAGCCACAGAATGTGTGGCAAACATTTTTTTTAGAATAAAACCTCTAGTAATCACAGAAAAAGGGAAATTGAATCATTCATTGCTTAGACTCCTCGCAAATACATATTCTAGAATCCAGTTTCTGACGATACCAAGTGGGAAGCATAAAGAATATTTTACTGTGTCAGCTCTAAATTGAAATAATAGGGGTGCCCTCTCACTGGTATTTCACAGGTAACCTGTAGGAACAGCTCCGGGGCTAAGATGTAAATAACTCTCGACATTAGGCTTCCACACTTAAACTCTCAGCATGTAGATGTTCTTTTAGTAAAGCTTGCGCCCGCTTCCTACCCGGGATCGTATGGGAGACTGTCGGTGAAAATATTCATTAGACCAATTCCTTCCACAGCCCTTTTTACATACGTGACCCTGGGATGGAGAGGCCTTTGTCAAACGCTAAGCAATCAGCAATTATGTAAGTGATGCCTAATCCCTGCTCATAATAGATAGCCACAGGAAAGGTGGGCGAATGCTGATAAGATCGCTTAAGTATGTTAACTGATTTCCCCCGATTTTTGCCCCATTAGTTGCGGGGGTACACATTGGGTGGAATGTATTTGTAACAAAGGGGCGAATGCTCTCTGCCTGGCGTTGATGGTAACATCAGGAGCAAGCCTACTGCTCTGGAAGGTCTTGCTCTGCTTTGTGCAATTCGTGGGGTTCATGAACCTATGGAGCCATCCACTAATGTAATCAAACAGCTTCCAGTGGCTTTATAACTAATAACGGTGGTGAAGTACACAGATGGCACCCATCACCAGGTTTGTAGATGGGGTCAAGGGTGCACATAGATAAATTGGTACTGATGGCAACAGTCCCTGTGTGCTCGACGAGTCTGGGCGTTCAGCAGCCTGACTTGCATCTTCATTTAAAGTCAGGAGAGAATGCGTCAGTGGTGTAGAGTAAAGATAAACACATTTTTTGCCTGATTAAAACTTGGTACTCGTTGGATAGACCTCCAGATCATTAACGTTCTTGTACAACCTGACTTCTGGAAATTGATTGATGTGTTATCTATCCATTAATACAGACTAAGGCTATTTTAATTGCCAGTCATCAGCGCTTAATGCTTTGATCAGTACTCAGCTGCGAATAAAATAGTCATTGACCCAAAGAAGCCCCAAATAATGTAATTTGGTAAATTTATATGTAATTTACCTTTGGGATTCCTGGAATTATTAACAGACCAATCTACAAGGTACAAGTCTGGGAGGGTGGAGTCCAGCCACTAATTTTAGAGGGTGGATGACATTCTTCTCAGCTTGAGGTTGAAAGAGGACGAATCGTATCCCTTTTATTAAAAATCGAAACTTAGTGTCAACTTGCTAGTGCCCTGCCGCTGTGACTTGCATTGCAATTGTTAGTTATGTAGCCTCACTGGGCAACATCATCCTGAACCACAAGCATGAAGGGTTTATGAGCAGGGTCATTGGAATTATGCAGCATTGGAAGACCAAATTATACAGCAAAGTTAACAAAATTAAGTAACAAGAAAAGACACATTACGTGATGTAATGCAGTAACATTGTAACATCACGTAATGTGTCAGTCAGTCAGTCAAATTAACTTTATTCGATTTGATTAAAATCATACAAAGTACATAAAAACAAGATTATTTACAATTAAAAAAGGATTAAACAGTTTCTTTGTGAACAAGTTAATTTGGCATAATGAATTCATTAAAAATGTTTAAAAACAAGTTATGCACACTGGTTTGGCAAGTTCATGCATCTTCTAGATCTGGACGCTGCCACTAGGAAATTGGCCATGGCGAAAGTAATACATATATTTCCTAGGGATTTTAAATATAGCATGGCTGGTCTCACCTGGGAGAAGCCAGCTTCTCTTAAGACAGGTAGCAAGTATTTTTTCTTTGTGCAGAGAAGAAATCACAAAACATAAAGTGCATGGTGTCCTGAATTGAAAAATTGTCACAAGTGCAAGGGGGTGCTAACTCAGGTTTCATCCAGGTATTAAAATTGCCCAAATAAAAATGAATGAGGTTAAATCTAAATTTTGTTAACAAAAATCTATGAAAGGGGTTTGTGACGAAACATAAATAAGGCTCAATTGCAAGTGACTGAAGTGACAAATAATGCATTCGAACAAAAGGCTTTGATAATTCTGATTCTTCTCGCAACAGGCATACCCTGGACATGAACTGTTTTTTTGTGATGATCGCATCCTGCTTTTGTAATACCAGAGGGGGCAGTGAATAAGTCTGGGCGTCCCAGGTCGTTAAATGATTTTTTCAGGTACGCCAGCCATGGGATCGTACAACTATTCTCCAGGCTCATCACCTCCCTCATGATCATGTGATTTAACGTTAGTTCGGGGTTTAGCCAAGTCTTAAGCCAGTATGTTAGCGGTGCCAATCTCAGTTTGTCCTGAACGTAATCCAAACCAAGTTCCGTATGGATAGAAAAAAACGGAGAGGATTGGGGAAGGGACAAAACGGATCGTAAGAATCTATTCTCTGCCACCTGGATTTTATCCAGGCGCACATAGCCCCATAGAGATGCACCATATAGAGCCACAGGGAGGGATTTGCTATTGTACACCTTGATGATGGCCTTCATAGGTCTATGACCCAACCTTTTGGCAAAGCCTAGGATAGCCATAGATGTCCTTGTGACCGCTAGGCCTTTGGCACGTATCTGGGGTCCCCAGGTACCCCTGCTATCAAAAAGAACTCCCAGGTAGGGGAACACAGGGACTCCCGAGACTACCTCTCCTTTGCAAAAGAATGTTTTCGTCTTCATTTTAGCCTTTTTCCCCTGTGTCTTTTCTTGCTACTTAATTTTGTTAACTTTGCTGCATAATTTGCTCTTCCACTGCTGCATAATTCCAATGACCCTGCTCATAAACCTGGGTGCTCTTTGGCCAGGGATCTCAGAGCTATACAATTACTACACACTGGGCCATGCAGTCTGATCAAGCATATTTTCCTGATCAGGAGATATTTATGGACGCATTCCAAGTGAATAATTACGAGGCTGTAAAGAAGAGTGCCAAACAAGTCAACAAATGGGTAAGTAAGGGTGGGCTCCTGCCCTTTTTGAATACAAGAGTGTTTCACAAGCGAGACACATGAGCTAGTGCATGCTCTTGCAGGCTCTGCCCTAACAAGATATCACTGTGCTAGTATGAGGGCAAATGTGATGAACAGACTCGGCTAATGAACCTGAATCTCGACTGACGGCACCCTTATGTTAATGGACGTGGAGCATCCCTCTGTTTTCTTGATATCCCTAAATGGTGCTTTGAAGTACCTTAAATGTCCAGCTGTATCCTGCTGCGTATTCCACTTCTTGGCATTAAACCAATAGATTTCCTTTTCTGATGATAATGTCACTAAGCAAAGTTGGTCGTGGGCCTTTAGATTATGGAATGGTGGCAGATAGCGGTGCATTATATTACAAGAAGACTAGTGAATGTTATAGGCCAGAAGGAAAGTGTTTTGGAAGAGCCTTCAGGAGGTCTTAGTAAGACAGCTCAATATAGATCTGCGCTTTCAGAGAGGTCTTCACGTCCCGTGGAGGAAAGCTGCTAAAATGCAATGCACTTTATGAGAACATACTACGCACAAAATTGCAACATTAATTTACGGTGAAAGGGAAATATTTGTGGTTGAGATTTAATTCATTCATTTTGTGATGGGATTCTAACATTTGGGGTTCCCTCTCTAAAATTCCATGTGTGGTCAAGATCGGAAAAAAAATAAAAAAAGAAGTCGCCAAATTGTACCACTGGAATTCAATAATATTGTTTGAATGTCATTTATTCATTAGTTCTAGTCAACCAATGGATTTGGATTCATGAAAGATTGAGTGATTTGACTAGGATCACAGATGTGGTGCCACGCCGAGACTCAAACCAGATTCCCCAATTCCAAAGTCGGCAAATCTGGTTGCTGTGCCCCACCCTCTGGATTTTTTTATTTTAATTTTACCAGCTTGTGACTTTAACGTTAACTGAGCTGTTGCTTTTATATTTTTTAATGATTGAGCCTTTTACTTTTTGCAATAGTTTTTGTTGTTTTTGGAAATGTGGCTTATTTGTTACTTTTGGTATTAACAGCATATCTAGTTTCGGTGACATTACTATTACTTTAACTGGCATTAGCTTTCACTTTAAGCAACTACAATTCTCCAGTATTGGGGTGTCTTTCATAGATTCACATGCCTAAATCATTCCCCGTCGTCGGAGTGGGAGTCCCACGGTACATAAAAAAGCAATAATATGCAATAATATCCTTAGAAAAACCTGGTGACAACCAACCAGGAAGTAAAGTAGCCCCAGCTACCAGAGAAAAAACTTCCACACTCATGACTATCCTAGTCATTTTGTATAGTCCAAACTGCAGCCAATCAGGCGACCACACCCACCAGAATGTTCTCTGGCTCAGGCTCTCAGATTTTCTACCGCACGTCGTGTGAAGGGAGTCTCCATGAGCTCTGCTCATTTTTTTCTTCAAAATTTTTTACATTTCTTCAAAGAAGTCTTTATTTTCAACCCTGCTTCGCCTGTGGAAAGCTTCGCCTTTTTTCTAAGGACCCTCACAATAGTACTGTCTTTTTCCAGAACTTGAGGTGAGAAGTCGCAGGTTTTGTTGGACTTTTTCTCAAAGGACCTTTGGGAACGTAGAGGCCTGTCTCCTTCTGTGGCTACAGAGGTTGTAGACTTTTGACACCCCTGTCTGACATGGACAGTGTTTGTTCTGGACATGCTAAGTCCTCTCTAAGCGTTGGTGTGGGACTGAGATTCCTTCTCCTTGGCCTCAACGGTTGAAGTAGAATCCTCTGGATATTGTTTCCCCAAAGAGTCTGCTGGCTTCCACGCCTACGGGACCTGGTCTCTGGAGTTTCAGACTCTTACTGCCGCCTTTACACTATAAAAAGGTGCCAGTCCGAAGACGGGCTCGTCGACACACCTGTCGACGATGAAAGATTCCGTCATCGACGACGTAGAGTGTTGACGAAGTTGAAGACTAAAGGCCATCTTCAACTTTTAAGTTGCCGTCGTTGACCGCCTGGTCGACGACGGTGGCCTCATCGTCGACAGTGGTTCAGTTGATGACAGTAAGGACAGTGCCCTCTCGTCGTCTGCTGGCTTGACGACTGTAAGCTTCGTCGACGGTAGGTTCGTTGACGACAGTATAAGCCTCGTTGACGGTAAGCCTCGTTGACGGTTGTTCTCGTCGACGGTTGTCCTCGTGAATGGTGCTTTCACTGGAAGTTTAAAAAAAGTAATTTCAAAAGCCATGTAGCTCAACTGCTGAAGTGAAAGCAGCCTGTGCTGGTAATTAAAAAGGCAGGCCGCTAAAGTGAATGCGCACCACGCCCTATATTAAATAATTGCGGCTGCTATAAAGTGGACTGTGCTGTAATTTGAACAATAAAAATATATCCTTATTTAAGACCAAGCAGGCGGATTCTCTGATAAAGAGGGTGGCTGTTCTGATGCCGTGGGTGGAATAGCTCTGCATTTCAAAACTCCCAGGTACCTTGCGCAAATGCTTGAATTATCATGTGGTGGGAGAGCATCAAGAAGTGCTAACACTCTCCTCCTGAAACCACCCATCGTTATTAAAAAGAGAACCGCTCTCCGACCCTTCTCCGGCGCTGCCCCAAGGTTTTGGAACTCTCTTCCACTGGAAGTACGCAGAATCTCTTCAACGACTGCTTTCAAACTGGAAGCCTAAATATTCCTAATGAACAAATTTTTTCTTTAACTTGGGCCTGGATCACGTGCTCAAACACGGTTCCTACAACCATTGTATTGTATTGTATTGTAAGGGACATTTATAAAGCGCGCTGACACCATGGGTTTCCTGGCGCTGGCAGACTGCTGGGGGGGGACTAGGAGGAATTAGCCAGATTGAGGGAAGAGCCAAGTTTTTAGGGATTTACGGAAGAGGGTAAGGGAATTGGAGGTTTTGAGAGAGATGGGGAAAGAATTCCAAAGTTTGGGGGCCAGAAATGCAAATCTCCGGCCTCCAGATCTGCAGAGTTTGACAGGGGGAATGAGTAAGAGGTGCAGATGAGAAGATCTCAGGTTCCGAGAGGGGCTATAAGTCCTGATGAGAGATTTCAAAAAGACAGGACAGGAACCAGATAAGGATTTAAAGGTGAGGCAGCCGATCTTAAAGGCTGCCCTCGAGGTGACGGGGAGCCAATGCAGTTTTTGAAGGAGGGGTTTGGCGGATTGCCATTTCGGACTCCCAAAGGCCAATCTCGCCGCTTGATTCTGAACGAATTGCAGTCTGCAAAGAGATGTTTTGGGCAGACCATGATAGATAGCATTCGAAAAATCTAAGCGGGAGAGGACGAGGGCCATGATTACTTGCAGGAGAGCTTCAGGGGTGAGGAGATAAGCCACCTTCCTGATCCTGCGCAGCTGGAACATGCAGGAGGAGACAACTGTCCCCACCTGAGGCCCGAGGGAGAGACCGGAGTCAATAGTGATCCCAAGGCTTTTTACCGAGGCCACAGGGGTGGGGGGGGGGGCAAGTTCTGCCGGCCAAAAATGCGGACCCCAGTGGGTAGAGCTCTTACCCGGGAGGAGAAGCTCCGTCTTTCCGGGATTCAGCTTAAGCTGATTTTGGCACATCCACGATAGAATGTGGGACATAACTGCCTGAAAGTTGGGAATAGCAGAGGGGGAATCAAGAGGGAAAATGAGTTGCAGGTCGTCCGCGTAATTGAAAACGGTGACGTCCCACTGCCTCAAGGAAAAAAGAAGGGGTCGAAGATAAAGATTGAAAAGAAGGGGGGATAGAGAGGAGCCCTGAGGGACCCCACAGGGCAAGTGCTCCCGAGGAGCTCTGAAAGTGCCCAGGCTGAGGGTCTGAGACCTCCCGGTCAGGAAGGATTTGACCCATGCCAACGCCAGGCCCTGGATGCCAGCTTGCTCGACACGGTGGAGAAGGATGTTGTGGTCCACCGTGTCGAAGGCAGCCAACAGATCTAATAAAACCAGGGCCTGGGGGGTACCCTTGTCGGCACCGTCTCTCAAGGCATCCAGCACAGCCAAGATGACAGTCTCCGTAGAGTGGCCGGGTCTGAAGCAGGCCTGATTAGTCTCAAGAAAGGTGGAGTTCTCAATAAACTGTGAGAGGCAGGTGGTGACATGGGCTTCCAAAATTTTGGAGAAAAAAGGCAGAAGAGAGATAGGGCGGTAATTCGCCGGGACGGCGGGATCAGCCCCAGGCTTCTTCAGTAGAGGCACCAACACGGCCTCCTTGAAGGAACGGGGTACCGTACCGGAGGTCAGAGAAGAATTCAGCAGGGGAAGGATACAATCAGGTAAAGAGTGGCAGATATTTCGTAATATGATGGGGGGACAACAGTCGTCTGGGGATCCAGATTTAACGCGGGTGGCCAGTGTGGCCAAGGCGGCAGGGTCTATGAGCGGGAAGAGAGTAAAAGAAAGAGCATTATGGGGGGGAGAGCAAGAGCCAGCACCAGGGGGGATAGTCGGAATGGTTTCCTTGATTGAGGCAATTTTTTGAACAAAGAAAGTGCTCAGCGCGTTACATGATTCTTGTGTGGAGGCCTGAGTCGGAAGTGTCCTAGGATCGGAGGTAAATTCATTGAGGATTTTAAAAATCTCCTTGGACTTGCAGGGAGCAGATAAAATTTTGTCTGAGGCATAAGCTTTTTTGGCGGCGGAAATGGCTATTTTGTACTTATTCCGTGCAGCCACATATGCACTTCTGCTAGATAAGCAGTAGTCTCTCCTCCACCTGCGTTCGAGTCGGCGGAGTTCTAACTGCAAAGTCTTAAGGTGAGGGGTAAACCATTTATGGGAATGACAGTGTCGGGATCGGGGAAACTTGGTTAAAGGTGCGAAAGTATCGCTGGCTATAGTGAGCCAATCAGAGACTTGTCCCTGAAGCTCGTCGGTACTTGAGTCTGTGGGAAACAAGGGACGGGTAAGAGAGAGATGAGATAAGAGTTTGGAGGAGTCTGCGACTCTCCACTTGCGTGCGGTGCCACCCTCCTGCAGTGGGGTCCTGATCTGGCCAACGGCCGAAAAGGTGGTGTCAATTAGGGAATGATCGGACCACACACAAGGTGTTATAAGTGGGTTGGAGGACTTGACCCCGTGAACCCAAATGTGGTCAAGAATATGGCCCCCGCTATGAGTGGCAGACCTGACTAGTTGTGTAAAATCCAAGCTCGAAAGGGCCTCGAACAGTTCGATGGCATGGGGGCCGGCATCCTCATTCTGGAACCAGTAATTAAAATCCCCGATAATGATAGTACGGGGGGGAAGAGGTGGCAAGGTTGGTTAACTGTTCAGTAAAGGAGGAAGGGAAGGAAGGCATGGGGTAAGGGGGACGGTAGAGTACCATAAGGGTAACTGCGCCTACCTCGGTCCCAAGACGGAGGACCAGATTATCCACATCGGGGAGGGTCAGATTGGCAGAGGCAATGATCTTAAGATTCTTCCGTATTACCGCTGCCACCCCTCCACCATTACACCCTCATATGATGCTGCTCGTCTTTACAAGTGAAGACAACAAGGACCCCCTGGGTAGTATATATAGACTCCTAGGGCAGGGTAACAACTAATGTGAGAAAAAAATCCCAGGACGTCTAATATGCACTGTGAACAATCGGGATAGGTCAAAGATCAAGCAGGAAAAATCAAACATATAACTGTATCTATACAAAATCTGTATCTTTAATAAATATTGGTTTAAAAACAACACATAGTGTGTGACCACGGGGTCAACCCATATAATCGAAATAAAGAAAAAATTCAATTACATACAGTTCAATTAATCAAAACATAAAATTCATAAACAGTACATAAAATTCATATACGAAAAAGCATATAATACGTCAAATATTAAAAAAGAACATAAGAACTCGACGCGCGTTTCGGCAGTGAACCGCCTTCTTCAGGAGACATATGATAAATCCTGAAAATACATATATAAAAGAAAAAAACGTGTATTAAAATATATTCCATATACTAACATATCATAACATGACATTCCATACTATCACACTAACCCTCCTATTCGATTTGTTCAAACAGTGGCAATGGTATGCAGAAAGATCTCTATCGATTGTACAGTACCTGACCAATTATAGTGATTCATAGATTGATCCTTCATAGCTGGTTTAGACCTTAGTCAAAAAAGCTCAAAGCTGATAGTATATTATTTGCCGACTTTTTGTTGTACATAGGCTAGATTTCAAATGTTGCATTATATCGTTTCACCCTGTTTGATAGAGGTTATGAATATGAAGTATCATGGGTCCTCTTATATCGTTACTAGCACAATGCAGACATAGACATATATTTGTGGTACATAAGGGATTACTTACAGACATAGGATGCTCTATCCATACAGTAACAGTGATGGAAGGTTGTGACCCTTATAATTGGGTTTACTTTCAGAGAGACGAAGGTTCTGATACTATAAGAGAAACACATAATTTAGATAGAAAAGGACCCTAAGGAGAGATTTGTTCAAAACACAATAGACTGGAACCAGATCACTGCCCATGACATGTGGATGGTCTATGAGCTAAAAGATAGTGGGGTATATAAAACCGTATTGACGGTATCATGACAAATGCTCAGATTGATGGAGTAGGCACTATATGTGGCACCGATCTAAACAATGTCGCAGGGGACAAAGGGTAGAAAACAGCCTAGAAAACAAATGTTTATGGGCATTGCTATGATTGTTATAGCTAGTATAAATGTGCAGAACATTCACTGTTAATTGATAATAGCGTGATATCGCTGATTTCTAAGCGTCTCATTTTTATTTTTAACCCTGCGTTAAAATTACCTTAGATATTTGTGAAAAGTACCGGAGTAATGATACGATGAGTCTGGCTTGCTATACGGAGGCTCAGGGAGGAGCAAGTACAGAGGTATTTTCTGTGGGCAGATACATAAATGCGCATCAGTCTAAGTTTGAACGACAGTATGAATTGAGGCACAATAGTTGACAAAGTATTTCACGAGCCAGATGTCCATACGTTCTTACCTTTTAGTGATAAATAGCGTATGGACAGCAAGAAGGTGCTGTTCCAATTCTTTCGTTTCATGGATCTGATTTCCACATATACAATTAATCACCCGCCTCTGTAACAAGAGTTACGGTTGGGGGTCAATAAAGTTCTCTTTTTGGTTCATGTTTAAACTAACATAATAATAACTACTTTTTTTTTTTTTTTTTTTTTCTCACATTAGCTGCTCGTCTTTACTGCATTCTGTGTCCCCATTTGTAGCCTGTTATACTCAGGTTTTTCATATTACTCTCCGTGATTCACTTGTCTGGGGAAACATGCGAGCATTCCTGTTATGTATTCATACTTAATGTCGATACTGGATCTATGTTTTTCTTTTCTGCATCATTTACCCCCTTTCTTAGACTGTTGCATACTCATTTATTGTATTACTCTCCTTGATTCATATGTCTGGAAATTATGCGATTATCTGTCTGGGATGTATGCGATTATTCCTGTTGTGTATTATTACTTGTTGTCAATACTAGATTTATGTCCTTCCTTTGTAAAGCACTCCGATATCCTTCGGGATTTTGTTTGCGCTATATGAAACTTTATAAATAAAATAAATAAATATATAATACATTTTGTCAGACCTACAGTCTGGCTTCAGACTAGGCATGGGTACAGTCAGCCATCATATCCATTTGGTATGATCTAAAACTCACAGTGGGCAAGAATGGACTGGCTGTTGCTTCTGGATTTATTAGCTGCATTTAGTACCGTGCACATCCACACACTACTACAGAGACTCCATCTTGGAGTATGTGAAAAAGCTGTAAAACGGAGTGCTTTTTATCGCAAAAACAAAGTGTAGTTTACATACCACCTTTCACAACAGCATCTTGTGCCAAACACTGGCGTCCCTCAACTGTCCTTCATTTCCCCTCTATTATTTAATGCCTAACTAACCCCTTTACCAAGCCTGATTGAATAACCCAACCTCACCTATTACAACAATGCAACGGACATCCAAATCGTTCTAGAAATGGATGGCCTGAAAGACCTGTATACCCCAAAACTTGATGACCACCATCACGCCATAAAAACATGGATGATGGATAACCATCTACAGCTTATTACGGCAATGACTGAGATCAAAGCTTGCAGATATGGCCCAAGCCCAAGGAACCAGAGGCCCCTCCCAACAACATCAAGGAAAGTCAGAAACCTAGTTGTAGTCGTGGATTCTAGCCTATCCTCTATATCACATGTTAACAGTGTCACGAAGAGTGCCTTTTACAAAATGAAAATACTGCATCAAATCTTCCCATACCTCGGATATCAATAAAAATTTAAAGTAGTTCTCACACGTGTAATCTCCAAGCTTGACTGCCAAAAGCCAATATCAGCACACTGCTTCTTCACTTTCATCCAAGAGACAAGACTACAGTCCTGCAACCACTCCACTACTTACCTATAGCTAGAAAGACCATGTTAAAGACGCTCTGCATTTTCCAAAGAGTGCCCCAAGGAAAAGGACTCCTCTACCTACAAAATAAATTCAGGTAATGTAATGAAAAAAGTGCTGGAACTCGCTACCAGTCAACATTCAAAGTATCAAGGAGCATATAAACATCAGAACAGAGTTCAAAACATGGCTATTTTCAAGATAACATTATCCCAAATCCCTAGGATCAAACCTTGTAAGACAATTGCACCTTAAAGTTTAGTCTTTAACTTAGAAACCCCACATAGGCAACAGCTCAATCAACCAACTTTCAATATGCAGGTAAGCAAGAAAAAAAATGACATGGTTTCTCTGGACTCACTATAGGTACGTGAATTTATATATTGCATTCCTGGTCCACCATATCACTCAGTGGGCAGCAGCCAACTGTAACGTACCCTCTTATTTACGGGGAACCTCAGCAGTCTTTGTTTTCTCAGATGCGTTCCACTCATTCTACTGTAGTTGAAATTCTGCCCAATCAGTACTGTTGCCTCTCGGCCAAAGAACACAATCCACACATTGTTCTGAAAGAAATCGCTCTGGAGTCTGGTTATAAATTCCTGAAAGTTAGTAAGAAGTCTTTTGTACTGTGACCCAGGCGTCCACTTGTATTGCTAGTGCTGACATTTATTGTACTTTGTTTGGCGTCACCATCATTCTTGAAAGTCCTAGACTCTCAAATGTATTTTCTTTCTTTTTCTTTCAAATGGAAAACTGCGTTAGTATATCATGTGACTGTAGATGCACCCCAAACCTTGTT
Source organism: Lissotriton vulgaris (assembly GCF_964263255.1). Taxonomy (NCBI): domain Eukaryota; kingdom Metazoa; phylum Chordata; class Amphibia; order Caudata; family Salamandridae; genus Lissotriton; species Lissotriton vulgaris. Next base: position 113,413,756 of record NC_141699.1, read on the forward strand.
ATTTGTTATCCAACAAAACACAGTTCCATAGTTTTCAGGTTAGATTTTTTTTTATCCTCCACTCATTAGCATTCGTGCATCGCTGTTCCATTTAAAACGCATGTTTTTATATCTTCTGCTGTCTGCTGCAATTTTAATAAATTCTGGTAATGTAATGAAAAAAGTGCTGGACCTCGCTACCAGTCAACATTCAATATTCTGCTGTCTGCTGCAATTTTAAAAAATTCAGGTAATGTAATGAAAAAAGTGCTGGAACTCGCTACCAGTCAACCTTCAAAGTATCAAGGAACATTTTTTTTTATCCTCCACTCATTAGCATTCGTGCATCGCTGTTCCATTTAAAACACTTGTTTTTATATATTCTGCTGTCTGCTGCAATTTTAATAAATTCAGGTAATGTAATGTAATGAAAAAAGTGCTGGAACTCGCTACCAGTCAACATTCAGCATTCTGCGGTTTACGGTCACAAATTAATATATAGAGCATTAAAGTGAAAGCAGTGGCTAATAAGCAAACTGCAGTTTATGGACTCTTCAAAAACGTGTTAAAAAGGGGTTTGGCAAATGATTAGGGACCGACTGAGGAGCAGGTTAATGAGAGTATGGAATAAGTGAATCAGTGCCACTGTGTTGCGGTTGTGGGTGGGACCTTGGAGGACCGTCACAATGGTAGAAAGCAAGCAAACCACTGCAATGATAAAGTTTTGCTTCATGAGCGGGACAACCACAAGGAGTAACCCTATCGAATAAGAAACAAGCAAATGAGTTTGATAAGAAAGCCAACCATTTGTAATCAATAGGCTGACAAGAGGCCACTAAGCATTGGTGTAGTACACAAGGGGTTTGGCAGCAAAGTAAAAATGATTGCATTCCCAAACTAAATAACATTAAATGGGAACATAAGATGCAATGTTACTATCGAAAGAAACTGGGTTGCACCTGCTGCAGAATTTTAAGATTGAAAGAAAGTTGAATGTATAACTGCGTAGATTTTGACCTGTCCCGGAATCAATGGCAATGCTGTGCATATGAGGCCTATACGTGTGACCAGGATGTGCCTTTAGGGATATGGGAGTGGAAGTTTTGTTCAAACCGCAAGTTGTATTATTGGGGAGTGGGAATATTTGAAAACAGTGTTTATGTAGTGCACAATAGGCCTTGTACAAGAGATGCCTAAAAGCTGAAGACATAACACCAACTTTAATTGCGATACCTTCAAGAGCATGATCCTTTTATGAGACCCATTTTATAACTCATTTTAAAGTTCTTTGGTTAAAAATCTACAGTTACTGCCAGTGTTCAGTTTTTTATGTTTTCATAAATATTTTCTGCATATTAAAAGTCTAAATCAATAGATTACTCTTGGGTAAGCTTGACGTGTTTTTGTACGAAAGGTCTTTCCATGACATCGTGTGAGCATGCACATGTTAAAGGCAAACGCGTTTTAATCTTAGTGTGATTTGCAGCTGTTCACAATAGAACCATCCTCAGCCTTTTTAAAATATTACTGCATCTTACAGTTTTGATAAGTGAAGGTTTGTGATATGAATCGCTTAGTGAACCATGCTCCTGGCCTGATGTGTTGAGACTTTGTGCCAGTGATTAGGCAGGCAGCTTAGTTGAGCCCCGCTCTCAATAGTGTAAGATGAGGTTTTTGGATGCCGGCTAGATGGGAGATTTTGTTGTAGGATCTGAAGAGGACTAGAGTTTTGACCACAGTCTTGATAATCGAGGGGGTGGGGAGGATGAAGCACTTAATTCCAGTAAGTAGGTTGGTTTTGTGTTGAGTACTTTGTCTGCACCTCATCCAGCCTTTATCCAACTTGCATCTCTCCTTGCTCATAATTTGTTTAGCCGCACCTGTGTCTGCACATACCACTGCTTGCCCAACCTTTGAATTCTCATATGCACAAGAATATTTTATTTAGATCAAACTAAAACTGCAAGCCAGTTTTGCTGGCTACGCCATACCTTGTGTGATCTGGCATCAAAGTTTACAACTCTCTCGCCATCGCGCCTCGATACCAAAAATCACGTTTTCATGCAGCTTTGTCATCCTCTAATTCTCTTCTCACTAAAGCAGTGGTTCTTAACTTGTGGCCCAGGGACACTGGTGGCCTACAAAGCCTATGCAGTGTGTCTGCAACTACTTAGAAAAGTAGATGATATTAACAGATTAATAAAATGTGTATAAATAAAAAAGCAAAATTGGCCATTCAATTTTAGAGCAATTCTGTAAATGAGAATTTTTTTGAAGTTGGAGGCTAAAAATTAAGTTTTTCTCCTCAGATTGATTCAGAGGAGCAGTGGAAGTGCATCAAATAGTGCTTCAAACTTCCTATTAAATTGTTTTTATTTGTTATTGAATTCAATAAAATATTTACTCAGTTTGTGTATTTGTTTGATACCTGTTTTGGTATTTTTGTGTATAGTTTTATGGTTCAGATAATTGAAAATGCTTAGGCCACTGTCTGACATCCAGTTGTGACTCAGTGGAGGTCCTTGGAACCCAATAATAATTCAACCAGGGTCCATGGAAGTGAAATGGTTAAAAACTACTGCTCTACAAAGTGTGCAGTGCCAGGAAACCTTTTGTCAGTGATGTATCTGGGGTACCATGGGCTCCAATTCAAGCGAGAAAAATAATCACCTCACCTGCATTTATATATGAGAAGACCTCTATTATTGGAGATTCAATAGTTCCCCTACACTCATGGCGCTGTACCATTGATAGTCATGTTCCTGACTTAAGTAACCAAGATTGTGATAACTTTCTAATCAATAAAAATCACGTACAAACTAAAAAAGCACCTAGAAGCCGGGCATCTCATTTTGGTAGACTGAGGGCTCTGGTATAGACCAAGCGAGCTCTACTGCACGATTTCAGGATGCCTCTCCCTCATAACCCCAAGGTATTTAGAGGGTGTGAAGTGGCATGTAGCGCTTTATGCAAATAATTAGATTTTAAAAAATGCCATCAGAGATATGAATTACACTACTAACAGAAGAGCTGCTATTGCTAACTCAAATAATTTTTATATGAAGCATTAACCCTTCACTGGGCTTCGAAGTTGTATTAACATACACATTTTCGAGATGCCATTTCTAAATCCATCACTGTGAAATTTGACCTATTTAAGTTTAAATTGGTTTCAGGCAATGGGTGCTACAATCGTCCAAATTAATGAGAAGTTATGTGCTTAGTTCTGGGATTTAAAACTGTAACCCACAGAGTCTTAAGAATTGTCTACCGCAGCTGCAAGACCAGGTAAATTGAAAGTATATAAAACTATCCTTTGAAGTGAAAAGAAAAATTAAAATAAGTTTTAAAATAATAAAGATACAAAAAACAAATAAAAGAACCCAAATATGCGGCCGTTCCAAATAACACAGCACTTTCCATTAGGCAGAGCAGAGTATAAAATTGAAACAATCTTTTCTATGAATGTCTCCAGTCAAAGGACAAATTCAGCACCATTGAAAGAGAAAATTAACACCAAAGAATGCAACCTCAGCGCTCACATAACAACCAAATCTTCTTTCTTCAGGTTTCTGTACCCTCCGATTGCTTGCTTTCTGAAAAGGCTCCCCCTGCAATATTCCTAATAGCCTACATGAAATAAACTAGCATAAAAGTTACTTACCTTTGATGTCTTTTTTTGATGGATATAGTATCTTCCTGTACAATTCTCACTTTTCGAATATCCCATGCTCCAGCTTATACCTGAAACTTTGCGACAGCTCTCCTATGCCAGTAAGGAGGGCCCATCTGCTTCAGCACAGCTCTGCATGTGGCACCACTGGAGACATAAAGCGCCCCCACTAGGGTTTGACGGCTGTTTCTATCCATATTTTGCCGTGCTTTGAGGCGCATGAATGAAATAACAACAACATTTATAGATGCATTTTTTTTCAATATAAAGAAACAAATTAACGAATGAGTAGGCTCATTAGGTATATCCAGACACGCAAGGGGAGGAGGGTGGGTCGCTGAGGAATCTGCAGGTAGATGAGGTATCGACCCAAAGGTCTCTTATCTCCAGTTTTTCCAGGTGAACACCGCACTATAGAAGAGTGAAGAAATAATAATAATAATCCACATTTGTTAAGCGCAAAATCACCGTAAGGGTCTCTAGGCGCTGAGGGCCGTCGGGAAGATTAAGCAAACTATTGCCCAGAGTCTCATGGTGCTGGGCTAATCTACCGCCGGTGCCTGGGATCGAACCGTGATCCCCAGATTCCGGAGTCAGTGGCCCTAGCCACGGCGCCATCTTCCATCCATGAAACTGTTTCCCTTGAGTATGGTTGTTGTTCACCCTCCATCTGTTTTAACATATTGTGGCCACCGTGGGAAATTTGCTCTTCATATTGTGTTTTCTCATTCCCCTCCTTTTCCCTGGCTTTATTTAACTTTAGAGGGGGTCCCATCAATCTTGCTACTGTTAGTTACCCTCCACCTTAGAAGGTACGCTGAACTGTTCTTGGAGATCTTGATGGCAACTTGAAGATCTCCATTGTGTTGGAACTACTATCTGTGAAGACACCAGTGGAGGGCCCTTCTGCCAGCGTGCATAGGTGGCCAACAGAATGCAGGAGGCTAACAGAGGTAAGACCTTCAGGGCTGGAATAATAATCGATCAATCCTGAAACATCGGCATTATAGCCTGAATGTAGTGAATTCTCTAAGGCAGAGGAAAGTAGGCTCCCGTACTGCAATTATGAACAGGGTGGGCTGAGAGGGCACTAGATTTGGGCTTGTTAATGGAAAAGCGCAGGTCGGACAATAGATAAATTGCCACCTGCAAGTGGTGTGACACCAATTCTGGAGATTTTGCTTCAATTAGCCAGTTGTCAAGTTAGTTAGAGGAATACGGGCATTCCCACCTTGTGAGATGGGCCACTACCGCCACCATCACCTTTTTGAAGACACTGAGCAGAAATTAGGCCAAACTGACGGATTGCAGACTAATAGTATCGCAATCCTACTGTGAATGTGAAGCTACTTCTGTGCGACTGCACAATAGGAATATTTAAGTGGGCATTTTGTGGTTGATAGGCACCATCCAGTCTACTTTCCAGTGCAAGAAATATCAAAGCAATGGGCACGTTTTGAACTTTTCCTGTTTTAGAAACCTGCTCAAAATCCTGGGGTCTAAGAGTGGGCGTAAACCTCCATTTTGAGGATCAGGAAATGCCAAGAGCAGCATCCCTGATCCCGTTTCTGCGCTCGAACCAACTTTAATGCACCCTTTAGAAGTAGGGATTTGGGATTTCTGTTGGGGAAGATGTAGGTGGTCGTAGGGTAGTTTGTGTGTTATTGGAGGACAGAGTGGGGGGGTTTGTAGGAAGCGAAGAGTACACCCAGTTTCCACGATTTGTAGAACCCAAAGGTCTGATGTCTTGTACTTCGTTTGATTTGGAAAATGCGATACACCTCTTCCTACCAGTAAATTATGTTCCAGGAAGGGGAAACTAGGACTCCTTTCCTGCACTGGCTGAGGAAGGTAGAGGTAGGAAGAAAGTGCAAAGGCTCTTTGTCGTCCTCTAGCCTGCTCTCTGTAACCTTAATAAAAGGGGTTTGACTACTGCTGTTAATGAGCAGTCAGTGTATTGTTGGTGTCCTCGCAATGAAAAAACCTCGAATTGTCCTAAATTGTGGATAGTCTTTATGCTGTGACTGGAGGCCAAGTGAATGGGCTAGGTCTTTACTCTCCTTGAATCGCTCCAGTACAAAATCCCCTTTAGCCCCAAATAGGCGTGATCCATCAAATTGTAAGTCCATGAGTGTATTCTTGACATCCGATTCTGAGCCAGGCATGAAGGTCTGAAACTAAAGTTCCTATAGATCTTGCAACAGTGTCTGCTGTATCACGTCCGGACTGATTTGATGAGCTGCTTCCTCCTGACCATTGTTAAGTAGCTTCTTAAAGTGAGCTTGCATTTGTGTCTGCAGTTTTGGGGTGACCTTGTGTGCCGAATCTAGTAAAGTATGAATGAAACTACCTAGGACACAGGTAGCATGTGTTGGTTACCGGTGCGTACTGCCGAGAGAGAATATCTTTTTTGCAGATTGTTCCTTCTTTTTTGTCTCTCTCTCCGAAGGTGTGATTTGGAAGAGTCTTGGTAAATTTTGAAGAGTAAATGGCTTTGACTCCTAAATTTTCTGGCGAAAGATGAGTTGATAGAAAGAGTTGGTCTTTGGGTGCTGCCTCATGGCATCCTGCTATTGTTCTAGAGACTGCAGTGGCCGTTGCTGGCATTTTCTAAATTGCTAGGATGTGCTCTGTTGAGGCCTCATTAAAGGAAGGAGTGGTTCAGAGGCTTGTGAAGCAGAGTGTAGAACTTCAGTCACTATTCTCGATTTTACCTCTGTAGATGGAAGAGGTACATTTAATATCTCTGCCTTGCACATCACTAAATGGTATGAAGTCCTCTCTGGAAGCAGATTTACCAGTAGGGAAGAGCAGCACCTCCTCAGGGAATCTGTTGAGAAAAGTAGCCTCTCTCAATTCTTTAAAGTCCAGGTCTAAAGTTAGTTGTTAACTAGTATCTCCCTCCTTTTCCTGAGGGTCATCATCTCTGAAGAAGAAATGCTGTTCTTCCAATCTCTGTGCTGCTCTACGAAAATGGTGTACTGGTCAAGGATCAACCGGCTCAGTGCATTTTGGAGTATGCTTTGGTGAAGATTGGTGTGCTTGGGGGTCCAATAGCTGCACTGAAGGAGCGGTTTGTGGAATCTATATTGTTGCTTGCGTCGCTGCAGCATCCGTATTGGTGCCTTGAAACTTCCACTTCAGAGAGGATGGGAGATCAGCTGAAGTGGCGTCTATCTGGGCGCTGTAGTTTTAGACGCCGCAGTCAGCCAGTTTAGCTGGGCCATTGGCATGAACGGCATAAAGGGTGCCTGTTTGTTAGGCACCGGGGCGCTTCCCAACGAATAGGCAAATAAACCGACAGGGTCTAAAGCATGCCCGGTTCTAGCAGGTTGGCCGGGTGGGCCAGGCCCACCCAAACATTACCTTTGCATAGCTGCCAAGGTTTCAGATTGCCACGTGTGAGGTTTTCATATTTTCAGTGTAATTATGAGTGACATTTCAACAATTGTGTGACATTTTCTCGCAAACAAAATCAAGCCATGAAGATGAGGGAAACATTTAAATATAAGAAATTACATTCTTTTGAGGAACGAGAAACTCTAATATCTTAAAAGAGTTGTAAAGCAACAGTAATGGAAGGCCACTAACCTAGTAAAAAGCAGTTACTCACAGCTAATCCTCGTGAAAATACAGTTGTGCAAACATGCGTGGGTCATGTAGGTTGACAGTTACTGTAAAAGCTGTAGGTGTACGTTTCTCTCTGACAAAGAAATGTGTCCGGGCGCTTTGAAAATCCAAGGTTTGCTTAAAATGCAATGTTTTTATGCTGAGATCACTTGAATGAGGCCTGCAGACAGACCTTTGCCCCAGACTCCTCTCAGGCGGGATCAGGAGAGAGTGCCCCATTAGGCCGAAGCCGGCACCCTGCGTCAACAAGGTGAGTAATGACTTCTTCCACCAGTGTTTGTGTACAGTCCGGGCTGCCCCAAAGTTGCCCTGAGAGGCCAACAGCCTGCCCTCTAGAAACTGCAAAGCAGGCAAATGTGTCCCAGTTGGGCTGGCGCGCTGTCACCAGCCCCTGCTTGGCCTAAACCGCCCCCCCCTTCCTTTTTAGGTTTCGACCTGGCGAAAAGCTGCACAAGCGGCGGTTCGCGCAGGCGAAATCTTTTGTTTTGCAGTATGACTGTTCGTCCCGCCTCTGTTTCCCATTGGCTAGCTCCATAAATGGATGCTAGCCATTGGCAAACAGAGGCATCCGTCATCCTGCGAGGCGACTCGTGGCCGTTTCTGAGAATTTTTCTCATCCGGCCCCTTTGGCGACGTCATTGCGGTGGTGGGCGGTTCCTATTTTTTTTTTTGGGACGCCATGTTTTTTTTATCATTTGCTGCCGGAAGATGTCTAGGTGAGTGCGTCCTTGTTTCTTTCTCAAGCGAGGTGCGCTGTCTCCTGTAATGCTAATCACTTTATTCCACTGAGTGAGCTAATGGGGGTTGTGAATGGCACACATTCAGAAGTACATCGCTTCTGGGCACCACTTTATTCTGGGGTTATAGAAAGTGAAGTACACGGAGATGTATTCGTGTTCAACCGATTACGCACTTCGGTCAAATGGGTGGTCGGGGCTGACATCCGTGTCTCATTGACCTGATCGTTGCAATGACGTCTCTAGACGTTGTGCAAGACACAGACACTGTGCAAGAGGGGGGAGGGGGGGTTGAGAGGGGGCACCGCAAAATCCGTTCCGCTGCTGTGACAGACGTACAGACAGAAGTACGCACGCGTTTCTCGTGACTGCGTCGGGTTCTTCTTTCCACGCTACAGTCCAGCCCACACATGAGACGCACAGACCTTCCATGACTGGGTCAGCAGTGCCAGACGTTGTACTGGAAGTGAGGAAGCGTGTGGCCTGAAGGGCAAGTCGTGCAATGAATGGGGTCTGGTGTAGGCAGACCCTTTGGACAGCCAATGTAGAACTACGACTTCGCAGATTTCATTGATAAAAGACCAGCCTGACATGTGTGCAATAACGTGAATAGTGCAACGTGGGGGTTGTAGTGCAAGTACTGCAACATGTGGGCTGAGTAAGTAGTGCAACAATCCGGGTGCAGCTTTAGGTAAGAGGCCGGCGAGCTGTAGTGTAAACAGAGGCGCGTGGATAGAGCTGCAGTAGCACATCTGCGAGCTATAATGCAAGTGAGAACACACAGCACGTGTGTTGTGGCATCAAAACAACTTCCTTTAGGCAAGTAGAATGTCTGTGGGCTGCAGTGCGAGCAGCGCAGCCTGTGGTTGTATTGTAAGTAGTGTAAAGATGCAATGAGCGGCGAGGAGCCCAGCAGGTGGCAGACACAGCTCTCTGACTGTATTTCTGAGAGCTGTTAATCCGATTGCCAAGGCGCCGCCAGTCGCGTGGAGGTGTGCTCCCTGGCACGCAGCAATCAGTACGGCCACTGACCGGATATGGACCGCGCCACCCGAACCCTTCTACTGCCCCCTGCAGACAGGCTTCGGGAGAGGCCGGCTCCGGGCGGATGGCGCCTTCAGAGGCTGCGAGAAGTCGACGTAAAGGGCCCCAGGCACTCCTCCTCTGTGGGATGAGGTGCGCTCCCCACAGCCTGAAATATTGATGGTGGGCGCCGCAGGCTGGGCCGTTTCATGTCCCACACACCGCAGAACACAACTTGTTGCCGGGGGGAGCAGGATTAATTGGCTGTCAGTACAAACACTCTCTGAAATACCACCGAAAATGCGGGGTGTGTGAGCGTGCGGCTAATTGAGCGCGGCTCTGCGGGGGGTTGGATGTAGGTCACGCGCAGATACCTTTAGACAGGGTAGGAGATGCCAGTTTGTGTTCAGTGATAGTCCGAGGCCGTGCAGTGCTGAGGCCCCATGGATGTGCGCCATGGACTCATCTGCGCACCCCACGCAGGGGACACTTTTACTCACCAATGAGTTTTTAGGTTTTGCCTGGCGAAAAGATGCGCTCTGCGCATCTTTTTCGCGCTGGCGAAAACCTCTTGAGATGTATACGGGAGACCGGAACGGCCTCAGTCTTTCATAGGCTAGCTCCATAAATGGAGGCTAGCCATTGGAAGACGGGCCTGTCCGTCAATGCCGGACCAGATTCGGGGGCGTTCCCGAGAATTTTTGGCTTTTGGCTACGTCACGCCACGTCAGCCAAAAGCCGGGAACGCCCCCGAATCTGGTTCGGCATTGAGCCGGCACCCGCCTTCCTGCTTGTTTCCCCTTGCACTCGGGAATGTCTTCTCCGCCTGTCACTGCTGTTTGCCTCCATCTTTCTTCAACGTCTTTTCACACTCCTCTTACACAAAGTAAAGGCATTATTTCCCAGGTGCATTATGGCTTGTCTAGGCTTACTTTGGTTTGTACAGATGGAACGGTGTGCAGTGTCAGGGTAAATGGGCGAATAAGCACAGTAACAAAACACACACGTAATCGAGCTGAGCAGGAAAACGAGCACAAACACAAGAGCGAGAACTCCCCGAAGGCCGAAGCCAATTACCGAATGACCTGAGGTGAACATTAGCCAAAAGAGAGACACGCAGCGGCGTCAAACAGAGCAGGGTTCACTGGCTGGAGCATGGAGGATGCAAAGCCTATACAGACAGGGGCAAAGCTGTCCTTCGTGCAGCAAGTGGGGCGGCACCGGGGCACAGGGCAGTGAGGGATCCAGGGTCGTGAGGGGCCCGCTTCATCCACATTAGTGGCTGTATTTAATACCAAACCAAATCGCCTTGCTTGCATTAGCCCCTATGGCGCGTTGGCGCCCATGCTACGTCACTGCATGTGAGAATGAGCCAACAATGGAAGAACTGAGAACTAAAGAAAATAAGAACCGTGTGATATCCAGCTGCACACGGCAGGGCCAGCTCAAATACACACGATCACATTACGTCAAACTCCCAGCTGCAGACAAGCACCAGAGACTCCCCGAGGCTGCGCGGACAGAGCTCCAGGGTTCCCAGGTCCGTGCGCGAGCCCGCTCATCACAGCAGGGGTTTCATTTGCATCGTGGTACTTGCAGTCACGTTAATTCAATGGTAACCAGGGCTTTAAAAGGGGCGGAAAAAAATAAGTGTAGGTACTTATCAAATTGAGGTAGGGGAGTGGCTAATGGTCGGATCTATAGGTGGGGCATCCATCAGATATTCATTGTCACTTGCTTTGCCCTTGTTAGTAGTCTCAAATTGACTATATGTGCAGATTCCCTCCATACACGTGGCAGAGCATATGAATGGAGCTTCCTGAGGCAGATAGCAGCGCCGTGAGGGAAACGGCTTTTCAAACCTACCTCCTTTTGGGCTGCCAGAACTGTGCATCAGCACCGCCGTGAGGGAAACGGCGCAACGAACACCCACACCTTGATCGGCGCCAAGCGGGCAGGGAACTACAATTCCCAGGTGCCCCGGCGGCCGTGACGCCAGCAGAGCGCCCGGAGGCGCGTAAAAGGAGTGCAGCGCCGAGCGTGCACTGGGAGCTTCCTGAGGCAGATAGCAGCGCCGTGAGGGAAACGGCTGTTCAAACCTACCTCCTTTTGGGCTGCCAGAACTGTGCATCAGCACCGCCGTGAGGGAAACGGCGCAACGAACACCCACACCTTGATCGGCGCCGAGCGGGCAGGGAACTACAATTCCCAGGTGCCCCGGCGGCCGTGACGCCAGCAGAGCGCCCGGAGGCGCGTAAAAGGAGTGCAGCGCCGAGCGTGCACTGGGAGCTTCCTGAGGCAGATAGCAGCGCCGTGAGGGAAACGGCTTTTCAAACCTACCTCCTTTTGGGCTGCCAGAACTGTGCATCAGCACCGCCGTGAGGGAAACGGCGCAACGAACACCCACACCTTGATCGGCGCCGAGCGGGCAGGGAACTACAATTCCCAGGTGCCCCGGCGGCCGTGACGCCAGCAGAGCGCCCGGAGGCGCGTAAAAGGAGTACAACACCTCTCGCCCCGCGAGTCGCGCCCGGGGCGAAGGCCGGGCAAAGGGCGGGCCGTCTGTGGACTGCAGTGGACGGGCGGGCCACCCCTCTTACATCTTCTACAAAGGTGAGCACTAATTTCGGAATTTAAAATGGGCGACAGCGAGAACATTGATGTAGAAAACAAGGTTGCTGACACTTCTGTCTCCCTTATTACTTCCTTTGAGTCAATGATAGACTCAGCTTTTAACGAAATAGTGGAGACTGAGAGAAGGTTCTCTATGGGTTCTTTTTCAATCAATAACAAAATGACTCTTACAAGTAGCTCTAGCTGTGCCAACGGAGATGTACACATAAACCCAGAAATAGTTGTGATCAAACCATCACATCCCTTTGTTGACGTGCCCACTATTCTGGATGATGAAAACACCGTCACTTACACAGCACAAGTTTCTGCCTCCACAACATCAGTGGCAGTAACGCCTAAAGCGACATCCCCGGTATCCTCCCAGACAGTGAGTGTACCTACAATTGTAACTGCTTCGCAGGATGATGTCATCAATCTGGACACCACTGACTCTAGTAGTAGTAAGCCGGGTAGGGAGAAACGTAAAAGAGGCACGTCTAAGCAATGCGCTAACAAAAGAAAACAGCCTATATTCCACAAAAACCAACCAACACCTTAAAGTTTGTGTAATAAAAATAAATCTTCGGAGGTACAAATTGTCCTCACAGAGGATAAAGAGGAGAAAGACCCCGCTGACACGGATAGTATTTCTGATGTATCCATGATGTTGCTGAGTATCGACAATACATCATCGGCTCAGTCCACGGCCCAAGACATATTGCGATTTACAGTAAACTGGATGTCGTCCAATTTATTGAAAATCAACCCAGACAAAACAGAGGTTCTCGTAGTTTCAACCTTGACCTCTCCCTGGAACGATCTGTTTTGGCCACAAGAACTCGGACCCACTCCAAGACCGTGTCCTAGCGTTAAGAGCCTCGGCATGAAGATTGATCAGGAACTCTCGATGGCTAACCAAGTGTCCGCTGTAGTTGGTTCTTGTACCAACCTAATCAGGAAATTGCGGAAGCTCGTTCCCTTACTCTCATGGAATATGCTGCGAACCATTGTCTCGGCTACAATAGTGTCGAGAATCGATTATGGCAATGCGCTGTATCTTGGCCTCCCAAAAAATCTATCCAATCGTCTTCAGGTTACTCTGAATGACGCAGCACGCCTGATATTTGGTGTGCCAAGGCGGACTCATGCTTCCCCCTTGCTCTACAGGCTTCATTGGCTGCCTGTGGTGCAAAGAGTTGAGTTTAAGAGCATGTGCATCTGTCACAAAGCAATCCATGGACAGGCGCCAGCCTATATAAAAGAGAGACTTGAATTATACAAACCCAAGCGCGCCCTACGATCCTCCGGTTCCTTTCTGCTGTCCTGTCCACGCTTCAAGCTGGCAACTAAAGGAGGCAGATCTTTTTCAGTTCAGGCTCCGATCATCTGGAATAAGCTACCGGAGGTGCTTCGTAGAGAGCCCAACCTTCTCCACTTCAGGAAGTCTTTGAAGACTCTACTCTTCAAAGACGCATTTACTTCCTAGTATCTGGTATTCTAGAATCTCTCTATAGTCATCTTGCTTCTTGTTGCTGCACTTGGTTAGTAGCGCTTTGAGACCTGTCGGTGAGCTGGCGCGATATAAAACCCAGTACAAATACAAATACAAATACAAAATTACTAACCCATGTGGGAACTCTAAAACTACATGGACCCAAACTGCATTAATGGGTGATAATTATAATCTATCCAGACAGAACGGAAACATGATAGAAACTATAGTTGATACTATTTTTAACCGGATTGAAAAACAAATGATCAGCCAGTTTAATAACGTTTTTAAAAGACTTGACAGATTGGATAACCTGGTTAAAACTGGAGAAACAAAAAGGAAAGGGTCAATTATTTTGGACCAAGTCAGAGCAGATCGCCTTCTGAAGGAACTGGAGACTGCAAACAATATACTGTCATCAAAGAAACAGGACAATATTAGTACCTTGGGTGGGGCATTGAGCAATTCAGCATCTGCCCTTCCACCAATGGTACCGACAACAACCAAACCCACAACCACTAAAAAGGGGCCAGCTATGAATAAGGCTAATACATCTGCAAAACCTACTCCTATACCTGCTCCTAGGAAAGTTGGTATTCCATCCACTTCTAACACCTCTGTTCCAAGCAGCAATAATGGTCCAACTAAACCAACTGAGGTACCAAAACCGATTGCCGCAAATAACAACGTGGGTAATGGTCCTCCAGGGTCCACTAAATCTTTTAAACATCAAGGACCAGCCTTACATCTGCCACCGGATGCTTGTCCTTTTGTTTTGGTTCTAGCAGGTGTTCCGCCATTGAGGGAGGATCAGGGGGAATCGTGGGTACAATTGCGAAATAAGAGCATAGATTGGCTAACCAAACACAAAGGTGTTGGTTTTGATATCTCAAGAGAGATCATATCTGCACGTAGGATATCGTGGGTCGGCCCTTTACTCAAGGACAAGGAAGGTGACTGCATAGTTCTCAACTTTAACAATCCTGGGACAGTAAGAAACCTCCTTAACAGAAATTGCAACTATTCAACCATTTCAACTGTTGCAACTATGTTACCCTTGAGTTATTTCTATAGACAATTGGCCACACAACCTCGCCCACCTTTTATGCAATTCCCAGTGCCATTAATGCATCAACAACCATCGTTTATGCATTTTCAACCACCACCTATGCATTTCCGCCCACCACCTATGCAATTTCATCAACCTTATTTCCCATTACAAACGTACAATAGATTTGCACCTCTTTCGGATCTGGACATGCAAGACTGACCATCTTCGACCACGTCTGTCGAACCATTTCCAATATTTGAACCCCTGACTGACTCAGAAATCCCGACTCAAAGCACCGTGAGTGAACCATCTCAGACCCTTGATCTTTTGACTTTGGACTCAGTACTAACTCTTGTTAGCTGGAATATAGCAGGCTTAAATTCTAAATTGAAAATCATAGAATGGCTTAAGTGGGTCGATAATAATTGTGATATATTGTTGCTACAAGAAACGTGGAGTACAACGTCACCAACAATTGAGGGCTTCTGCTGTCACAATCTTAAGGCTTTGCCGTCTCCCATGGGTCGACCAAGTGGGGGACTATCTATTTGGTCCAAAATAAAACGTGGGGTTCACACCAAATTGATCCCAACACCAGGTATTTGCTGTTTTATGGCTATTAAGTACATTAACAGACTGAAATTATGTATTATTAATTTTTATAATAATGATTTTGTTAGCCGCCCAAATGGCAATTTTATATTATTGTTTAATTTTATAGATGAAATTATGGGGGGGCAAAAGTATGGACCTTTCGATGGGATCTGCATCGGAGGGGATTTTAATGCACACATGTATCGCCATAGCCCAATATATAAGAATGGGGCAGAATTGAAAGATTTTATAGCTTCCCATGACCTTGTTAATGCTATGGAATTTGCAGGCACAAGTGCTAATAATATAACAACCCCCACTTTCATAGGTCAGGGCTGTGCTTCTACGATTGATTATATTCTCACATGCCCTGAGTTAAGTGAAATAATTTTAAAAGCAGAAGTCGTCTGTTCCGCGTATAGTGACCACTATCCGCTTAGAATTAGTTTATACAATCCTCAGACCTCAAGGGTTGCAGTGAAACCAGACGTAGGTCCTCAAAATCTAGCTTTATCAACTGATAGATTGAGACTAGTATGGAAGGGAGCTGACAATAAAGGAATCCTTTCCAGAGTAATCAAAAAATATCCAGAGACAGTTGAGACCTGCCTGTCTTATATAAGTCCTAGCAATGAGGTGGTTGGCGCTTTTGGTGATTTATGCAGGGCAATTAAAATTGAATCTTCCAAACCTGCCAGGCAGAACATCTCCCAGGGACCCCGTTGGTTTGATACTTCCTGCTCTAGGGCCAACAGGGATTTGAGGGCCGCACTTACTACCAACCCTAGGGACCCTCAACTTGTAAGAGTATTAAGATCACAATATAAAAGGGCCTTACGAATTAGATCTGAAGCCCTAGTAATTAACCACTGGGAATCACTTACGCGCACCGCCAAACTGAAGGACTCAATGGGCTTCTGGAAAGAAGTCAAGTCGTTAAGATCTTTTGGTTCCAACATCAATCAAATTAATAGTAACATAACAGGCGAGGCGTGGGTAGAGCATTTCTCCCAAATCTATGCCATATCAGCTACCCCTTCAGATACTGTCTCTCTACCCCTTAGCGATGAACCCTTGACCTTCTCACTACTAGAGGTCGAGGATGCTATCACTGATAGCGCTAGCAATAAAGCCCCAGGCCCTGATGGTCTTTCTATCGACCAGATAAAATCAGAAATCAATTTTTGGGCCCCTCTTTTGTGTAACCTATTTAATAACC
Organism: Lissotriton vulgaris; assembly: GCF_964263255.1. Lineage (NCBI taxonomy): Eukaryota > Metazoa > Chordata > Amphibia > Caudata > Salamandridae > Lissotriton > Lissotriton vulgaris. Next base: position 113,429,767 of record NC_141699.1, read on the forward strand.
TAAATGATAGCTCAATTCCCGAATCCTGGTCGAACAGTGTCATTGTGCCCATATTCAAGAAAGGTGATAGGTCGGACCCCGCCTGCTACCGTCCGATCTCACTGATCGACAATACCTTAAAAGTCCTGGGAAGAGTAATCTTTAGACGGATAAGGGATTGGGCTGAAGATAATAACATCCTTCACTGTAGTCAACTGGGTTTTAGAAGTAAGGTGGGCACCATTGAACAATGCTTAAATCTAAACCTGATTATGGCTAAATATATTATTGTCAAAAAATCCCCTCTTTATTTAGGTTTTATGGACTTGAGTTCAGCGTTTGATTTTGTTAACCGTTCTAAGTTGTGGTCACTTTTGCTTGATTATGGTTTAGACGACTCACTGGTGTACTTCCTTTCTTATTTACATAGGGATTTAAAAGCGCGAGTACGAATTAATAATGAAGGCGTTTTGTCTGACGACATCCCTATCAGCAGAGGAGTTAGACAGGGCTGCGTACTCGCCCCACTGCTTTTTATTTTATATATTAATAGGTTAAGTAATACTTTGAGCGAGATTATTAAGGATGTTCCCATAATAACCGGTTCCCCCATCACTACCCTACTTTATGCGGATGACGCTGTACTGATGGGGCGTACACCGAATGCACTACGCACTTTAATTTCTGGTTTTGTTACCTTCATGTCCGACCTCGGCTTAAATACTAATTTTAAAAAATCATTTATAATGAATTGCGGACCGAAGAAGTATAACATTACATCCATTAAATCCGGCAATAACATCTTAAAATGCACCAGTAGTTTTCCTTATTTAGGGTTGTTATTTTCCAACTCAGGCTCATGGCAGCAACATGCTGCCTTTGCGAGTAACAAAATTGGCAAGTCAATTAATTCGATCCTATCCCTTCGCCAGCCAAAATTGGCCGATGTTGTTTCCCCTCTCCTCACCATTTACCGTACCCAATGTCGACCAACCGGGACTTATGGTGCAGAAGTATGGGGTTATTGCAACAGCTCGGCCCTTCAGGTAGAGGAAAACAGATTCTGTAGGAGGGTGTTAGGGGGAGTTCCTTGTGCTCCCACTTTGATCTGTCATAATGAATTGCGGTTGCCATACATTGTTGACTTTATTAAATCAAGGCCTGCCCTTTTTTGGATTAAAATCTGGTCAAATCCAGCAGCAACATTAACTCGCAGTATCATATCTGACTGTTTGTCTAGTGATAGATCTCACCACATACCGTGGCTAAATGCAGTCAAAAGTAGTCTGCAGCAGGTGGGACAAGGATCCTTATTTAGTTCCCCTGATTCAATTGTACCCGCTCACAAGAATATTATTAAACGGGCATTTATGGAGCTATACACAGAGGAAAGGATGAGATCAGAATCTAGCAAACCAGTGGTCAGTAAATATCTACGCATTTGTGATTCAGTTGTTGATAACCCTAATAATTTTATGAGTTACCTGACAAAGCCTATAGGTAGATGGAATCGGAGTCTCTTATTCAGGTTCCGGGAGGGAAGCTTAGTCTATTTGCTTAGCTTTCCCATTGGCTACAACAAAAATTTAGAAGACTTGGACTGCCCCTGTTCCCAAGGTGGTCGACAAAACTTATTACACTACTTTTTCTTTTGTGGCCATTACAAATTGTATACCTGTCAATATTTAAGACCAATTTTACGTAAATATAATTTAAGGGACTCTATTCCCGCTCTGCAATTTCTGCAAATGTTGCAAACTGATGATGTTATTTATTCTGTTAGTTGTTTCATAAAGGCCTGTGTGAAATCGAGGGCAGATATGGAACACGGATAATGGATAATGGATAATAGCACTATGCTGGTCCATGGACTTGTGTACCAGCTACTAAATAGTGATCATATTGAACATGTGCAGGAGATACTTCTTAGTGGGTAATTGTGGACATTGACGGATTAATATTCCTTAGAATTATGTACTACGCACCTTGTACTTTAATATCATGCACTTTAAGTCATCTTGCTGCTTAAACCTAATCGGATTATTGATTTTTAACTTTGTAAGAAGTGTGTTTTTAATGTTTTTAATGTCTCACTCTGTTTGTACTTTTATGGATGTAGTAAATCCGAATAAAGATCATTTGAATTGAATTGAATATGAATGGTGAATAATGGCAAGTTGCTGCTATGAGCCACTGGAATATGTATGCAGCCAAATGCATTTAAAATGATCTTGAACGAGACAAACGGAAGCCACAAGTAAATTCGGCTCATCAATAGCAAACAAAGACCCAGGCTCGGACATCTTAGATGCCCGTGTACACACACTCGGAACACCAAGCACAAGCATGCCTATGCAGTTTATTATACACAGCCGTTCTACATATACATATTTATACATGCTTACACTCCACTAGGCTCCTCAATTGTATTGCCATAATTAATATGCTTGTTGTTTATTTAATTAAGGGTTCACTCGCAGCGGGGGGAGGTTAATGTACTGTAGACCTGTACTTGTTTATATCTGTATCGAGCCCTGCACTAAACTAACCATAAAAATAGCACCAGGCGTTGGGTGGTACACATTTAAACACAGAGACCATTTGAGATTCAGGATTCTTGCAGACACGTGCGCTTCTAGGAAGTCTGACTATTAACTACGTTAGCTGTCTGTCTGGACGACCTGCCATCCATTCTTCAAAGACACCCACAAAAACGATGCACCGAGAGAGCGGGCTACGGTTTAGCCCCGTTCAGCCGTTGCCTTCCACACAGTGTTCATTCTTTGCCATTGGGGGGGAAGGGCTGTCATCAAGGCCGTGGCATTTCGTGGATGGTGACATTTCCATTAGGTTTTGGTGAAGGGGACCGGAGTAGTCCTATTTATTAGACTACAAATGTATTGTGACTCGTGCCTTGCAATTGAGAGCCAATAAGTGTTGTTTAACTAATTTACTTTGCTGAAACAACAACATTTTAATTACTCGTTTTTAGCTTTTTTAGGTCTCGCCTGTCGATGCGCATGCGCATCGAGCAAGGCGAGAGTATTGCGAGTTATCAACTCTTTATCTGCACTGCAAGGAATCGTGGCGATTCCTTGCAGTGCCCGTGACTTTTAAGGTCAATGCGCATGCGCATTAAGCTTATGCGCATGCGCATTGACCTTAAAAGTCACGGGCGCGTGCATGTCCGTCTTTGTTTACCCGCTCCGCCCCCTCCCCTTCCCGCCGTGTCGCATTTCTCCTCCCCTCTCCCCTCCGTCTTGTTTATTTTACCCGCTCCGCCCCCTCCCCTTCCCGCCGTGTCGCATTTCTCCTCCTCCCTCCCCTCTTTGCAGTCTCCTTGTGTATCCCACGCTTTGGAGGGGGCCTCTCCGCTGTTGCTCTACCACGCAGTTGTACATCTCCTCTGCAAGTGCAATGGCTGCCAGTCCCAATTAGCCCGGCATCATGCTCATTAGCCAGTGAAGAGGTGAGGAGGGGGGTGTAAGGCTATGGTACTAGCTATGTCACTAGCTATGTCACTCTCCTGCGGTCTCAGTCTCTTCCTCACTAGTACCGAGTGGAAGTGAGCAGCAGTCCGCATGTATGCCTGACGTGCCTCGGGGCTCCTTGTGCCCAATGCAAGATAGTGAATCTCCGCCCCCTGTTTGTTCATCAACGTTCCATGGCCCCAATGCTCGCACCGACCCTCAGATGTTTCGAGGCCTCTCACAGTCCCAGTATGTGCTGCCTTACTCACGGTGGATGTAGTACCTCAATCCGTTGCCCCGATCTATTCCGCAGCCGCGCTTCTCAAAATGGCGCCTTGCAGTCTCAGTCGTCCGACTGCCATGTTGGACCTCGCTGTCTATGCCAGCACCGCTGTCTTGAATATATGGCGTCTCTCGCTGCTGTATTACGTGCACCCCCTCCCCCCCCCCCCCCTTGTGTCACCTTGTGCACATGGGAACTCTCTGCCCTACGCCGATGGTCTCTACGTCAATTCCTCCCTACTGTATTGCTGGTCCACTATTTTCTGGTAGTGGCCCCCATGTCTCACCATGAAGGGCACCCCTCCAGGGAGCCGCGCTGTCTCAGAAACATCCGCTCACACAGTCCGGACAGTCAGCCATACCCAGAGTCCTTCCCAGTCTTTCCTTCCACACGTCGTGTGTTTGGGGCATTCCTTCCGATTCTCCGACCCTTTTCTTTCCCAGCGCTCCTCTCCGCTGCGTGCCTCCGGGGGTCTCCAGCACAGCGCTCGGGCGAAAACCGGTTCAGTTACCGTTTCCACAATTCTTGTGCATTCAGCCCCAGACTTTGACTGAGTGCGCTCTGGGCCGTAAGGTACAACATGGCGAGTCTTTAGTATTCAGCACCTTTAGTTATTAGCAGGATAATTGTAGGATATCTGGTCTGGCCATCAGGAGGCTCCCGTATGTGCAGCCATGCTGTTGTGCGGCCTCTAGCGCCCCCCCTGAAAGGTAAAATCTTTTGTAGGATTTTTAAAGGGCGAAAACAAGAGGCAGTAATGCTATTGACTTGATTTGATGGTGAAAGATTGTCATCTAGGATAATTTCAAGGTTTTTGAGTTTTACCAGCTGAGGGCACAGCCCAGCTGTATCCGGCCACCAAGTAGAATTCCGTAGGGAGATATCTCTTCGAAACGTAACCACTTCCGCATTTCTCCTCCCTCCTCCCCCCTCCCCATGCACCCTCAGTGGTGACACGCTCAGGCACTGCATGTGTTTAAAAAAAAAAACTGATTTCCGAGTTGTACTCGAGCATTTGGCAGCCGAGACGGTTTAGCTTTGCCAGTGATTGTAACGCTCAGGCACTGCATGTGTTTAAAAAAAAAAACTGATTTCCGAGTTGTACTCGAGCATTTGGCAGCCGAGACAGTTTAGCTTTGCCAGTGATTGTCTTGCAGTAGTCCTAGGATTCTTCTACATATCCATCTTTGCCTTCCCTGCCACCGCTTTGCTATGCTCTATTTACACAACCCCCCCTAAACACCTGAATGCACCCTATTTTCATTACCTTCAGCGTCTGACAGCAGCGCGTTTAACGTGTAGCATACTATTGGCATAGTTCCAGTCAAGCCCTTTACATCCCCGCCATCTCTTTGCTATACCCGATTGCAAAATCCCCCCCCCCTTTCTGAACACCCGAAAGCAGGCTATTTTATTATTATTACCTACAGCGTCTGCCGATGCCTCGGGCAAACTGTGGCGGAATATTGGTACTAGGCACTCACCCCCTCACCCTCACTCACCCTCACCCTCACTCACCCTCACTCACCCTCACTCACCCTCAACCCCTCACTCACCCTCAACCCCTCACTCACCCTCACTCATCCTCACTCACCCTCAACCCCTCACCCTCACCCACCCTCAACCCCTCACCCTAACTCACACTCACCCTCACTCACCCTCACCCTCACTCGCCCTCACTCGCCCTCACTCTCACTCACCCTCAGCCCCTCACTCACCGTCACTCTTACTCACCCTCACTCACCCTCAACACCTCACTCACCCTCACTCATCCTCACTCACCCTCAAAGCCTCATCCTCACCCACCCGCAAACCCTCACCCTAACTCACACTCAGCCTCACTCAGCCTCACTCACCTTCACCCTCACTCACACTCACTCACCCTCACTCTCACTCAGCCTCAACCCCTCACTCACCCTCAACCCCTCACTCACCCTCAACCCCTCACTCACCCTCACTCACCCTCATTCACCCTCACACACCCTCACCCTCACTCACCCTCAACTCCTCACCCTCACACAGTGCAATAGGTCTCAGAGCATTGGAGTTAGAGCTTTTAGAATTGTTTATGGCTTTTTTCTTTAGCATTGGCTACAGGGAACAAAAATGCTAAAGATTTACAAAAAAAAACCATAAACAATTCTAAATGCACTAACTCTAATGCTGCGAGACCTATTGCATTTCTAATGCTTGTTTTGTTTGGAAATTATGAATGTTGATGCCTTCCAACAAAACACAAAGACAGAGTTCTAGTCACTGATTGCCCCTTAACTTGTTTATGGATTTATGGCATTTTTGTTTGCAATGTAAATACTTCCATGTGTATAAACCTTCTTGAAAGTGCAACAAAAACGATGGCACGTTGTAAAACATATCTACTCTATGCAACATTTGGATGTGCATGCCTTTGAAGTAGACCGTATCAGACTCTGTTTCATAACACTCTTCTTTGAAGGTACACCTTGAATCTGCTAATGCAATCTGTTCAGCAAAGATACCCTACCCTACTTCCAGCCTCCATACTGTTTAGCCAAAAATGTTGCTTTTCTGGGATTTTCTTTCTAGGACAGCTGGGGGCAACACACACAAAGTGGTCCAAATAATTCAGAGTGCAGAGTGCAGAGTGCAGAGTGCAGAGTGCAGAGTGGACTCTATGTGGGTGTAAAATGCAATAGGTCATGCATTTGCGAGCAATTAAGCTATTGGCAATGTAAATGACAAGGCCATTTATTTATGTTTTAAAAAAAACACATATATAAAAATGTCAAGAGCTCTAACTTTAACAAAGGCAAAACCATTGCATTGTAAATGCTTGTTACCTGCTGGGATCCCAGGTCTTTCAGCCGCGTTCACTTTACCCAAGGCGCCACATGATTGAAACACATGGATAACTAGCATGGCAAACAGGTGTGACACACCAAGGTCACACGTGAACTCCGCGCTGCGCCTCCAGCGACATAGGTGCACACAGACGCTTGTGGTGGGCGGGGCTGCGGGGGCTGGGTGTGGAGCAGCAAAGCTTGACACTGCATTTCGGAGGCGGTTACACACACGGGGTTGCTTGTCGGGGCGTTAAAGCAAGGCCTCTTACCTCACAGGCACCAGTTTGTGACAGAGCGTAATGAAGGGGGCTGCACACAGGGCCGTGATTGAGTGTGTGTGAGGGGGGGTACTCTTCACACATAAGCACTAGAGCACAACGCTAGTCGGATCTGTGTGTGATTGTAGTGTGGGACAGTGGGAGGCAAGGAGTTTGCACACATACGACTGGGACTGACACCACGACCCGAAGGTGGCTGCACCCTGGAGGTTTTTTGATGAGTATGTCTGGGAGTAGGGAGTGCCGAGTGCCCTAGGGAGCGCCGAGTGCCCTAGGGAGCGCCGAGTGCCCTAGGGAGCGCCGAGTGCCCTAGGGAGCGCCGAGTGCCCTAGGGAGCGCCGAGTGCCCTAGGGAGTGCCGAGTGCCCTAGGGAGCGCTAGGGAGGGCTAGGGAGCGCAGAGTGACTTCAGAGATTAAGCTAATGGCAATGTAAATGACAATGCCATTTATTTATCTGTTTTCAAAACCAACACATACATACAAATTTTGTCATTTACAATGCCAATAGCTCTAACTTTTCCAAAGGCGAAACCATTGCATTGTAAATGCTTGTTGGAGCCAGGCTGCAGGTGCAGAGTTTCCGCTTTCGGTAGCTAGGGAGTGGGGCTCCCTAGCTTCACTGCCTTGTGATACCGGGCCCTGCCAGTCAGGGTCACGGCAGCGCCAGCTGCCTTTTCCCTCTGCTTGCGCCAAATCGTAACTTTTAAAAAGAAAAAAATAACTGCAGCAAAACACAACAGTGCAGCATGGCCACAAGAAACTGCAATCTTCGCCTATATTTAACGGATTATAATCTGGAAGCAAACAGGTGCGTGGTGTGACTATAATCAGCTGTGAAAGTCAGGCGCATAATTAAAGAGGAATGTATTGTGCCACACGGGCTGGGCTCTGTGTGCTAGCACATTCGACCGTAAAATTCTAAAAACATGTACCTGGGCTACGCTGGTCACTTCCTGCATCGAGGGCCGGCCTTCAGCAACCCGTCTCGGACCCCGCTCGCAGCATTGAACAAGGCCGGCCGCCAGAGGGCATGAGGTCACGGCTCACCTACATAGCTGCTGCCCAGTCAGGAAAGTTTTCTGGGCACTGCAAACCACTCCGGTTCCTGGTTCAATCATGAGCCTAAATGTTTGCCGCCAGCTGAGGATACAACAAACTTCTAATTCAACTGCGGCGGGTGGGCAACTGCAGCATGACTCACTGCCTATCACACTGGGCACTAGCCGACTCCTCCCACGTGATTGGTGAAATGGCCGCTCAGTGAACTCAATCCTAATGACTGTCTGTTACAGTGTCGACAGTAGCAGGTTCCCTCGAGCTCAGGCAGCCCCCAAGCCTCTTGAGGCCAGCATAGAGCGAGTGCTTCCGCTCAGAACTTTTATTCTGCACTTTGTTCACAGTAAAAAATGGTGGGATAGCAGCTAGCTTCTTGGGCGCTTCGAGATGCGTGACTTTGCATTTCAGTGCGGTGATGCGGATCACCACACTGAAATGCGGGAGTGTCACTCCTGATGCGTGACACTTGACAAGCCTGCCTTTGGTCCACTCAGTCACGCAGAAGAGGCCTCGGAAATGGCATCTGTTAAGTGCTTCCTCCATTTCAATGTCGGAGCGTGGACATTTGTTTTTTCACGCTTTAAAACTGAAATTGGGTGGTGTGTTTCGGGGGCAAGGGAGAGCCTAGCTAAAGCTCTGGCTTGGATCTCCGAGGCCATGCACAAGCCAAGCCCTGAAAATGTTTGCTATGTAAAACATACAACAAACATCATGTAAAATATGATCAAGTCTCTTCAAAATAAAAAAAAGTGTTATTTGACACATGGAAGCTTTGACATTAATATTTCACAATGTAGCGGTGCAGTGAAAGTACTTATTAAAAGTGATAGTTTTTAAACATAGCTTAGTCATTCCTGCCCCGTTCTCACACTGGTGAGACAGTTGTCACGTGGACCCTGTATGTGACCCAGATTATTACAGAGCAATATTAGTCTAGTAAATCAAACACAATAGGTTTGTGTATAGCTGGTTTCCTGATACGTGTATTTAAATGTGCTTTCATGTGCAAATATGAAGAAAAACGAGTTTTGGTGAAATGTAATATTTGCCCAAGCACTCACAATTGAAATGGTAAAGCTGCAATTTTTTCAGGTGTTATGTTTTCACTTTGTACAAATCAGCCACTACATGGCTATCTATTTGACTCTCCTGTTAATCCTTTGTTTTACCTCTTTGTGCCGTTGTCTGCTGGTTTTATATAGTGTGAACTTTATCTGGAGCACTTTATATGAACACCAGTTACATTATACAAGGTCACATTAATTACTTTTAGGCACTTGAGATTTGCCCTAGAATCACAGGAGGTTGAGCCAACTCCGAGACTCGAACCTAGCTTGTTCATTCCAATTTTGGATGCTCTCACTGTAACACCACATCCTGGATAGATTGAGGGTGGCAGGCAGAGGTACATGAAGGCTCGGCTCATTATAACCTTGATGTCCTATTTCTTACAGAAACTTGGACACAGGCAGACAGAAGTAGAGTTGGGCTTAGCCTGCCCTCCAGGATATAAAATTTGTCATAAACCCAGGCTGGATGGGAGAGGGGAAGGAGTAAGATTTATCTATAAGGATACTTGGAATGTCACCTCAATCTGTGTAGAGGATGTGCTGGGGGTTGAATCACTTGGGTTCTCACTTAAGGATCCTAGTGGTGTTTTATGCACTGGCTTACTTTGTTATAGACCACAAGGTGGAACTGCTCATGGTTCTCAAGAATTGATTGATGCGATCTACAACTTCTCGCACTCTCATTCCAAGCTATTGATCCTTGGAGATTGTAATCTCTGGGAGAATGGTACCCATAACACAACTTTTAAAGAGCTTTGTCAAGCCTGTGAGAATGTTAACCTTCAACAGTTGGTGCTAGTCCCACTCATCAGAAGGCCCATGTGCTGGATTTTGTTTTTTTCTGGTGAAAAAGATGCAGTTGCTAAGGAGATACTTCCTCTAAGCTGGACAGACCACTTTTTTGTTCTTTTTTTCCTTAACAGTAGCTAACTGTCAAAACAAGCTGCCTGTACGACCGTCACACCAACTAGTAGAGAATGGTCTAAAATACGAAAATTAGTGGATCTTCCCCGACCTGTTGATGATGGATTCGCTATCCATGATTCAGTGGAAAAGAACTATCTGAATTTGTGTCTCATCAAATCACTAATTCTCTAGATCAGCTAGCTCCCTTGAGGAAAGCTAAAAGTTGTAAAAAGCCATCTGTTCCTTGGTATAATGAAGAGCTAAGGTTATTGAAGACTAGCTGCAAACAAGCAGAAAGGAAATGGAGGAGGAACTATTTAGAGGCAGATAAAGTAACCTTAAAAAATCTACTTTATATTTATAAAGAGTCGATAGACAAAGCCAAGGCTAAATATCTTGAGTAAACCATTCTACATTCCGCTAATAAATCTCAAACTTTATTTAGCCTAGTAAGACATTTCCAATCCACACTGCGCATAATCTAAAATCCTGGCATCACAAGAACTGTGTGATGATTTAGCAGTCTTTTTCGATGAAAAAATTAATAAAACTTTAACTGGGCTAAAATCCTCCATGGATGATGCGCACCAGCACATTGGTAATGCTACTCCAATAAATTGTAGTATAACTGATAGTGAACATGTGTTATTTTTGGATCCATTCCAGGTTCCCTCGCGAGGAATTTAATGCAATTGCAGCTGGCATCTCCCAGGCTCCCCCATGGACCCACTTCCACATAAGTTTTGGAAACTGTTTGGTGGTGAACTCTTTCCTCATCTTTATCAAATTTGTTGTCAATCCCTAATTAATGGTGTAGTACCGGACTGCTGGAAAAAGGCAGTTGTCTCTACCCTGCTAAAAAAGGCTACACTGGATCCCCAGTGTCCCTCTAATTACAGACCCATTTCCTTGCTACCATATCAGATTAAGATCTTGGAGAGGGTAGTGCGTAAATCTTTCAAAATTCACTGAGGACAATGAGCTGCTGAATGAAGTCCAATTTGGGTTTCACCATGCACATAGGACAGAGACTGCCCTGGTGGCAGTCTTGGATGACCTGAAAATGCAGGCTGACAGTGGTCAGACAGCTTTTTTAGTGCTGCTTGACATGTCGGCCACGTTCGATACGGTTAACCACCGGATCCTGATTAAGAGATTGGAGGAGCTGGGTGTTGTGGGCAGGGCTCGGGACTGGCTGCAGTCTTATCTTTCTAATGGGCAGCAGGCAGTGACCCTGTCGCCATTTACTTCTCAGAACAGCGATGTTAAACATGGGGTTGCACAAGGCTCGGCTATCAGCCCAATTTTGTTTAATCTCTACCTTCGCCCACTTATTGTCCTGATAAAACACCCGCTCGTCTTCTCTGTTGAGGGCAATAAAGTAGTGCCTTTAGAAAAATTTCACGACTGTATGCACAGAACAGCTGAATGGCTGAGAGAGTATTCATTGCAATTCAATGGGGGAAAAAACCGAAGTGCTGTGCTGTACTGCAGGTAAAATTATGCGGCCTCTCCCAGTAGATTTCTGGCCAGGCCAGGTTAATAACTCCTTATTGCCCGCTAAGACGTTGCGCAACTTAGGAGTGATGTTAGACAGTAATTTACTACTGGACTCCCAGGTAAATAAAACTGTGAACACCTGTCTATCTCTGCTTCAAGCTCTTCGGAAGATACTCCAGTTTTTACCTACTTCAGCTACACCTCAAGTGGTGCGGAGAATCGTTCTAAGCAGAGTGGATTATTGCAATGCACTCCTTTTGGGTGCCCCAGCTTCTTTGATAAAAAAACTACAGAGAGTACAGACTATGGCAGCTAAGCTGGCGCTAAATGGGCCACGCAGAGCCTCTGCCTCACTCGCCTTAAAGGATTTACATTTGCTGCCCATTGCCCAAAGAGTCCAATGTAAGGCACTGTGCATTGTCTACAGGGCAGCACACAAAATTGGGCCAAAATTGTTGCACAGGAAATTCATTGGTACTCTCCTGTTAGACACCTGCGCTCTTCCTCAGTGTTGGACCTGGGGTCTCCAGATCACATAGGGTAGCTTGGCACAGAATAGGAAGGTCAAACCAAAAGGCAAAAGTGTAAAACTTGCATCACACCCTACAGTAATTCAGCGTCCGTCCATTCAAAAACAACGCTACACCAATTTTAGGAAAAAATGGGCTGTTTTATAAAAATAATTCTGTTTACTCTTACTTATCTCATCGGATTGTTTTGACACTTTTCACATTAAACATTTTCCTTTTTCTAATGACTTTCAGCTATACATTGTTTCTCAACTCAAGGGGTTCAGTACAGCATTAAGGTTTCTATAAAACCTTCCTTTGGTTAACTGACTTGGTATGATATGAAGCAGAGTCTGTCACCTACAACGGGAAGTAATGACAAGATTATCCACAGGGATCCAGTTGATAAGTTAAATACTACAATCTGATTCACCAAAGTACATCAAGTTATTGACACTGGGAACTGAGTATTCTTCCCCTTCCACCTCTGTAGAAGAAAAGGTTAAGCAACAAACCCAGTCAACATTGGCATTAAAAGTGTTCCATTGGCTTCTTTTGCTTTGTCAACCCCCTTTTGCTTTTCTTGACCCCTTATAGCCCGAGTCCTGGTGACTTCCTGGACCCAATCTACCCGATTCCGCCAACTCCGTGCTTCCAGTACAAAAAACGGGGGGCGGGTCTCCCCTCCAGGTCCCTCGGATGTCAATCCCCGGACCCACAGCAATCCCCCTACTCCCTCCTTACTTGTACCAACACGGTTTCAGTTACTTTCACCGTCACTGCGCAATTGCAGCTACCCGGCACTCGCCACAGGACTCTCTCATCCAGCGGCGCATACCTCGATGGCCAGGCCGAATGTCAGCCATGCCGGCACTGAGGGGAGACCGCCCTGGATTAGTGGTGCTGCCGGTTTGTCCTCCGTCGAGCTCTCACTCGCGTCGTCTTCCTCAACCCCCCAGCAGATCGCGCCACTGGGCAGGAGCGGGGAAGCAGTGGCCCCAGACGGTTGCCGCCCCCTCTCCACGGGCGATCGGCAACACACCTCCAGTCCTGCGCGCCGGCAGACACTTCCCAGCTAATACTCCGCCCCTTCTTCCAGACGAAGGAACACCGCACTGAGCCTGCGCGGAGTCGCGCCACCTCAGCCTCAAGCTGGCTCCTGCTCCATCACGCTACCTCATCCGCCCACAGCGGCACCTTCTCCCACAGCCAAACCCGGATGGAGATAAGGGAGCCGCACACCAGCAGTGGCGAACCTCCCCAACCGGATCCCCCCCGAGCAGAGAAGGGATTTCCCCGCGACGCTTCCGTGTGCCGGTAAGGGTTCCCGGTGGGCCTGGCACAGGCAGCAGGTGGACGCAAGGAGGAAGGGAGGGGGCAGAAGGGACAGATAACTCCCTCGATTCTTCCGATAGCCTTGCAGTATCTCTCAGGAATTTTGCCAGTTCACCAAGGCTGGTCCGCAGGGCTGACTTCCACTCCCCTCCTCAAAGTCTCTCAAACCCACCCCAATCTTTGGGTCGGACCTTTTTACTCAAGCAGATTTCCTGTCCAAGCTCAACAGGTCTGTAGTCCAACTAAGTTAGGTCTGCAGGGAAAGGGAGGGGCTGGTGAATCAGTAAGGAGGCAACCCTTAAAAAGAAGTCCACCCTCTGATTGTCCTACCCCACCGAGCGCCACAGCCTGCACTCCAGCTGACCCTTACTGAATGGCACCTCTAAAATGGCCGCCCTGGTACTGACCCTTCTATAGGTTAACCCCAGGCTTCCGGAACCTGCTAGAAGGTTCTGGAGTTTTCCTGTATTGTTCTATGGGTCCATTCCCTGAGGTAAACCGTTATGGCAGTTACTAGCCACCATTTTGTGTGACGGAGTTTCCACCATTTTTAAGAGTCACCTAGGACTAAAAAAACTATAGGGTCAAGGAGTACCTAACCCCTAGGACAGCACCTAAAAAAATTCAGTGGACATAAAAATGAAAGGAATTGTGAGGCAGAAAGGGGACAAAAATAAATAAATAATGGGAGGGACCACCCAAAGGGCTGACAGGTCTAACACTCAGCTAATCTGGTTTGTGTTCCCTATGTCAACAAAGCTCGAATGGGTGGCAGATCCTTTAGCTTTACAGCATACAGACTTTGGAGTGCTTGGCCTCCGTAGCTTAGACAATTGAACACCTTGTCACGCTTCAGGAAGGAACTGAAAACAAGACTGTTTCCTAGAGATTAGATCCTTGGCTATCTTGGTTAGATACACACAGTGGCTGACTGGTAATCTAAGCGGAAGGATACCCTTGGGGTGGCAGATGCGCTATACAAGTGTGCCTTACATTACATTACATTATGAACTCGTAAGTTCCAACAGGATCTCGGGTTGAGACCCAGGCTTCAGGCTTAGCCCAGATCAAGCTTTCGGTGTTAGTCTTCGTTGTGCAAAATGTCAAGGCTTAGGTATGCTAACAGGGACCACCTTTACCTTGTACTAACTACTGTTATAATCTGCTTGGAATCCTGGTGCAGGTGCTACAGCCTAGCCTGCTGGAATTTATAAGAGTCAGGCTGTTGAGTATTTACATCAGCACTTCGTCTCAAATAATACTCTAGACGCACTGTATGCCTGCTTGGAAGAGGATATGAGGAAAATCTTGGGCTTGTAGGCTACCTGCCGAATTTACAAAAATTGGGCTCACATGAACGAACCCTTGGCCCATCTGGATGAAAATTCCCGGAACCCGGCCTGGTCCGAACGCGCGCCAGATGGAATAATAGCCCTGGTTAAACTGTTAAAATTGCATTCAGAAAATTACTTGTATCTGTACCAAGAGTGGAAAAGGCACGGTCCAAATTATCATCTTGAGGTTTAGGATGCGATGCTGCAGGCATTACCGCATTTGGTATGACCTCTTCTTGACCTTCGTTGGAGTCATGCTGTTGAAGCGCTGAACCTGGCTATCAAAGAACGATGAATGATCTATGCCCTCTCCTTCTTAGGTCTGGCGACCTTTGCGCGCATCGAGCGGAGCGAGAATTCATGTCGGCAAAACACAAGTCAAACCAAAGGGCTTTCAGCCCCGCGGTTTTCTTGCAGTTCGCGTGTACATGCACGCGCATCTATTCCCAGGCTCTCCCGCCCCCATCCGGCATCAGGCTTCTCCTCCCCTAGCAGCACTCCTCCCACACCAGCACCTCCCCCCTCCCACACCAGCACCTCCCCCCTCCCACACCAGCACCTCCCCTCTCTCACACCAGCACCTCCCCTCTCTCTCCCCGCAAACACAGCCTCCCACACCAGCACCTCCCCCCTCCCACACCAGCACCTCCCCTCTCCCACACCAGCACCTCCCCTCTCCCTCCCCGCAAACACAGCCTTGCCCTAGCAGCACTCCTCCCACACCAGCACCTCCCCCCTCCCACACCAGCACATCCCCCCTCCCACACCAGCACATCCCCCCTCCCACACCAGCACACCCCCTCTCTCTCCCCGCAAACTATTGCATGAAATCTGCGTGATTCACTTTGGAGTCTCACCCTGGTAGACATTGTGTGTGTGTGTTGGTGCCTCTTTAGAGGGGATTCAAGAGGAGCAATTTCCTGCAGTCTGGGGGTAGCGCTGGGCAGGAAGCAAATCCTAAAAACACAGAAGTGGGCTGCTAAGCAAGTTAGCCAGTTTGCAAGTAATATCACGGCGCGTTACATCGCACATGCTAAACCATGTAACATGCAGATGACGTATTTTTAAACAGTGCTCCAGCATAACTGTCCACGTGAGGGTTTAGGATGACTGCAATACGAAGAAATTAAAAAAAAGAAACCGGCCATCGTGTCACTCTTATCCATGCATACCTGACTTGCGCACCATCCCATTTTTGGGAGGAAGTTTGATATGACCAAGGGACAGCTCAAGACAGTGCTATGTGGCAACGGGTGCCAGGGATCTTTGGCGGACATTGGCCAAACTCCTGCAGTTGGGTGGGGACCGATAAGACACCCTTCAATCTAGTCCATACCGTCTTGCGTGCATTGAAGCATCTATTTTTAGGAGAGATTGTGCGATGTCTCTTTACCTCACCTCACAACCTGCACTTCATGAACAGATGAAGTTAAACTTGTTTTTAATTTCAAGTAGTACTTGGCAGGGAGTAAACATTTAAAGTGCGTCAACGAATTAATGACTACAGGTGGTTGCCAGATGCCTTTTAGCCATTCCCTGCATTTGAGCGAATCTCCGGTGCGTGTTAACTCTCTGTGGTGCACAAGGGCGCTGTAGGGAGGGCAGAAGCGGTGGGGTGGGGGAGGGGAGCTGCAGTGACAGTGGAGTCGCAGTTCGGGTTGCTCTCTCTAGCCAGTGGCGTATGCATGCTCCAGTATCTGCACCATTCTGTTTTTTTTTATCTCTGACCTATATAAGATGCTATTATCGCTCGCAAGCCCACTATCACCCACGCAACACCACACTCACCCAAGCAACGCCACTCGCCCACGCAACCCCACTCACCCACGCAACCCCACTCACCCACGCAACCCCACTCGCCCACGCAACGCCACTCACCCACGCAACGCCACTCACCCACGCAACGCCACTCACCCACGCAACGCCACTCACCCACGCAACGCCACTCACGTTGCCAATAGGTCTCGCAGTAGGAAAGTTGGAGCCATTACAATTGCAAATAACAATGCCTTTTATTTTTTTTTCATTTTAAAAACATAAAGGGCTTTGTCATTTACAAAACCAATAGCTCCAACTTTCCTACTGCGAGACCTATTGGCAACGCCAGTGCTTGTTATTTTTAGGTTTCGCCTATTACCATTCGCTTGCGAATGGAATAGGCGAAAATTCAAGGGCTTGATCGACTAGTGAAACCACTGCAGTTTCTTTACAGTGCATGTGAGGTCACGTGACCACAAAAGCGGGTCACGTGACCGCACGAGCATCTCCCTAATCCGCCTGCCTCCCCTCGCTCGCATTCACGCCCCCCCACCAGGCTCTCCCGCCCCATCAGGCTTCCCTCCTAATCCGCCTGCCTCCCCTCGCGCATTCACCCCCCCCCCCCAGGCTCTCCCGCCCCCATCCGGCTTCCCTCCTAATATATCTGCCTCCCCTCGCTCGCATTCCCGCCCCAGGCTCTCCCGCCGTGGAAAATAAAACCTGAAAACTTTACTTTTTTCTTTGTTCACACTTCATAGACTGGCCCTGCTATTCATTTTGTAATTCATGTCCTTATTACTTTGACAGACGCCAGCTGCTGACCTACCGTTTCAGATGCTCCTCCTGCCTTCTCCCCCTGACCTCATGCTGTGTTGGCTTTCCACTTAATAAACAAGTGAATACTGCAACCTCTTCTCCGTTAGTTCTTTACAATCCGCTCAGAGCGTCCCTGCGAGGCCTCCATGTCAAGTTCCCTGCAGCCTCCCCCTCCACCCCCCCCACACGTTTGTAGTGCTGGAGGAAATGCTTTGTGACCCCATTTATGCAGCCTGAGTGACAAACTCCCTCATTGGAATTTTATCGGACGTTCCCGATTTCCCTGCGTTTGGAAAATATACTGTTGTGTTTGAGGATGTCTTTCGCTTTATCTCCGTGATTTATTTACGACCTAGTCTTATTTTTCGGATATGAGAACATTAAGATTTACTTTTCGTCACTTTAAAACCAAAGCTCCCTTTAATCGTTTGGAATATTGGCATTTAATGCGACACAGTGAGAATAATCCCTAGCCGTTCTCCTCCCCTGCACTGTCCCCCCCCCAGCATCTGCGCTGTAATCTCACACCAACCTCTGGCTACCTCCCCATAGCCACTGAACCTCTGCAGCCCCGTCTCCCGCCGGCTTCCAACTGGCCTCCAATTTATCCCAAGATCGTATTGGCAGCAGGATCTCGTGTGTGTAAGGAATATCTTAACGCATGGACACGCAGTTGCCCCGGGGCGCGTGGGCCAGACATGCGATGTCGCCCTTCCCTCCTGTTATGTATCCACAAGCACTATGGGAGTCTGTGGGCAGCAGTTTGGACTGTGTTGATGCATATTTAGAAAGCCTGTTGCTCCCTGACTTTGCTGCTGTAGGTGAGCAGTCCCAAGTCCATTTAACCCACTATCTGCTATATTTCAGCAACTAAAAGCTACACATTTCCTGTGAGGAACAGAGACCACTGAGCGGAAACCGATTATACTGATGAATGCACCTCACTTTTATTTGTAAAATAGTTTTTTCCTGCCCTTGTTATATTTGAGAGGTTAGGGCCTGGATCCCCCATCCACCCCCTCCCCCCACATTACCTTGAATTCGGACCGTTTACACCATGTTAATTGCACTCCCGCCCCCATCCGGCTTCCCTCCGGCCTCTCTCCAGGCCATGTTCCCTCCCCTGCCAGAGTCCACCCCGCCCCTAATTTATCTCACATCAAAGCCCCCAGGACCCCCTCCCCCGCTCCTGATCATCTCAGACCCCCACCAACCCCCCCAATCCCCCGTCATCCACATCCTCGCGTTGCAGCTCTCTCGTCCCGGGCTGCTCGCCCTCTCCTTCGGTCCTTGCAGACCCCCTTACTGTCCGCCACATCCCCTCATCCCGACCACCACAGAACTCCGCCGTTTCTTCATGGACCCTTCAAAACACCAGATGCCATTGCCCTATAACCCTAGGAAACTACCCAGATCCCCCTCTAACTACTCAGACTCAGTCATAACCCTTCCCCTCAGCCCTCGCTCACCCCGCCAGACCTCCAGCTCACGGCGCCCCCCCTGCAGACTCCTGCAGTACCGTATTTTCCGGCGTATAAGACGACCCGGCGTATAAGACGACCCCCTACTTTCATTGACAGACTGTAGGTTTCATGCTATATTCGCCGTATAAGACGACCCCCCACTTCCTAACGTCCTACAGTCCCCTTTCTATCTCCATGGACTGAGATCATGTGGTACTGACGCTCCTCTCCTTCCGATGAGCGTAAGAATTACGGAAGGAGAGAGAGATCAGCACACGTAAAGGAGCGCCTCGTCTGCCTGGGGGATGTGCAGCTGCAGTCTAGGTAGGGCTCACGGCGCCATTTGTTTTAGTTTAAACCTTGGGGGGATGTGCAGCTGCAGTCTAGGTAGGGCTCACGGCGCCATTTGTTTTACTTTAAACCTTGCGCAGCGTTTGAGTTGCCTCTGGCTGGCGACGGGCTGTAACTGTACAAGTAATTTATTTTCAAGACCGCCGACGGGCTGATATTGTGTTGTTGCACAGTGCAACCATCGCCTACGTTCTTTGTTGTTGTGCTGGAGTTCCCTAAGCGCCACCATTTTCAACTGAGGAGCGGTCTGACACCTTCGGGTGAAGTCCGCGCTATGTGAAATAAACCGCCAATTTTTGTATCCGGCGTATAAGACGACCCCCGACTTCCCAGAAAATTTTAAGGGGTTAAAAGGTCGTCTTATACGCCGGAAAATACGGTATCTTAAAAACCCCCTCTGCGCATCAAGGAACACTACGTTTCATTGCCAATACTACACCTGCCGTAGAGCCGATTAATTGTAAATAGAATGTTCCTCCCGCACTGGCGGTGCTCCTAATAACGATGCAATCTTATTTGACAAATCATTAATAAAAACAGTTTTCCTCCCAATACACAAATATTTAGTGTAAATTTAGTCCGCCGGTGAGTCAGCCCGGATCGGCTGCCCTCCCACCACCTGTGTGTCTGGCACTGACCCGGGCGTAGACTGTGGTCGAGGTGCAGTAACAACGCACGGGCAGAACCACGCACGATCACCCTCTTCTCCGCATAGGAAACTTCATTGCCACGGCACAGCCTCCCCTGTCCGGATATGGATGATGGAGCGTGAAGCCACCATTGTGGTCATATCATTTAATCTGTTTAGGTGTTATTGCAAAGGGGCGCATAACCTGCGGCTGTTCGTGAATATTTTTTAGGCTTTATTGTATTTATTGTAATTATTTAGAGTTGTTCTCCATTTATTTGTTTTTTAACACAAATTATTTTGATTGCGACCCCACTTATGCAGCCTGAGTGACAAACTCCCTCATTGGAATTTCATCGGGCGTTCCCGATTTCCCTGCGTTTGGAAAATATACTGCTGTGTTTGAGGATGTCTTTTGCTTTATCTCCGTGATTTATTTACGACCTAGTCTTATTTTTCGGATATGAGAACATTAAGATTTAATTTTCGTCACTTTAAAACCAAAGCTCCCTTTAATCGTTTGGAATATTGGCATTTAATGCGACACAGTGAGAATAATCCCTAGCCGTTCTCCTCCCCTGCACTGTCCCCCCCAGCATCTGCGCTGTAATCTCACACCAACCTCTGGCTACCTCCCCATAGCCACTGAACCTCCACAGCCCAGTCTCCCGCCGGCTTATAACTGGCCCCCAATTTATCCCAAGATCGTATTGGCAGCAGGATCTCGTGTGTGTAAGGAATATCTTAACGCATGGACACGCAGTTGCCCCGGGGCGCGTGGGCCAGACATGCGATGTCGCCCTTCCCTCCCATTGTTTTGTATCCACAAGCACTATGGGAGTCTGTGGGCAGCAGTTTGGACTGTGTTGATGCATATTTAGAAAGCCTGTTGCTCCCTGACTTTGCTGCTGTAGGTGAGCAGTCCCAAGTCCATTTAACCCACTATCTGCTATATTTCAGCAACTAAAAGCTACACATTTCCTGTGAGGAACAGAGACCACAGAGCGGAAACAGATTATACTGATGAATGCACATCACTTTTATTTGTAAAATGTTTTTTTCCTGCCCTTGTTACATCTAAGAGGTTAGGGCCTGGATCCCCCATCCACCCCCTCCCCCCACATTACCTTGAATTCGGACCGTTTACACCATGTTAATTGCACGCAGGTGTTTATTGATAGGGTGACAGAGGCAGGCAGGCCTATTACATGTACTCCTGTGACAGCTTTTCAGTACTGCTGCGCTGCACTCCGCCCCCTTCATGTCTCTTCTTGACTCAGCACTGCTTGATTCTGGGCTAGTCACTTTATGCGCCAAGCTGGGGTTCTTATAGCTCGTCCCCACTCACACGTGATGTGCAAATCTGCTCTACACCATGCCCATGCAGACAGCACCCTCCCAGAAAGTAATCCCCTGAAGGGTCTTTTTTAAAGCTGCAGGTTTCAAAATCATTCCCAGGAATGACGTGAAATGATATTGCTTTATAAAGCGCACTAAAACCCAAGATACCTATGCGCTATTGCGAGACAGACTAATCTACAGAGTCAAACCAACCAAGAAGTAAGGGAACTGTAGTGAGAAAACCAAGTTTCCAGATGCGTTTTAAGGGAGTCCTGCTTCAGAATTGTGAGTGGGCTCTGCCTTTCACCCTTCTGAAGTAGATAAAGCAAGCAGCATGCATTAGAGCCACACCTCCCTCATTCACTGATCTGATTGTTCCCAAACCAGGTTTCTTTCGCTTTGCCAACACACGCCACAATGTTTGGAGCAGGTCTTCGAACCGCATGCACAGAAGACCTCTCTCCCATCCGTCCAGTACATTACAGATGGGACACAATATTTCACGTCCCTTCAGCACCATCTCGCACCCTCTCATACCCTCACCCCCTCACCCTCACACCCCCTCACCCCCCCACCCCCCTCTCCCCACTCACACCCCCTACCCCTCACTCCCCCGTCACCCTCCCACACCCTCACAACCCCACACCCTCCTCCTCACACCCCCACACCCCTCACCCTCACACGCCCTCACCCTCACA
This sequence comes from Lissotriton vulgaris, assembly GCF_964263255.1. Taxonomy (NCBI): domain Eukaryota; kingdom Metazoa; phylum Chordata; class Amphibia; order Caudata; family Salamandridae; genus Lissotriton; species Lissotriton vulgaris. The sequence continues at coordinate 113,451,364 of NC_141699.1, forward strand.
ATCCCTCACCCCCCACTCCCCTCACATCCCCTCAGCCTCACACACCCTCACTCCCCCTCACCTTCACACCCCCTTACTGTCCGCCACATCCCCTCACCCCGACCACCACAGAACTCCGCCGTTTCTTCATGGACCCTTCAAAACACCAGATGCCATCGCCCTATCACCCTAGGAAACTACCCAGATCCCCCTCTAACTACCCAGACTCAGTCATAACCCTTCCCATCAGCCCTCGCTCTCCCCACCACACCTCCAGCTCACGGCGCCCCCCCTGCAGACTCCTGCAGTATCTTAAAACCCCCCTCCGCGCATGAACCGAGACCCGATGAGGCTCCGCTCCAGCCTGCCCTCTTACATCCGCCTCCTCTCCCCCTCAGCGATTGGCGCGCTTCAGGCGCTACACAAATGGTTAACCTACATATCTTCTCAGAACCCATCAGATCTTTTCCGATCCACTCAGCTCCTCCATACTCCCCCTGTCCGCTCTCTTACAGACTCCTCAGGATAAGTCTATCTACAAACCCTCTCAGGCTCCTTCAAACCAGCTCCAGTCTCACAGACGCCACACACCGCAGAGCGCTCAGGTCTCTGAATCCATAGACCAGTCACGCAAACCTCCTCTCCTAAGACGCTTCGGACAGTCTTAACGTGGACGCCAGACCCCCTCAAACCATATCCACTATACAAACCATGCCCCAGACCCCCTCAAACCATATCCACTATACAAACCTCTCCCCAGACCCCCTCAAACCATATCCACCATACAAACCTCTCCCCAGACCCCCTCAAACCATATCCACTATACAAACCCCGCCCCAGACCCCCTCAAACCATATCCGCTATCATAAACTCCATACATCTCAGACCCCCTCACTCTTCAGCCCCCTCCAGACTCTCATGCGTCACAGCTCTCTCTCAGACCCCCTCACCCCACAGAGTCCTAGGCCCTTCCGACTACAAATCCATCTTCGAACCCTCAGAAGTACTTAAACCCATGCCCTCGGGCACTCTTGATCTGCACCCCACCCCGTGTACACCTCCACAGACACCCCGAGCTCTCCTTCCCTCCACTCTGCCGGCCGCCCCGGGGCTGGGATCGGGTCATGAGTTCTGCTCCCTCGGAGTCCCCCCTTCACAATCCTGTAACCCCTGTTATTGACGCTAATTACACATTGGATTACATATGTGGCAGCAACAGCACAACACTTTCTTTCCCTTGTATCGCAGCGTAAACTTTTTCGTGCACTTGAGGGGACTCTGTACCATCGGATGGTTCTCTAGTTTCGGAATTCAACACATGATAAATGGCACCTATCACAGGTTTTCAATTTCCAAATGGGGGATAGCATGCACATTTGGTGCTTTGGACACCAGAATCTGTATGTCCTGGGGGTAAACGACTTTTTCATTTACAATGACATTACTTGATTAATGCTTCACGAAGGGAAAAAAAAACCAATACATTTAAGTATTTAAGTATTAATTATTTAAAAAAATGAAAAGCCATTGTTAATTGTAATATCAATACATCTAAGTCACGTCAATACAAAACATGTGACATTACAAATACTAAAAGTGTCACATATGCTAAAGTATTGGCATTGTCAATAACAATATATAAATATAAAATGTCATTTACAAAACCAATAGCTCCAACTTTCCAAATGCGAAACCTATTGGCAACGCCAGTGCTTGTTGCTATTAGAGGATTTTAAAGAATAAAGTGATGGCTATATAGCTCTCTGACAAGATTTGAGACGACCTTGTATTTTCTTCTTGTACCCTTGCCATTCACATTTTTTCCTCACGTTTATTTAAGGCTTTTGGGTTAATCTTTTAACAGTCTTGACTGGCATTGATGTTGTGGTCAGATCCCAGGCACCAGAGGCAGGTTTCATGAGGATCATAAGACATCTAACCCTTGCAGTATTTACATGGTTTGAAACCTGATTGAAACAAAGCTTCACCAAGAACAATATTTTCAAGAAAATGTCAAACAATAACACGTCCCCTGGGGAGTGTTGAAGAGCTTGAATGTGTGGAATAAAAGGACGCTGGTTGATGCGCTTTATAACGCCATTGACTTTTTGTGATGCCGCTGTTGTAGCAGGTACCCCCCCCTCCCCCCGCAGTAAAAAGTTGTTGAAAAGTTTACAGTCCAAGTTGGTGCGTGGGATATTGAAAAGGTCCGGATTCTCCAGGTAGATGTATCCGTCAGAACGGATTTTTTTTCCCCTTCCTTTCTATTGAATGAGCCTCCTACTTTGTCCTCTGCTAGCCTTAGTGTGACTGTAGTCAACTGTTACCTGCCTGGCTTGCTCTCTGTTGTATTTTTGCAAGCTGTCCACATCTCACTTCGGAGATCACTACTTCTCTTCCTTTGCATACACAAACACCCCACAATCTAAACACAACTAACCTCCTCTAGCCTTCGTACTCATCCCTCCAACCATTTCTGTGTATTCGCACTAAGGATCACACTGAACTCGTATTAACCTAATCTACCTCACAGAAAGTGGACAAAATGAGTGTAATATTTTCCCTTGAGCACAAGACCTAGCCAAGCAATCAGTAGCCACTGACTTGACTTAACTCACCTTGGATTTCCGTGGTAGCGTGCTACCCCCCATAATATGCATAAAACCTCAACAGAGTTAGTAAGCACCACATAAATGCAATTTAAATACAATTAATGAATAAGTGTCGATAACCATATAGAGTATCTAAGTTCTGAAAGCCGATACAAAATAATGGGGTGACCCAAAACAATCCGAAAAGGACCTGGTTAAAGTGTGATGCAGAAAACAGTGGTCCTAACGGACGTCAAGGATAGACATTCAACTCAGTTAAACTATCCCAATTCAATATTCAATTAATCCAAAGAGCAGAAAGAGGGAAATGTTTTATGAAAAAACACAGATAAAAGAACATTGAAATATAACAAAACATCACACAAAATGCTATATAGTCTAATGCATGAAATTTAATTTATATTGATAATTGACAATATTCATATACTTTTTATACATCGGTCGCGCCAGTAACCATAAGTTTGCTCAGGAAAAGTGCTTGTGCCTGACTTAAACACAAAAGAAAAGAAAAAAGGGGGAAAAAACCATAGCATATACGGACTTATTTCAACATAGCCTGTATGTGAATATTTTTATACAATCAAAATAGATTTCCACTATAACAAGGTCATTTTATTCAATAAATGTTCCCTCTTTGTGTCCAACTTACCCAGTCCAGAAAAATGTTGACATTTCGACCTGACAAGGGGGAAAAGGGCCCCTTAGAGCCTCAAAGCGAGTCTTCTTGGATCTTAAATTGGGGTAGTTTAATTTAATTGGTCTATCCTTGATGTTCGTTAGGACCACTGTTTAATGTGTCGTAAATTCTGAAAGTGACATGAGACCGTACAAAGGGTAGGAATTGTCTGTGCAAATGTATGCAACATAACTGATATTACAAATGTATGATGCTCTGTTCGTGGCTTTATTTCGGTTTTTTACAGAGCAATGCATGTGGTTTCAAATTGGGAAAGCAGACATGCAAAGCTCAGTTAAAACTATAATTGGCTCAAAACTTAACATTCCATTCGCAGATGGAGATTAAGGTAAGTAAATGTTGTGGGCCTGATTGTTACTGTAGGTACAGTGAGATGTCTGACTATTGCGTGGCGTACATGAATAGCACGTGAGTGACTATCGACCACAATAAATCTTGTCGCCGTAATATAATTGATAAGTGGAATGAAAACCGTGAGTAAAACGAGCCTGTGGTTCTACAAAACCAGAGTTACATCAGCTGCAGTTCACTGCATGCTAAATTCTTGAAGTAATTAAAATGTTCCTTTGTTCTGACCAATAGCAGAATCCTTGCTTTCTCATCTTCATTCTCTGTACCTGTAAAATTGGGTCACTGGAGATTGTTGATGATCTGTTTACAAATACATTGGATACTGTAACTCTTTTGAGAGAGTCACATAATTGTATGGGCTCCTACGGACATCACTTATAATCTCAAATTCAGAAATGTTGTAATGCGTTAGTACTAATTTCGACATTAGGTCAGTTCAAGACGTTCTCCCTGTAGCTAGTGTCCTTTCCCAGGCATTTGTAGTAGTTGAACATGTGTGAAATCTTCAAATAAAGCAGTGTTAAAACGTCGAACTGGCTTGTCTGTTTTTATGCTGTAGCTGAACACAAAAACTAAAATCTCATGCTGCTGATGTTACAGTGATGTTTACAAGCACTGATCAATATTTTGCATACGTTTGAGAGCGGATTCTTGTTAAAGGTGAGGGTATAGTTATTTCAGTTTGTGTCCGCTTCTTTTGACTTTATGGTTTATAGGAGTGATATGAACAGTTGTAGGTGTATAAATTCCTTACAGAAGTCTGCAAATTGTCCTGTACACGTTACGCGTTTCTCCCATGCCACCTGTCATAGCCTCCAGCATATTCTTAAAATAAGGAGATGATGGGAGGAGCGCGGAAACTTTTCAGACTTTCTTCCCCAGTCACAGATCTGGGTTGAATCCATCATGGTTCTTTAGTTCACTTTGCCACCCAGCTCAGACCCAGTCATCTGCAACTGCGCCTCATGGGAACAGTCCAGACCAAACTGCCAAGCCAGGTCTTCACTGTACTGGAAACAAGCATCCTGGGACCAGTTTCGTGGTAACACCCCTCATCATCCAGGCTAGCGAGAATCCAGTGGCACAGTGAGCAAGGGACCCACGTCTGGGCATACCCTGCCAACTTAGGACGAACAAATCAAACCCATGCTGGCTCAGCTGCTACAAAATTATTACAAAATAAGGACTATAAAAATAAATATTAACCACTTCTTTTTAAACTAAATGCATATGTGGTATTAAATGTTTAGCTTAATGAGTTGAGGGCCATATGCATCAACACGTTTTCCCTTAGACACATAATGGGCAAACCCCTTTGATGCATCCAGCCCTTAATTTCTAGTGCGACATGCATTCATAATGCTTTGATTTCTTTTATCTAGTTTTCAAAATGGTCCTTGATGTGTACAACAGTACATTTATGTAATACTTGACAACGCCCCATACCTAAACCGTATTTTCTAGTCCAACCCATTAGTGTAAAAGAGCTGAAGGAGAAGAAGAATTGCCACAATTTTAATTCCATCCTTTAATATGTATCTCTCTCGGCTTTTGCTTTAATAATCCATTTAAACACTCAGTCCTCGAATTTTTGTACCGTATTAGATTTCGAAACATTCAGAATGTTTTTCTTAGCAAGTGTTGAAAGCAAGTGTGAGACCTTTTTTCTTTGCAGCAGAAGGAACATATTCACTTGAAAGGTGGAGTTTAATTCAGCTTTATTTGGAATATCTGTTACTAGTGTTAAAATGAGTGGTTTTGTCCAATGGGAGGAAGATCTGTGTGGCCAGCAAAATCAACGATAAGGCTTTAGCAATGTTTTGGAGGAATTACATTTTATATATTGATCTGATATGGCACAGAAGTTTAGCTTGATTCAGAAAAAAAATGTTATTGGTCTCCTACACATATATGATCTTGGCTTGAACACATTTGTGGTTTCCTTCAATGTACGCCTAAAGGCTTTCTGTGCTTACATAGATGTTTGAAGCACAGCAGGCAGGTTATTGTCAATTAAGCATTTGTGGCCTCTTCCACCCATACTCCCTGTTAGTTACTCAGTATCGCGTATCTCTGTAATTTCTTTTGCTGTGGTATTTTTGTTTTTTACATCAATGCTGTGGAAAGTGGTTGCTGTGGCAGATACTAGTCAAGAAACTTGCAATTTTTCCCTTGACTTTTGGGCTAGATCAGTATCACAAACGTTTATTACATAATGGGTGTAGAAGTGTATATTTTGCATCATTAGAATGGGAGCATTGCTCAGAATTAGCGTTGGATCTGTGCAGTTGGTCCAGTGTTCAGGTATTTCTAAGGGGTAAACAACCAATACATGTTTGAAAGTTATGGACCATGTCATTTCTTAATCTTAATGGGAAATTATTTTTGGTATTTGTGTTTGCATTTTACAAGTCCTTGGACAATGCAGTTCATGTATACTGGTATTTTGATACCTGTATTTGAGGTGCGTGTCCACTTTCTGCCACTTGGGCAGCAGGGTTCTTTTATTGTTTCTTTTGAGCAGTGTCATCCATTGTGTTGTACAATCGGGTGCTTTCCTTACTCTTTACATAAGGAATTTAATATATCATAAACCATAATGTCATTGTGGATCTGTGGTGGTGCTAGTATTTTCTATTTTCATATGTCTTGGCTGGTTAATTACCATTTCCTGTGCATGCCCAACATTGGCCAATGTGCTCAAGCCTTTCCAAATTTTTAGGAGAACCACAGATAATGTGAACGATTAAATGTTTGTTCACTTGTACCATGCCGATAGCTTCAATATACGGCATGGCTCCCTGTCCTGTGGACGAACTTTGGACACACCTGACCCAGGCTGTAGTCGCCAGGTTTCACTTCCTACTAGGGATACTTGATGGTATTTCTAAAAGGGAGCTTGACCCAACCCTAGTTTTTGCCCAGTATTGGTTACTTCATCCTACTACGCAGCGGGCGCGACGTTTGCGCGCCGAAGGCGCGCCTAAGGCAAGCCCGTCTGCGCCCGTCCGTGACCAGCCGGGACCCGGGGCCACACACCCTGGCTCCCATAACATCCATAGCAGGACCTACAGCTCGGCGGCCTTACATAGCTTAGGTGGGATTGCCACTCCTCAGTGCTCCCACACTTTCGCTCCGTTAGAGCTACCCGCCCGATGTCCAGGGTGCAAGCACTCATTCCGCAAATCCCCGTCAGCCACAGCACTAACGTACCGTATGTACGTATTAAACTGCCGTTCCCTGCCCAAACACAGTTTACAGATTGCCATGCTGCTTGAAGAACACAAGCCAGACGTGGTATTTCTGACAGAAACATGGCTCACCGAGCACTCTGAGCCGGACGTAGTTCAAGCCTTACCTGTAGGTTATTATATCCTTAGGAAAGATAGACCGGTAGGGAGAGGTGGAGGTCTGGCGATCATTCTGAAGAACCAGTACCGATGTCGGACCACAGCAGAGACCATTCCTGAATGTGAGAGCATAGCATTCCACATAGAGTTCAACGCGAACAACACCTTCTCTGGTACCTTGATCTACCGCCCCCCGGAGCCCGTAAAAGAGTTTCATAGGACTCTTCCTGAGACCATAGCGGGAAGAATTCTGTCCGCCGCTAACTACACGATTTTAGGAGACCTTAATCTCCATTTCAATTCCCCCTCAGACAACATTGCTCAGGAACTACTAGAGGACCTGGAGGCTCTCCAACTGTCCCAACTGGTTGCTGCTCCGACCCATGAAAGGGGCAACTTACTCGACCCCATATTCAGCAACTGCACGGTTCTAACTGTTGATCAACCCACCCCCCTCCCATGGTCGGACCATTTTCTAATCCCATTCACCTGGGTCAAACACAAAACCCCCCAGCTCCCTCCCCAAGTCTCCTCTAGAAGGAATTGGTCAAAACTCCCATCGGAGGCCTGGCTACACAAACTAGACTCCACTTGCCCCTCACTCTGCCCAGATCCCAACGTGGCTAACTCCCACTACGAAAACTAGATCACCCATTCGCTAGACTCGATTCTCCCGATCCGTAAATCATCCTCTAACAGACTACAGAAAACTGCTCCTTGGTTTTCTGACTCTCTTAGACAACTAAAACGCCTCTGCAGGCAACGAGAGTGAGCCTGGCGTTTAGACTTTCTCCCAGACAAAAAGGCCTCTTATAAAGAGGCGATTAAAGTCTATAAAGAAGGGATCAAAACAGCCCAGGCAACCTATTTTTCTGAGAAAATATTAGAAGCAAAATCAAAACCTAAAGAAATTTTCCAGATAATAAAGCATTGCTCCACCGCCAACACGGCACCTCCACCTAACAAAACCAAGGATCAATGCAACGAGCTTGCGGATTTCTTCTATAATAAAGTCACAAAAATTTACTCCACCTTCCCCACCTCAGACACTACTCTGGATGTATCTCACTTCCCCCCCCCTAAATCACCTCGGCACCCAGATCAGCCTGCCCTTGAGCACTTTCTTCCGCTGGACCTTGACACTTTAAGTAAAGTGGCACGACAAGTAAAATCCGGCTCCCCCCCGTGATCCTGCTCCTCCAGAAGTCCTAATGCAGGCAAGTAAAGCCACTTTGCCTGTCATCCGGGATCTTCTAAATACCTCTATATCCGCATGCTCAGTCCCCACAGCCTGGAAACAGGCCATGGTAAGGGCGTTGCTGAAGAAACCCAGCCTGGACCCAGACGACTACTCCAGCTACCGTCCCATCTCTCTTCTTCCTTGGGCCAGCAAGGTGTTAGAGAAGCACATAAACATGCAGCTGGTCCAGTTCCTGGAGGACCACTCTCTACTACACACATCCCAGACGGGCTTCAGACCAAAGCATGGCACTGAAACCGCCTTGCTAGCCGTCACCGAAGAGACCCGAAGGATACTGGATCAGGGAGGATCAGTGGCAGTGATCCTCCTTGATCTAAGTGCTGCCTTCGATACGGTCAGCTACACCACCTTGCTGGACCGTCTCCATAACATCGGAGTCTCAGGTGACGCCTTAAGGTGGTTCGAGTCCTTCCTGTCTGGGAGGTCGTTCCAGATCTTTGATGGAGAGATGGTGTCCTCGAGTAAAGCCCTGACCTGCGGAGTACCACAGGGCTCCTCTCTGAGCCCTGTACTGTTCAACGTATACATGAGGCCGCTGGCGGGTGTTGTCGAACCATATGGCATTAAAATTGTGTCATATGCCGACGACACCCAGCTTGTGGTCTCGTTGGCCACGAAGAACAGTAGGCATTCCGCAGCCGACCTCCTAAACTGTCTAGTGGATGTCAAGGGATGGATGACCAACTCCTCCCTAAAACTAAACGGTGATAAGACTGAGCTTATGCTCCTAGGCCCCACCTCTCCCGTACCATTCACTTCACTGTGGCCCAATGCCTTGGGCCCTCCTCCCACCCCTAAGGACAGTGTTAAAAGCCTGGGGATATGGCTTGACAATAAGCTCTCCTTTGCTACTCAGGCCAAGAAACTGTCTTCCACCTGTTTTGGCCTGCTTAGAATCTTGAGGAAAGTCCTCCCGCTACTCCCCCTAGAGGCCAAAAAGGTGGCGGTACAAGGCCTTATCCAGTCACGCCTGGATTCTAACAATGCCTTGTATCTAGGAGCACCAGAAATGACCCTCCGGAAACTACAGGTCGTCCAAAACTGTGCAGCCCGCACCTTGCTGGAACTCTTGCGCACCCAATCAGCCAGACCCGCTCTGAAAACTCTCCACTGGTTGCCAGTGAGGCAGAGAGTGACCTTCAAGGCGCTGTGCTTGGCGCACCGCGCCTTCTGGAAAACAGCCCCAGCCATCAACACTGACCTTATCATTCCTTACCAACCTAACAGGAACCTCCGTTCGACAGAGGCGTACCTCGCGGTTGTTCCCAGAGTGAAGCGAGCCAGGTCTGGGGGCAGGATGTTCTCCTTGAACACCGCTAAGCTCTGGAATGCCCTCCCCATCTCACTTCGGTCCAACCCAGACCTCCTTTCATTCCGTAAAAGTCTAAAGACCCTACTGTTCGCCAAATCCGCCTCCCCCTAGATCCCCTCCAGATACTCCCCTCCAGGTACTCCCTGCTTCTACTCAGCGCTTGGACGCTTTCGGGCAGCAAACGCGCTTTACAAGTACTTTTACAATTACAATTACTTCTAGGTCTCTTGTTATACCACAGAAATTCCACTGATGCCTTATATTTGCAGGTTGGGAGACTGGTGGCATACAGGATAAGTATTTCGTCACAGGTTGTCATTGTAATACTATGTTCGAGGCATATGGGCTGCAGATGGTACATTATGAATAGATCGCCATCTGGTGTTGGGCTCGGATGATTGCACTTGTTTTTCTCTTGGAGAGTCTTTTGTAGCTTGGTGACTCCTCCTTTGGTTGCCAGTGCGCATGGGCATCGGCTCCATCCTTAGATTGTTTTTTTCTGCCATCAGGTTCGGATGAGGATTGAAGCTCTCCAGATCGACTTCGGAAAGAAGTGATTTTTCGGCACGTATTCCCTTTCCAATTCGACTGTATTGTCATCGAACGCGATTTCATTTCCATTCCGACGCGTTTCGACTCCAACATCAAAGAAAAACTTCGGTCGACGAACAGGAGGCCTGTCTCGACGTGGTCAAGCCCGGAGTCCATGGAATGGACTCCATTTAAGAAATGTCCAAAGAGTGGTGCTAAGTTCCCACACAAGGACCTACACGAGGTGTGCAACCTCTGCCTATCGCCTGAACACGAATCCAGGGACTGTGAAGCCTGCGCAGCATTCTCCTCCAAGTCAACGATTAGAAACAGTCGAGCTCGAAGACACGAGGTTTCCAGAATGCAGTCGGAGGCGATCCCGGAGCTGTTCGAAGACCAGAACCTCGAAGAAGAAGAGGATCAGGAAGAACAGTCGGGGTCGGAAGGGGACGAGTCGGAGGTCGATGAATTCGACGTTCAACAAACCGTGAGTGACGACGTCCCCTTACCAAAAAACCGACCCTGTGCGGTAACGACCCCGCCTTCGAGCCCGGTCAAACCGCAGAAGAAAGTTTCCGACGCCCCGCCTTCGGGCCCGGCAACGAAACCGAAACTAAAACCGAAACTCTCGGTCTCCCACCATGTCGGATCCGAGAAACTGTCGACATCTACTTCGACACCGAAGCTTCATGCAAAGGAAAGCTCGGCATCGAAACATTCCACGTCGAAACCGAAACCTGCTTCGACGTCGAAGACTCACTCGACACTGAAAAAATCGGACTCTAGCAAATCCTCGGTGCCGAAAACACCGAACACTGACGATCGGAAGCAAAAGCACCTTTCGGAATAAAAAGCTTCGGTACCGACACAGGAGCAACAAACAGATCCGAAACAAAAGATTTTGTTTATCGATCCACAAACTGGCAAAGTGGTGACAAAGAAAAGGAAGAATGAACAGCCAGAGGACAAACCTCTTCCTTCTAAGAAGAGAACAATGGGGACAAACACAACTCCTACTTCTCCTCGACCTAGAGTCACACCCTCTTCTCCTATTCCTCACACTATGCCAACTTTTCCTCCACCTTCTACACCAAGACCATCTACACCTCACACAGATGTAGACAGTGACACAGGGGAGGGAGAACCTCATGGGGACGATGACTCTATCCCAGATGAGGAAGACCCATGGGAGCATTATGGCGCAGGGTCAGATGATGACAACGACCCACAGTTATATCCCTCAAAACCTTCACCACAGGTTTTGTACAGCTCATTAATAGGGCAGCAAAATATCATAAGGTAGAACTACATACAGAACCTCAGGTAGAGGATTTCCTATTCGAGACACTACCTACTGCACAAAGAACATCAGGTACTCTACCTATGCTGAAGGGTCTTCTCAGTCACACAGCAGACCTATTTAAAGACCCAGTGAGGGCTAGGGTGTTAAACCCAAGAATTGATAAAAAAATATAAGGCAGCTCCAAAGGACCCAATATTTATCAGGCAGGTACCTCTGGACTCGCTTGTAGCTTCCAACGCTCGCAAAAGAGCAAACTCATTATCTACAGGAGAAGCCCCTCCACCTGATAAGGAGTCAAAATTAATAGATGCATCAGGAAAAAGAGTAGCATCACAAGCGGCAAACAGCTGGCGCATAGCCAATACACAAGCGCTACTTGCACGCTATGATAGGGCGCATTTTGATGAGTTAGAAAAGCTCATCACACATCTCCCTAAAGAACATCAAAAAAGAGTAGATCAGCTTATACAGGAAGGAAAGATAATAACTAACACTTCCATTAAATGCGCCTTGGACGCAGCAGACACTGCAGCAAGATCCATCAACACCAGTATCATGATAAGAAGACATGCATGACTTAGAGTCTCAGGATTCAAACAAGAAGTACAGACATCTTTATTGAACCAACCTTTTGATCAGAAGACTCTTTTCGGCTCAGGCACAGATGAGACCTTAGAAAAGATAAAAAAAAGACACAAACGGCTAAGTCAATGGGAGCATTACAACAGCCAACGCAAAGGGGTTCCTTTCGTAGTTCCACCTATAGAGGGGGCTCAAAAAGTACAGGATTAAGTCAGCAATCTACCTCTTTTACACCAACATCACCCAGAGGTAATTCAAGAGGCAGTTACAGAGGTAACAACAACAAGGGTAGAGGTCGCGGAAATAATAACAACCGCAACTCCCCAACCCCAAAACAGTGACTTAATACAACTCCCCCCAGACCACATAACACCGGTCGGGGGACGTCTATCACAGTTCCTACCTGTCTGGGAAAACATCACATCAGACAAGTGGGTGAGACAAATTATCCAACATGGTTATTGCCTAGAACTCACAGCTACCCCACCAAACACCCCCCCCCCCCCCAGACAGCGTCCAATGAGTCAAGACCATCTGACATTGTTAAAAGAAGAAGTACTATCACTGCTACAAAAGCATGCCATAGAGAAGGTTCCAAAACATCAACAAGGGACAGGAGTATACTCTCTATAATTCCTAATCCCCAAAAAAGACTGGTCTCTAAGACCAATCTTGGACCTCAGACCTCTCAATGCATACATAAATTCGGAACATTTCCACATGGTCACGCTCCAACAAGTACTTCCTTTACTGAAGAAAGGGGACTTTCTTTCTACACTGGATCTAAAAGACGCTTACTTTCACATCCCAATTCACAAAGCCCACAGGAAATACCGAAGGTTTGTAGTGGAAGGACAACATTATCAGTTCAAAGTCCTTCCGTTTGGGGTCACAACGGCACCAAGAGTGTTCACAAAATGCCTAGCAGTGGTTGCAGCACACCTAAGAAGGCAACAAATACATGTCTTCCCTTACTTGGACGATTGGTTAATAAAGGCCAAGTCACAAGAAGAATGCCTTCACAACACACAGAAGACCATTCAGTTGCTGCACCACCAAGGGTTTACGGTGAACTACAAAAAATCCCACCTACAACCAAACAAGATTCAACAATACCTGGGGGCTACTATAGACACAGAAAGAGCAAAAGCATACCCCAATCCAATCAGGATACAAACAATGGTCAAGTTGATACAAAGATTTCAACCACAACACTCACTACCAGCACAAGTGTTTATGAAGCTGTTAGGCATGATGTCCTCCTGCATACTACTAATACCACATGCCAGACTACAAATGCGTCCACTACAGGAGTGTCTAGCGACACAGTGGAATCAGGCTCAAGGTCAGATTACAGATCTGGTGTTGGTAGACGACCGTACGCATCGCTCTCTGAAGTGGTGGAACACAACAAACATTTCCAAGGGACGGTCGTTCCTAGAACCGATTCCACAAGTGATACTGACAGCGGTCGCATCGCTCTCCGGATGGGGAGCGCATATGGACAAATACACAGTGCAGGGGAAATGGAGTGTGCAGCAAAAGAAACTGCACATCAACCACTTGGAACTACTAGCAGTATTTCTAGCATTAAAAGCTTTCCAAATGCAAATAACCAACAAGGCAGTCCTGATCAGAACAGACAACATGACTGCAATCCATTATATTCAAAAACAGGGGGGGGGGGACACTCTCTCCAACTATCCAAACTAGCACAGGACATTTGGAGATGGGCCATTCCTCAAAAGATCTATCTGTTAGCAGAACACCTACCAGGAGTTCAAAATCAGATAGCAGACATCCTAAGCAGACAGTCAGAACAAGTACACGAATGGGAGCTGCACGACCAGATACTACAGCCATTCTTCCAAAGATGGGGGCAACCAGAGATAGATCTATTTGCCAATCATCAGAACGCAAAATGCCAAAACTTCGCATCCAGGTACCCACACCACCGGTCCCAGGGCAATGCAATATGGATAAATTGGTCCAACAAATTTGCTTACGCTTTTCCCCCTCTCCCACTAATTCCATTAGTGGTTCGGAAACTGCAACAGCACTCAATGACAATGATACTAGTAGCACCCACGTGGGCACGACAGCTGTGGTTCACCACGCTACTGCAACTCACAGGTGCCACATCAAAAGCTAAGATTACCCATGCACCTTACACAGAACCATGGAGAAATAATGCAACCAGATCCCAAACAATTGAACCTAGCGATCTGGCTCCCGAGGTCAGAGTTTGGATATTTAGATTTACCTCCAGAATGTATGGAAATCATTAAACAAGCAAGACGTCCTACCACCAGAGCATGCTATGCAGCAAAATGGAAAAGGTTTGCTGTACACTGTAACAGTAATCACTTCAACACTCTGGACGCATCCACTAAACAGATTATTTGCTATTTACTACACTTGCAGCAATGTAACTTAGCATATACCTCTATCAGAGTTCATCTCGCAGCTATAGCGGCGTACTTACAAAACAGACAACATCTTTCCCTGTTTAAAGTACCAGCAATCAAAGCTTTCATGGAAGGACTCAAAAGAGTAATTCCACCAAGACTACCACCTCCCCCAGTCTGGAATCTCAACATAGTACTTACCAGACTAATGGGACCACCCTTTGAACCTATGCATAGGTGTGAAATACAATTCCTCACATGGAAGGTGGCCTTCCTCATAGCTATCACTTCACTCAGAAGAGTAAGTGAATTGCAAGCGTTTACAATTCAAGAACCATTCATGCAGGTACACCAAAACAAAGTGGTTCTTAGAACAAACCCAAAATTCTTGCCCAAAGTAATTTCAGCATTCCACATCAATCAGTCAGTGGAACTACCAGTCTTCTTTCCAAAACCACAGACGGTAGCGGAAAGGGCCCTACATACATTGAATGTCAGAAGGGCAATATTGTATTATATAGAAATAACACAAACTTTCAGAAAGACAAAACAGCTATTTGTAGCGTTTTCTCCTACACATAAGGGCAATCCCATCTCAAAAGCAGGCATTGCCAGATGGATTGTAAAATGTATACAAATATGCTACTTAAAAGCAAAGAGGACATTAACTGTCCCTCCTAGAGCTCACTCTACACGTAAACTAGGAGCATCTATGGCATTCTTGGGAAACATTCCACTAGATGACATATGCAAAGCAGCTACCTGGGTTACACCGCATACCTTCAAAAGCACTATTGTGTAGATGTGCACACAACACAACAAGCTAGAGTGGGACAAGCTGTATTAAAAACTTTATTTCAGACGGTTGCAACAGACGCGGGCGACCACCGCTAGGGAGAGAACTGCTGTATAGTCTATTCATAATTTACCATCTGCAGCCCATATGCCTCAAATGGAATATGCTACTTACCAGTATGCATCTGTTCTTGGCATAGAGGGCTGCAGAGTGGTACATGCCCTCCCAGCCTCCCCGGAAACCTGTGTCTGTTCCAACAATATCTTATTTAGATACACTTACATGGGCATTTCTATCTGTATTCTATCATACTACTCCATCTAACCCTACTATGGCAAAACAATCTAAGGATGGAGCCGATGTCCATGCGCACTAGCAACCAAAAGACGAGTCACCAAGCTACAAAAGACTCTCCAAGATAAAAACAAGTGCAATCATCCGAGCCCAACACCAGATGGCGATCTATTCATAATGTACCACTCTCCAGCCCTCTATGCCAAGAACAGATGCATACTGGTAAGTAGCATATTCCTGATCTCTGCCACTAAAATGTATGTTTTTGTAGTCTGCCTTATTTGAGTCTTTAGTTAACAGTATTTCCAGGGTTCTGTTTGGTGCTCCAAGCCCAGTGTTTGGATTTCTGTATTTTCAGCATAGGGTGTCCAGAGGCATTATTAGGGTATATGTGATGATTCAGAATATAATTGTTTTCGTTCTGCAATGGATAATTCAAGTTTGGTGAACAGCAGGTGTATCCACGTAGGTGGTTGCTTTACACTGTTTAACTTTCAAACCTGTTTGCTTTTTAATATTTATTTGATGCCGCGTGTACATAAGCCATTAGAAAACCGGGTCAAGAGGAGACCACCAGGCCTTTTTCTTGTGACGGAGAGAAATTGAGTTATTGAAAAGAAAGTGCCTTGCTACGTTGCTTTAGGATTGGTACACAATTCCAGAATATTCGTAACAAGGAATCTCCAAATCAAACCTTTTTCGTACTTTAACCACACACAAGGGCGGGTTCACTAAATCCTGTTTCAACATCGAGGCAGTTGTTGCAGCAGGACCCACTATTTATTTACTATTTCAAATAGCTGGGCAAACAGACTAATGTTGACGCTTGCCACCGAAACTGTAAGGAAGCCAGTTTTGGAGGGGTTGCAAGTGCTCAGGCAAGTAATTCTGTTTGTACTTTGCAGGCTTCATCCCGTGATATGTACTTTGTATTAGTATTAATAGAGGGGGCTTGGCCTGGGTTTCTAAGGATGACTTGCTGTTTCGGCTATAGTACCATTTACTGTTCATTCAGTAATGATTAATGTGTTCGGGTTATAGAGCTTGGTTGTCGAGTCGCTAACCCTAAACTCACTGCTGTATAGGAAGTTCACTGCTTTCTCTCTCATCTGCGTGTTTGCTGAACCCCTTATAAATATGTACTGGTTGCGCCAGTGATAGACTGACTGTTCCGAACGGAGAAAGCGATCTAATCCCTGAACACTCTAGCGCCACTGATTTGACTCCATAGACGCTGAAACAAGGATGGCCGCCTGAGTATTAAAGACCCAGACCATCCCCGATACACACAGATAGAACTCCTAACCCCACAAGCCCAATTGTCTTGTGACTGACTCAATTGGGTCATTGACAAGTGTAGACAGCTTGCCTGTTCTTGGTCCTGATGAGAACTCTCAAAATCAATTAGAGTTCGAAGCGCGTAAACCATTTTCTTTTCCAGCCATAAGACTGTTGAATACGAAACTCAAAAGATTTAAATGATATGATTTAGTTTATTGAATTCTCTATGGCATTGTAAAAAGAATTGTAAGCAGCCCGATAATTGTAAATAATTTGTGTGCTGTATGTGGTGATAGTGTGGAGTGGGTGAGATTGAAAGTGAGAGAATCCAGACTTTGGAGTATGTAAAAGTGGTATGTGTGTTTTTTGAATTTGTATATTATATGTTTTTAATGTTGCAATTTTGTGAAAACTGAAAATATACAAAATTGAGTATACAATTTGTTGTTTAATAAATAAGTTCATTTCTGATTAATACAGACAGAAAAAGGAGTCTACCACCCTTTTTGTTTTGTGTCAATTAGTGGATGGCTAACTAAAAGAAAAAAAGTACTGGGCGGCAAGCAACCAATCCCGTGTGTGTGTGTGCTCAAGAAAGCCTCAAGCCAGGGAGGTATTTACCTTTGGCGCCACTCCAATCAAACCACTGTCCAGTCTTGGAAGTCTTTGAAGTCGGGGGGGTGCCAATCTAGAATCATGTAAAGTCAATTGCCAACAGGACACATCCTTGGGTGAGGCTTTGGGCCTGCAACCGGCTGTTCTGTCGGCAGTCACCAAGGGTGGTTCTCTGTCGCAAACCACATCAAAGAGCCCATTGATAATGCTGACTGATTCCACAGCAAAAGCCCAGAAGCTATGCACTTTGGCAACCTCCAATGGAGAAGAAGAACCTGTCATTGTAATAGAAGATCTGCCAGACCCACATCGGAAGCTAATTTGTGCCCAAATCCACGCCCAAAACACCGCACTGAGTATTCGTACTGCTCAAACCCCTCATCCAATTAGTACACCTACTGCTCAACCGACGGAGCCAAGTTCATTGGCTACGGTTCTGCATTCATCTGTACCATTTGTACCATATGAATTAATAATGCCTCCATCCCAAAAGACTCCTAATAAAATCGACCCAAGTGACCAGCTTTTAGCAGATCTGTCCTACTTTTTCAAAGATACCCAAAGCCCCGCAAACGACTCTCCCACCGTCTCAAACCCTAACCATGACGTTCATACAGCCACTAGCGTTTGGCCCCAACTTTTGCAGACATTTCAACAAACAGTCAACGCCCTACACTACCATTCGGACAAACTGGATGTACAGGTTGTTCTCCTAAACACGCTAGCCGTATTTACGGCAGGGATCGATAATAAATTAGACCAACTGAACAATCTAATTATAGGTGCTCAAGCGTCGACAAAACTAATTCAGTCGGTATGCTGCTGCTCCCCAATAATTGATTCTCTATCATCGCTCCCAGACTTCCTGGCTAGTGTACTAAAGGAGGTAAGGATGCTGAGGGGCAGCAATCCAGGTACCACACCGGGAGTTTCAACACAAAAGTCACCATATTGGACCCGGGATTATGCCATTTTCCAGCCAGACGCCAAAGGAGGCACCAAGCCAAATGACAGCATAGACTCCCGCTTAAACCAGGCAAGGGTCTAACCAAATCCAGGTCACATACAATCTGACCAGGTAGAAGCCGAGCAGGGAAAGACGGGGTCGCCACATAGAGGTACCACCAGTTCGGTTAATCCTACTGGTCACCCCCCAGTGTTTGGCTCTTACCATCCAGGACAAACCACCAGTTCGGTTAATCCTACTGGTCAGCCCCCAGTGTTTGGCTCTTACCATCCAGGACAAACAGCCAAGGTTTGGACCCCAGTTAAGCAAAAGAGAACGTAAACGCCAACGCAAACAAAGAAATAAGGCCAAGGCATTAACAACTGCTGCCAACCCGGGATACTACCCGCTTTTTTCAATGGTATCAAGTAAACTGGCTCGGAGTGTGACAGACGCACCTCCCTTGCCAGGAAACCCCGCTGCGTCCAAGCCAAACGAGGACCTAACAGTAATTAATAACCAATCCATAATGGGGAGCCCCCAGGAAATAATTGATTCTCCAATGCGAGTAGCCAAAAAAGAGCCCGGTCCGGCTTTAGTAAATAAGGACACAACAAAAGTTAAAAAAGGGATATTAAGCCCCAAAGAAATCAAAGTGTCCCAAAAAACAGGGCACGTTATACCCCCAGCTCAGGGTGATGTTTCAATGATGGGTCAGAACCTGACCAAAACGATCCACAACCAGAGACAAGACCATCTCATAAATCATCGCTCTTCCTCAAAGACCAGGACTAACTTAATAGCCCAGGAGAACAAGCATAATGAAGAATCGACATTCAATAAAAACACAATATGCCACCATCAAACTGAGACTGCCAAGGTTACACCGCACTCTTACATCATATTAGCCCCTGAATATAAATCAAAGGGCCGCCACGACATCCTTAACAGAGCAAACATACTCAAACTGACAGAGGGGATCCCTGGACTGACGGGTTTAGTATCTAATGAAATTGAGGCTATTGAGTTCCTCCCACCAAGGGGAACACAACCATCGGAGGTAACTCTGGTGACATTTAAGGAGGCAAAGTGGGCATGCACGTTTTTGAACAACAAAGTAATTGTAAGGGAATGGGGTATCCGAGTCTACCCATACTCTATGCCAGGCTATCCAATTACACTCCTTAACCACCCAACGCCACCTCAAAAAAACGGGATAAGAAGGCAGAAGGGTCAAGACAAAACCTACTCTATTCTAAAAAACGCCTCAGGGCCAGAAGACGACTGCAACATCCAATTTAGAGATGTAGCCATTAAAGACATTTGTCAAAGGTGGGACTGGCTCCCAGCAATTTTATCAACTAAAAGGCACGAATGGCCATCTAACCCGAAGATCATGTCTACCGGCACAAAAATACCAGCACATCTACCACAGTCAGGAGCAGCATCCAATTTATTATCGGAACAAATTACCTTATTATGCTCCTGGAATATAAGTGGTCTACATCAAAAAATTGGGGACCCAGATACGCAATCCTTCTTGTGGAATCACTCAATAATAGCACTACAGGAAACCTGGGCTTTACAGGGGTGCCCAGTGCTTGGGTTCACTGAGACATGGAATCCAGCAACCAGGGACAGTCGCTTTGGTAACTCGAAAGGCGGACTGGCAACGTATGTATCAAACTCTTTAAAAGCCCGGATTACATGATGGTCACTCAAGGAAGATTGGATTTTAGGGGTTAAGATCGAACCCTGGCGGAAACATCGTCCCCTCTTTCTCCTAAATGTGTATATCAACCCCAGTACACGCACTAAAAAGGACCATCTGACTCGTCTAACCGAGATTATGAATGATATAGTCATGGACCAACCTAATTCAGACTGTATAGTTACTGGGGATTTTAACACCTACCTATTTCAGGGGAATGCTGCAGACAACCACGGCCCCCCTTTAATCCAAATCTCTGAGGCCACAATGCAAACCAAACCGTTAATACAAACTCAAAGTAATCTAGGTGACGTATGTGTGAGCCAATTTTATAGTGCAGGTTACCTTGTCATTAATGGGAGAACAGCCGGGGACACTCCACCAAAGTGGACATGGACAAATGGCTCAAAGCAATCGCATCTGGATTACACGATCTGCACCGCACCCCTATTAAACTGCATTACTGATTTCAAAATACACCCAAGAACCGAAAGCGACCATAGGCCCCAGGTCACAGTTTTTAACATAAACCCAGAGCATCATAAAATTGCACCATCGACATTTCGGGGAATCCACACAGAAAATTTAAAGCGCCTAAAGTCGACAGAAGAAATCAGCTTGAATATTCTTCGGGCAAGCTCGGATATAATAAGACTGGGCCAGGAGCAAGAGGTCAGTCCAACAAAACAATGGTCCATGTTATGCTCCCACCTGATCCATCAGTTTCCTGCAAGGCACCAAGCCCAAAGGGTAACTTCGACGTCTTAACGGCCACATGAAAATCAATTCTGGAGCAAACTGGTGTGGGAAAGTAAGCAAAAAAACTCAAGGAAATTCTGGGCGCTTATTAACCACACCAGCTTAGGAACAGTGTGTACGGGATCGGCTAATATCCTGGAATCAGACTGGGCAAATTTCCTATTCAATCATTTTAAGTCTCCTGATTACCCAAGCCCCACCGGAAATGCCAACGTAACTGAGACAAGCCAAGACCACGGACCCACGTGGACTATAAAACAGGAAAGGGTCTTGAAATTATTGTCAAAAGCAAGATCGGACGGGGCGCCAGGCCCAAATGGCCTGCCACAAACTTTGTTTAACTCAAATATCGGCCTCTGGTCAGGAACATTGGCCAATCTCTTCAACTACGCATTAAGAACAGCCATAATACCAGAGTCATGGCGCGGAGCCATAATACACCCAATTTATAAATCCGGGTCTCATGGACATCCGAGCAATTATAGACTCATTGCCCTCTTGGACATAGAAGCAAAGCACTATGCTGGCCTTCTAATAGAGGACCTAAGGTTATGGGTAAAGGACAATAAGCTATTGCCAATGAATCAGACAGGGTTTGTGGCAAATTCAGGAACCCGCACCAATTTGCTAGCAATATCAACTGTAGTCGACAGGGCAGTTGTAACCTCAAGATAATTTCATTGCTGCTTTGTTGACTTCAAAGCAGCATTCGACAGAGTCCCCAGGGAGGCCCTATGGGCCAAACTAAAGATGTGGGGGATTCCAGAGAAATTACTAGAGGGAATAATTCAGCTCCACACTTGGACGTGGGTGCGGGTGAATTTGGGGACCAGCACACATCTCTCACGTAAAATAATGACAACCAGAGGAGTGAAGCAGGGATGCGTGCTGGCCCCCCTTCTTTTTAATCTATTTGTAGCAGACCTGTCAGCGGCCCTAGACGATACTAATGTCACTCTCCGAAGGTGGGTGGCATGATTCTAAGTAATCTTTTATATGCCGATGACTTGGCTCTCTTCAGTTTAACCAGGGTTGGGTTACAAAGACTCCTCGACAAATTGTTTGATTACACTATCAAAAACCAATTCGAGGTTAACCTGAAGAAAACGCAAGTAGCTGCATTTGGTAAGAAACTATACACAGGGGGCGGTTGGTCATTCAACAATGTCAGTTTAGAAATTGGCCAGTCCTATAAATACCTAGGCGTCCACCTGGACTCAAAATGTGGCTACAAAAAAACGCGCAGAGAGATCGGAGCCAAAGCAGTGACCCTAATGGTGTCACTAGCCAAACTTGCAAAAGATCTTTCCGGCCCAACCTTAGCTCCCCTCTTGGAGGTAATGAGAGCAAAAGTTGGCCCCACTTTATTATGGGATTGAGATTATCAGTGGTAAAATGAACACAACCTTGAACCGACAGACAACCAAAATTTATAAAAGGGTGCTTCGGCTGCCAAAGACATCCTCCGCAGCACAGATTAGGTTGGAGATGGGGCTGACAAACTACAAGGCCTCAGCCATTGGGGCGTACCTTAACCTGTCATAAGTTAAGACAAGCTGAGCCAGGAACTTTAGAATCCCTAGTCTGGCAAGAAATCAGCCAGATTGACCCGGGGGGTTTGTACGGACTACTTTTTACAGACTCCATTAAGCAAATGTCAGCAAGCGATCTGTGGGCCCTAAACCCTGGCCAGATAGCTTTTAAAAAAGCCATAAAAAAATGTGTGAGAATGACTTCTTGTCTCACTGATAAAGCACTTTGTCTGAAACATAGCCACGCCTGGGCCATGATAAATTCCTACAGACACCCAGCCCCAGTCAGTTATTTGGCCAGCACATACCCATTATACTTGAAACGTGGCTTCATTGCCATCAGACTGGGTGACTGGCGTTTCTTGCAGGACTTACCATCATGGCGACGTACATCGGAAGATCTCTCCTGTAGAGGGTGTGGGAAAACAGTCAAAACTATGTTGCATGTAAGTTGCCTCTGCCCAGCCCTTAATACAGAACGCAGGTCCGGACTAAAATTAGAATGGAATAGGCTGGTGGTTCGGACCTGCAGGCAAGCCATCATGGCAGCCTTAAACCCGGAAAACATGGTGCTAAACATAAAATGTAGAAAATCTGTTCAGCGAGCATATTACATCTTTAACTTAAGGAGACCATGCTAAAGTTCTTAATTTTCCTTTCTCTCACACCGAAATGAGTAACAACTGGCATTATTTTCAGTAATGTTAGACATAATCTGGTAATACTCAATGCAAGCTGGTGCCCTGTTTCAATTTTTGTGATTTTAAAATATACTACGAGACAAAATTCCTGTTTTTTTTTTTTTTTAAAGATTGCCAATGGATTGTGTTTTTATATTTATATTGTGTTGTTATTTCTTAGAAGTTTTTATCTTAATAGTTGGTCAGGTTGTGAATATGTAAATTCTTTTAAAGATATGTTTTATATCTAAATAAAGATTATCATTACTGGTTGTGCCACAATTCCTTCGCAATTTACAGTTTCTAATATGGCATTTGTGTTTTAAATGCCTTGTTTTATTTTCCTCGAAATTTTTTCAGCTGTCTTGCCACACTTGTGTTTTTACAGAAAGTCATACATAAATGTATATGTACAAGGAGTTTGGGTCTGGGATGTTTACCTGTTTATTAAATTGCCATTCATCTTTTGCTTCCATTCATCACAGCTTGCATGTGGGCAGTAGGTAACCATAGAGACATTTCTCTGTGAGTGATGGCTTTTTGCCCTGTGCAAATGTACACAGCTACTACCTACAGAATAGCGTACTTAAGTACCTGGGGTCCTGGGCCAATGTCTGTCATTTATTTACTGCATGTTTAGCATGAGGGGTGGGGGGTTTGGAGGCAATAGCCAGGCAGCACTAGTACAAAGCTGCTCTTTCCCTCCCTGCCAGTTGCAGTAACCCGCATTTTGCACACACACTTCTTGAACAGTCAGACATCTTTGATAGATAGTGGCATGCTTGTATCATTCATATACCTTTCCAAGATTGACAGTGCATTTCTTCAGAATGCGGTGGCCACCTTAGTATGATAAATCCTTAAAAATTGCTCCCCCACTTTCTCAGAACCAATAACTTAGCTATATGTTACCACATGTATTCTAGTTGAATAGTTAACTAATTTGTTCTATTGCTCTAGACAGATTTGGTTTCAAAACTCACTTTTATTACATTTATATTGTGTCTTTATAGCTGCTGCAGTATTTCAGACTTCCCTGCTACACACGCTTTGTTCTTTTTTTTAAAATATATATTCCTACTTTAAGCTCTGTTAGATATTCAAAATCTATACCTTGTGTGGTTAAATGCCCACATGTATGTGTGTGTGTGTGTCTCAGGATTGATCTTCGGAGCATTGTTCCCCCTGCTCACTTCAACCACTCATTTTCTAATAAATATTCAGGACCCCGGTATTGACAAGCAGTTCCTTCCTCTAAATTAATTCCTGATAATGAGTGTTTAGAGCTTTGTATTTCTGTGTCATTGGACACTAACATTTGTTCGATAAAATTAGCTTGATAAGTTTATTTACTTGGATGCTTGGGTGTGGGTTACATTGGATAATCTACATGTCTGTGAAGAGTATGGCTGTGTGATAAGAACATACATCCGTAACTCTTCAGAACGTATGTTCTTATCGCAACTAATCTACTAATCATGCTTCTCATAGCAGTTTGTGCGTTTGATGGCACAAATCTAAATATACGTCTGTCGGTAATACAGTCCAAATGTAGATTAATAGCACTGTCTTTTACCAGTGATGTTTTGTTATTAGGAGAGCTCATATTTTTCTAAGTAGTCAAAAATAAGAAATCCACTTTTGTCCAAGTGTTAATTTAGTTAGTTTTAGTTTGTGTAGATGTATTTGTTGCCCTCTGATTATGAGATGAAATTGAGTTTCACTGAATCATGTTTCCTCTTTAACACCTGCTGATAAGCCCACGTCCTCTAAGCTTTTTGGTTAGTGTGCCCTGTATAGTCAGGTGAGCAGAACCTCATCACTCAAGTATGCAAAATATTCTAATATTTTCTACTTTACAAGGTAGTTTGTCCCTTTTGACTTTCAACTTTTGATCCCATTCATGTGTGTTTCTGTAGCCACTTTAAAGGTTTGTGAATGGCTGGGTCTGTCCGCAACTAGACCGCATCCACTACCTCACAGCTGTATCATACACTTCATACCATGCCACCAGTGTAAAAGGAAACCTAAAACAACAAATATCTGCCCTTTAACACCTGCCATACATGTACAAACAAGTATTGGCATAGCCAATAGGTCTCTTCTTCGGTACCTTGTAAGTGTTTAGCCAGAGCTATTGGCTTTGCCAGTATCTGTTAGCTATGTTGTAGAGCATTGTGGCTGCTGTGCATCATGTTGAAAAGTTCAATAAAAGTGTTATAACATATCCATATATATATGTATGTATGTATGTATGTATGTATGTATGTATGTATGTATGTATATGTATATATATACTCCAAGAATACATTATACACAACTGAACAGCCTGATCAAAATAAGAATTTGCATAAAAAATGTCTTCTTGGTTTTTTTGTTGTTGAAATGTTGCCAACTTCCTGCCTGTTCTTGTTTGTTATAAAAAAAATTGTTTTGTTATGGGGGTGGGACATAAACAACGGGGGAGTGGCGGTTGGGAAATAGTACCGGAATTACAACACGAGCAGCGGACTGGCTCTAGTGGAGAATCAACAGATGTCCGATTCTGAGGGCGGACTGGTGTGGCACTGTGTGATGCTGAGGTGTTCGTTTGCTTGTGCAGAGGTGATGCTCAGGTGATGAGTGATACTGAGCAGGTGCTAAGTGATGCTGTGGTGCCGAGTCATGCTGAGGTGGTGGTTCTGCACTGGTGCTTGGGTGGTTCCGCACTGGTGCTTGGGTGGTTCCGCACTGGTGCTTGGGTGGTTCCGCACTGGTGCTTGGGTGGTTCCGCACTGGTGCTCTGGTGGTGCTGAGCTTGTTGCCCAGGTGATGTTGATTTGGTGCTGTGCTGAGGTGATGCTGCGCTGATGCTGAATTAGTGCAGATTTGATGCTAAGGTGGGGCTGTGCTGGTGGTGCTCTGATAAGGTGGTGCTCTGATAAGGTGGGGCTGCGCTGGTGTCTAGGTGGGGGGGCTGCGCTGTTGTCGAGGTGGGGTCTGCGCTGTTGTCGAGGTGGGGTCTGCGCTGTTGTCGAGGTGGGGTCTGCGCTGGTGTCGAGGTGGGGGGTCTGCGCTGGTGTCTAGGTGGGGGGGGTCTGCGCTGGTGTCTAGGTGGGGGGGGCTGCGCTGGTGTCTAGGTGGGGGGCTGCGCTGGTGTCTAGGTGGGGGGGCTGCGCTGGTGTCTAGGTGGGGGGGGGGGCTGCGCTGGTGTCTAGGTGGGGGGGGGGGCTGCGCTGGTGTCTAGGTGGGGGGGGCTGCGCTGGTGTCGGGGACTGCGCTGGTGCCGAGGTGTGGGGTGGCTGCGCTGGTGCCGAGGTGGATGCTGCAAGATGCGAACTGAGTTGGCGTGACAAGATAAATGGTGAATTTAAAGTCCGATCCTTTTTATTGCTTTGACTTTCGCGACCCATCAAAAATCTGCTTGCGACTGACCGTTTGGGTAATGGAGTTGGACAACGAGGACATCGCATCACCTTCCTAATCAATTTAAAGGTGATCCCTAAGCATGAACAATCAAAGAAAATAAAACAATGGAAAAGGGATCTTTGTACTATAAACCACAATGAACTAACTACCCTATGTAATAATACCTTGATTCCACAGACCAACATGGAGGAGTCCATGTGTTCACCGACTCCTACAACACTTCCGTACTGAAAGTCATGGACTCCATCGCGCCTCTTCAACAGAAAAATATATCCAATAAAAATTCAAACCCCTGGTTCAACGACAACCTGAACACAGTAAGACGCATTATTTGAACAGCAGAAAGAGCTTGGAGATCCTCTCCATCCCTGGAATTGCTAAAACGGCAAAGAACAATGATGAATACATACATACAACAGAAGAATAAGACAAGAGAAAGTATTTTTTTTTAGAATCCAGCTTGACCAAGCCAGAAATAGGCCAAAATATTCGAAATAGTCAAGCAGCAGTCACGTAACACATCCAACTTGTTAGTCTCCAGATCCAGCTTCCATCCAAATAGCGAAGAAATGGTCACCTTCAAGGAAAAAACCTCAAAGATAGAGCAACCTCAAAGATAGAGAACTAACTTCAACTAGAAAAAGAACTACTACCAGCTACCCCATGCAATTTCTTGTACACCTCCCAGATCACGGAAGGGTATGAAACACCCTGGCCCCCCTCCAAAAACAATGCCTCTTGGAATACCTTCTCCCAAATCAGCGACCATGACGTACAGCCTTCTTTTTTCCTCAAACCCATCTAACCACTTAATGGACCCTCTACCTCCTTGCATACTCTGAGATCAAATCCTTTGTTCTCCCTCTGTGGACCAAGATTGCAAACGGCTCACTACGTCACGGCACTATCCCTGACTGCCTAAAAGTAGGACAAATAACTCCCATAAAAAAAAACTATGGCAGACTGCTCTGATCCTAGCAACTACAGGCCAATCTCCAACATCTCTTCTCTGGCAAAAAATGTGTTCAGAATCAACTCTGCAATCATATATACAAA
The DNA here is from genome assembly GCF_964263255.1 of Lissotriton vulgaris. Lineage (NCBI taxonomy): Eukaryota > Metazoa > Chordata > Amphibia > Caudata > Salamandridae > Lissotriton > Lissotriton vulgaris. Next base: position 113,478,828 of record NC_141699.1, read on the forward strand.
TCTCAACTCCTCGACCAACACCATTCAGGTTTCCGTCAAGATCACAGCACCGAATCCGCACTTACTCATATAGTGGATGACCTAGTAAAAATGCTGGATCAAAATGAATCATGCCTTCTGACACCGCTTGATTTATCGGCCGCCTTTGATACCGTGAAACATAATCTATTGAACTTACTGGAACAAAGGATCCCTAAGAGTCCAAATGACTCTATCTCCAAGTCCTAGGCGATCACGCTTGGCGTTCCTCAAGGTTCTGCTCTTTCACCCTATCTATTTAACCTATTCCTTGAACCACTGGCTTACCTCCTAAAATCTTCTAATATCCAATACCATATTTACGCTGATGACATTCAGCTGTATCTCAAAATCGCCTCCCCAGAGGACATTATATCCCTCAATTCCATCTTACAAAACACACACCTCTGGCTCATGGTTAATCATCTCAAACTCAACGCTGCCAAAACCGAATTTCTTCTCATCTCTCCACCGAACTACAGCCTCAAGATTCCTCTTTGGTTGGAACATCTTACAGCCCTCAAATGCTCTCCCCACAACCTAGACTCCACTAGATCATTAGGTATCACATTAGACAAATACTTAAATAAGTAGTATGACTTCAGCGCAGCCACCAAAGGAGGGAATTACCTACTAAGCATTCTACGGAAACTTAAATCCTCTCTACCACAAGAAGACATTAAACAAGCGGTCCAAGCCATAGTATTACCCAGACTGGATTATGGCAGTGCCACACTATGTGGCTTACCTCAATACAATTTGGCCCCTCTAAGAGCATCCCTCAACGCGGCAGCCATACTTGTCCTTGGAACAAAAAGAAACACACATCTCACCGGATCCAAAATCATTAAACTGGCTACCGTACGAGGCAAGAATCGAGCTGAAAATTGCCTGTAAGACCATAAGGCATTGCATCTCAATACCCCCAGTTACCTGTCTCAAAAGCTAGAAAAATCCGGGGGCAGCAGATCCTCACGAAGTGCACTCATCTTGCTTCTGAAACCTGAACAAACTCACAAAAAGAAAACTGGTGCTCTAGCATTCTCGGCTATAGCACCCAAGTTATGGAACTCTCTACCACCAAATGTTCCCTAATCTCCTCTACCTCCTCTTTCAAAAAAGAAGCCAAATCTTTTCTACTGACAAAGTTTTTACCTTAAGACAATATAACGGCCACATTGAAAATGTATAGCCAGCAAACTCCTATGGGGATTGTCCCTCCTATTACTGTTTTTTTTTTTCAAGACCAATCCGTGTTCTACTATTATACTTCATGATTTGTTTGGTATGTTTCGAATAAATGCTACTTTTTAACTAGTTTGTGTATGGAAAGTTTTGAGTGATCCGTCAAGCAGAGGCTCAGAAAGAAGGGGGGGTCCAAAGCATGCTTTATCCATTTATTTTCTCAATATTAACTAAAGACACATCTACAGCCCAAACCACTGAATGGATTTACTCAAAATATGGCAGAAAGCTAGATCTTGGTCCGGAAAGAGGGGTTTTTTTTTTTGATGATCAAAGATGTTCAGTGTTTTTTTAGCAATTAATGCTCAAAAGAATTGTATAGGTATGGATGTAGATCTGACCGATCTGATTGGTTGCCACCACATCAACAAGGAAATGGAGCAGCCATCTTAGAACTCTAGACCCGTGCCGGCTCCTTAAAAGAAAATGCAAAAAAGGCATAGGGGGGGCAGTGTAAGCCCAAAACATACATATATTACACATTTTTTTGCGAATTCATAGAGAATATCATATTTCACTATACTAATTCGATACTAATCCTTTATGGTTTCCAGAGTAGCGCGCTACTCGTCAAAAAACCACGGCAACACTCCGGCCTGAGCCTAGTTTGGCCCCTGGGACCCGATCCCCCTATGCGGGGCATGTACATAAAAGGGGAGGAAACCATGCACTACCCCCTCAGCCATAAAAAGGTCCTAGAAACACCATCCCACAGGGGTCATAAGTTACTTAATTGGGAGGGGCCTGGGTGCCCCCTCCCGAGCCGTTAATGGCCAGGGAGACCCCAGGACCGGCTCACGTACCCACCCTAGGACACGGCAACATCTTTGCGTTCCTCTAGTGGGAGCATTTTTAAATCTCCTACCAAATGCAAGAAAACACTAAGTCTGCTTCCAGACGCTGGAGATTTAAATGCTCCCACAGGCTTGAAGCAGGCTTGTGTTCTGTTTCCCTGCCTGCATGAAACAGAACACACATTGCTCCTACCCAGAGAGATCAGCACAAATAGCTGCTCCCTCTGGGCGGGAGAAATGTGCTCCTGCACCATGAGCAGAGCTACCTTGGGCAGCGGGTCCCTGGGGCTCCCCCCTGCAGTCCCCCACTGCGTGTTTGGTGGGTATCCCAGATAGGCACCTGGGCACCAACCTAAATTGAAGGCAGGCCTTGGAGAATGGGGTCCCTGGGGCCATAGAAGGCTTGCAGGGGGGAGGGGCACATTCTCCCTCCTTTTTGTCATGCAGCCCCAGGGGATTGGGTCTCCAAGGCCTGAAGAGCCTCGGGACGGGTGTCACGAGGCCACCCTGCCCCCCCCCCCTCTTTTTTTAAGCAGTTCGGCCCCAGGGGAAGGAGTCCCCCAGGCCTATAAAGGCTCGAAGATGGGAGGACGCTTGGCCCCTCTCCTTGTAATAAAATATAACCCCGGGTGATGGGGGTCCCTGGAGCCTGATGAGGTTTGGGAAGGACCCCACCTCGCCGCCTTTCGCAAATCCTATCCCTGGGGATGGGATCCCTGGTAAGGCACAGTCAGGGGGCTGCATGCTCCCTCATCTTAGAATTCAGCCTCAAGGGCGGAGACAGTGTGGGTTTGGCTGATGCGGATGGTTTGGCTTAGCCAGCTTGCAGTGTGGAGTTGACTGGCCTGCTGGGGTTGGAAGCAGGGCCAGGCTGTAGGCCAGGCTTTGGGGCCAAACCTCTGCCACGCACAGTGATTGTTTTATGTATGGTAACAAAATGTTCCTTTGGTTTTTTTCAGTGAATTTCTAGTTTTAAAAAAATGTAAAGATTAAAGTAACGTTATAGTTGGGTGAAATGTTAGTTACAGTGTAACTTATTAAACTCCAACGACAAATTCACCAATAATAGTAATGTCAAGTAACTAACTGCCACTCACCATGCACTAATTACCTTGCAGATTACATCACTCATTGCTACTTCTATGACATCATTGATGGTATCACTGCAACATTTGCAATTAAATTATTGATGAAAAAACTGTGTATGGCAGGGGTGGAGGGGAGTTAGTTACCTTAGGGCACTAGTTATAGTTACTTGACATAACTACAACTGGTGAATTTCTGTGTTTTTTCGAGTTCAAAACGTTTAGTTGTTACTGAACATTTCACCTAACCATAACGTTACTTCAGCAAGTGTGTTTGTGTGTAATATATATGGGTATATGTGTATGTATATGTATATGTATATGTATATATATATATATATATATATATATATATATATATATATATATATATGTGTATATGTTTGTATGTGTTTGTATATATATGTTTATATATATATATGTTTGTATATATATATGTTTGTATTTTTTTTCTTTATATTTATTCTCAATTGAGGTCTCTGCCGGTTCGCTTAAATTGATCCCTAGTGTTTCCTTACATTTGCCAATCCTAAAATGTAGTTTAAGATAAATTGCATAGCAAGTGGAACTAAAGAGACCTAGGTTCTAATCCCAGTTTCACACTTTATCATGAATCCTGTAGTTCTGGGTAAAATCACTTGTCTTGCTGTGCCTTAGCTTAAAAATATGTACAGTTTCATGTGATTGTTTAATAAGTATTCCAAGAATGTCAACTATGCTCTCTGGTCGTTTCTTAAACATATGTTCCACCTTGCATCAAATTCTGAATGATTTTGGTAATCCGATTTCCGCTGCTCGCAACATGCCTTGTCCTGGTATACTGTCTTATGAATACTTCTGCTGCAGTAAAAAAACATGTTGCTATCTAGCTTTTTGGAACCAGAGCTGCATCAATTCCGGAGACGAAGTGAAATATATAGCACATCACTAGAGTCAGTGGGAGCTGTAATGAAAATTCATGTCCGTTAGACCCCTAGGAGTCCTGCATTGATCTACATGCCGCTTTGCACATCCATGAGAAATGTGGTATTTTTTTTGTTCTGAGATGTTTTCTTTTTTTTTTTTTTTTTAATTTTTGAAAACCTTTATTGTGCATAGCAAGCGTACAAATACGGGCCTACAACCATACAGGCCGGCCTCGAAAGCAATCAATAGCACAAAAAGTACGGATAGTTCAACTCAGCAGTCCCAATGAATGTACAGACGATAATTGTCTAAGACGTGACTAGATTGAAGCGGTGCCACCAGGCACAGGAGGAATGAGGTTAATTTTTAAAGTTTTGTAGAGAAAAAGGATCAGGTGCATTCAATCCACCGAAAGCAATGGCAGGCAACGAACCAGCGAGTCATGAGCAAAACGAGGAGTAAAATTAAAAGCAACAAAGGATAGTGACCATCAGGATAATAGCACAATAAAACAGTACACGTTGGCCATCGCCCGCCCGACGACTCAGAACACCCAAATCCACAAAAATGACAGCATCGACAGCGGAGAGAATAGGTAACACTACCCCGAAGCACCTGACAACCCAAAGGGAGGAAAGAAAAAGAGAAAGGAAGAAGACAAGAGAAATAAGGCCCATAGAAACTGAAACTAAAACAAAATCCCTACCCCCCACCCCCCACCCTGCACGTATGCGGAGGCTACGGCCTACCCCCCCCCCCCCCCAAGCTGCGTGCCTGTCGCCCACTAACCGAACCCGAAATTTAGAACAGAAAGAGAAAAAGAGAAGAGAAAGAAAAAACGTAATTCACAGAAGATCGGAGGAGGGCCATCGAATATCCCCAAAGCACCATAACGTTTCATTCCGGCTGCCCGATCCCAGACCCCGCGACCAATACAATACCCATAGTCGATATCCCCGGCAGTCCATCAGTGACCCAGCAGTACAAGTGAAACGGTCCCGACATGATGGGGGGGCACACTCAACCCTGCCCCCTGCGATATGTAGCAGCGACATAGTCCGGCCTCACGGTAGACATCTTGAAGGAGGCAAGCGATCCAAGTATCCAGATCCGAGTGGGGGGACGATCAATAAAGTCCATCCGATACACAGCCATGTAGGAGTCCGTGGCATAATCAAGGATAAAGCACAACAGAGTTTCTCCGGGATTGGCAAGACCAGTCAATAGGAGTCTCATCAGGATGAGGAATCGAGACACGCCAGGGTCCTCAGGAGGAGAAACTAGACATGGCGTCCAGCTACGCTGCTCTAGCCACACCACATATCCCGAAACTGTAGCCTGCCCCGAGGATAGTACAGCCGGCATCTTGACTGCAATTGGGTCTCGCACCTGCTGTGTGCCAGTGGTAGCCGGAAAGGAGGAACAACAGAGGGCAGTATCAAAATGAGACAGTGTCCTGCTCCCGGGAGTGTCCATGTTCAAGCAGTGGTGCCCCAGGGGAAATCAAAGCCAGCCGGTCTCCCAATACACGAGCAGCAGAATGTAGAGCTGCTCTCAGAGTAGCTAGGGCGCACATCACATCACTGAGCCGCACTGATGCACCGGGATGAGAGGATTCAGCAGTCCTCCGCATGCAGGGCGAACAAGGGCAGCACTGCCCGTCAAGCCATCCACCATTGCCATCCATGGCCAGCCGAGCACCGCGTAAATCCGAGTAATGGCACAACCAGTCTTGAGGCATAGGGGAGGCACACTGCATGGGCGCAGAGTATTAGCGTGGCGTGGGCGGACAGCTGTATCTTCGGTAGCAGCCCAGGGTCTGCTGTTTTAGGAAGGGAGACTAGCCTGTAAGATGGCGCCCAGCCCGGCGCGTAGGGAGACAAAGTATCCAGTAGAGTTGTATCCGGGTGAAAAACACGATACAATGTGTTCCCCGTAGCGGCGATGTGCGAGCCCCTGAAACAAGAAAGCACGCCACAGGGAGCAGGACGAGGCTTAAGCCGCCGTGGGTGGTCCACCGGCTACGGCGGCTGTTGTAGTGAGCGAGGCCGGCCCCAGTCCGAGAACAAAGACCCGGCCGTAGCCGCGCGGCGGGGGTGAAGATGTTTCAATAGGCGCACCGCCGGGATCCAGCAAGAAAGCACACCAATCGATCCGGGGTCTCTTCCCGTTTCCGCCGATTCCAAGTAGTAGCAGGATAGGTCACAGGATTAGGCGGAAAGCGGGAGAAAAGCGAGAGGGTCGGCGGAGCCGAGAGATCAGGCGGCCATCATGGTTGCTGGTTAGGCTCCTCCCCCCTGAGATGTTTTCTTGTGTTTTTCTCACGTGTGGAGCTTTCAAATGGGGAAATGTATTGCAGTAGTAGTGGAAATGTAATCGAAGGGCTTTCTTTGGGTCAACTTAGCTGTTGTGTGGCAGCCTGCCTTCAGCATAACTATTTGCTGTTTAGTCGAACTGCCTGGACACATGGCTTTCTTCCATAAGCATTGCTCATAGCGTCTCTCGTTTTGTTCAGTTTTGCATCTAGGGACTTTCATGTTTTGTTCGTGTATGCTGATGTACTAATTAATGGCTGTGGTCCTCAAAGTGCCTACATGCGCATCCCCTCCGCTCCCCCATGTTGTCGTCACTTACTTTGTAGTGTTCTAACTTTCTGAATCCTTCTTATTTCTACCTTGATAGTTTCTCCTCCTCGATCTGTTGTCCGCCTGCTTCATTCTAAGCCTTGCACTGTACAGGGTGCAAAACCCCTTGCCGAAAACTTCCCGCTCGGTTTTAATGTCTGCTTGAGTTTTCCTCGTGCTAATATGCAATTAGCGGCAGATGCGCTGTTTTTGCGTATTAGTAATCTTCTTATTTCAATGTTGTCTTTAACGTTTTCTCCACGTTTATGGAGGTTACTACGGTTAAAAAAATCCAACAAATTTACCGAGTAGGCCCCCCCCACCACCAATAAAAAAACTATTGACGCCATCCATCTTGATGGATGCGATCTACCTGCGTGTATGCCCGACTCGTGCACTGGGCGTAAATGATGGTCCTGATTTCAATGCTAGCGCAACACTTCGACCAAGAAGCAATTTCAGTGCCAGTAACCTCCTAGGATGGGGTATCATAACTTCCCTATACCGGCCTTCTCTATCCGATCTTGCCTTTCTGTAGGTAAGTGACTCTGCGTCCGAGGAGGGCGGTTGCCGGGGGCTGGCCAGCACGTGCCCGGTGCGCCTTGCTTGTTTGCACCTGTATGGTGGTCGTGGTGCATAATGAGCTGCTGTGTGTGGCACAAAGGCTGGCCTGTGTCGGGGCATTTCGCAGCTAGACTGCATCGCTTCCAGCCGCCGTGGCAACCAGTACCCCTCACCCAAGCCTCTGTAGCATCTTCCCCGGGCCGCTTCGCTGTACCTGCTCAAACCAGTACTGAGAGGCCGCGCTGTGGGCAGGGGAGTCCCGCCCGCTCCCTTGGGCGTCATTGGCACGCGTGAATCAGACTGAGTCTTTCACCTCCCATTGTCTTTCGTGTCCCAGTATCGCTCTGGTGTGGAATGTGCTGGAAAGGACGAGGCTGAGTGTGGAAGTGAACTTTTGGAAGAGATTGAATGAGTGATTGGTGCTCTTGGTACTACTTGTGCCTTCGTGCCAGTCAATTTGCGTGAAGCGTGTGCGAAATGCAGCACAGCCAGTGTTATATTGCACTATTCTGTAACGTTACTGTCTTTGTTTAACTAGTTTTTAGCAGTTGCTAGAGCATGTAAAAAGAGAGTACTTACTACTTTCGTTGATAATTAAAAATGGCTGCTGGTCCATTGAATACAATAAAGCCTACCATTCCCAATATTAAAGACTAGGGTACACTTCTGTGGGGGCAAGATAAAAATAAAACAATTTGCATGAGTAACTTTTTTAGGTTTTGCCTAGAAAGTGTATGGGCCATCTTTGCAATACTCTTGTTTACATACATTGGACTTACAGCCTGCACATACAGTCACTCTAATTTGCTTCCCTTTTGTTTAGTCACGGCATGCAGGCATCCTGTCTTCCTATGTTTTGGCCCTCGCCTGGAGCATGGACCAAGTACTTGTATCAATCCACTTCTCCCCTTTTTTTAGGTCGAGCCTGGGCTGTGCATGCTCTGCTGCGAGGCATACTGTATTGGAGAATGGCTTCGACGCCCCTCCCACTCGCCAAACATATTTTTAATTGGCTTTTGTCATTGTCCTTCGTAAGTGCTGGCTTCCGAGTTATTAGGCTTGTTAATCCCTGCATGGTACTGCCTTGTCGCATTTGTTACCTCCCATAGCGACTGGACCTTTTACTTGTCTTGTTGCGCAGTCTGCTTTATCTTGGCTAGAAGCACTATTTTGTTTATATTCCTGTTGTGTATTCTTACTTGTTGTCCATACTGGATTTATGTCCTTCCTTCCTTTTTAAAGCGCTCTGATATCCTTCGGGATCTTGTTCGCGCTATATAAAACCTTATAAATAAAATAAATGAAGTGCTCCTATTCTATCCCCTACGTCGCAGCACGCTTTATTTTATTTACTAATCACGGTCCACTTCAACTAGAGCGGCCCTGCTTATTTATTTTAGCAACGCAGTCCGCTTTGAGTATAGTGGACCGGCGTACTTTATTTATTTTTTTTGTTTACTAGCGCCCATGCGGCGCTTTCATGTTCATGAAGCCCGTGCCCTTTCCATTAGACAAACCGCGTCTAAAGAAAGGTGCACAGCCGCTTCTAAAGGTAAAGAGTGGTATGGGCGCTTCTACCCAAAAACAATAAAAATCTCTTTGTCAACTTGACAAACGGATGGGTTTTTTTTGTTGTAAAAGCGCCCCTTGCCGCGGGATCACTTTAATAACGGCCACGACCCTTTCTTTAGTCGTGGCTTGTCTAAAGAAAGGGGCGGGCCACCATAAATGTGAAACCGACGCATGGGCGCTAGTAAACAAATATTTGCAATGTACTAGGTCTCACATTTGCGAGAGTTTAAGCTATTGCATTGCCAATAGCTCAAACTCTTTTAAATGTGTGACCTACTGCATTGCAAATGCTTGTTAGGAGCTGCGTTTTTCTGTGTGCGCACTCTTAAGCTGCTTGTGTTTTCAGTCAGTCTCCCATATCCCCGTCCATGTGGCTTCTATTCTCTCCTACCCCATGCCCTGTACTCTACACTGCTGCACTCTACACCACTCTATGCCACTGCGCTCTACTCTATGCCACTGCGCTCTACTCTATGCCACTGCGCTCTACTCTATGCCACTGCGCTCTACTCTATGCCACTGCGCTCTACTCTATGCCACTGCGCTCTACTCTATGCCACTGCGCTCTACTCTATGCCACTGCGCTCTACTCTATGCCACTGCGCTCTACTCTATGCCCTGCACTCTGCCCAATGCCGTTACACTCTGCCCAATCCTTGTCCCCTCTACGCCACCCTCGTCCCCTCTACGCCACCCTCGTCCCCTCTACGCCACCCTCGTCCCCTCTACGCCACCCTCGTCCCCTCTACGCCACCCTCGTCCCCTCTACGCCACCCTCGTCCCCTCTACGCCACCCTCGTCCCCTCTACGCCACCCTCGTCCCCTCTACGCCACCCTCGTCCCCTCTACGCCACCCTCGTCCCCTCTACGCCACCCTCGTCCCCTCTACGCCACCCTCGTCCCCTCTACGCCACCCTCGTCCCCTCTACGCCACCCTCGTCCCCTCTACGCCACCCTCGTCCCCTCTACGCCACTTTACTCCGAGTGGTTCTAAGCCACTTTCTGTGCACTAACCCTGCATGCATAGCTCCCGACTGAAGACCTTTTGTACCCATCTCATAGTTTCCAAACATCCTCTTTCTGTTGATTCTTCTACTTTCTCCTTTTTATGCCTCCCCGCCTCGTACAGTTACTGTTCCTACTGTTAAAGACGCTTAGAGCTGCATGTTTGAGCCACAGCTGTGGTCCAGCATTCTGGATGGAGAAAGGCTACAGCACAAAGGTTAGAACATAAACAGCACTCCCTGGTTTAGCTTACAGGGTTCCTGATGCCTTTTCTAATTGAAGGGCTGTGAGTTTACAGTAGTGATTGCTAAAAGAGGGTAGTATGCCAGCAGCCGTTTTCGAAAGGATGCTCAAAGCAATTCTTCCCTAAAAGAGGTATTGGTTTGATGACCATTTGTCATCTACAAAATACATCTTTGGCTCTAACCCTGCTTTTAAAGTCGGCCTCAACTAGCTACCAGTCTCTCCCTGGCACCACCAGCAGTCCTCTGTTGCAGAGGCTGTGTTTGTTGCCCTTTGTGAATATTGGCTGGTTAGTGCTAGCCTCTTTTCCGCCTCTCTTGTCGAGCCATTAAACATGAAGCTTTCTTGTTTGTGTGTGTGTAGAGCCCCAGTTCAGACTATTATAAAGTGTTCTTTCTATGTGTTGTGCATTGTTGAACGCACATGTAGCTGGTGTACGGGCTTTCTTCCCTATTCAGGATTAGACAGAGATGCCTGATCGCTTCAAATTGCTGTGTATCCAAGAATGCTGCCATTGTATTGTTGAAAGGCTGACACTAAGCATGTTCTGGAACAGTGTTGGTTGTGTTTCCAGCTGTGCATGACTGCAGCACGTTCTGGTGTTGGACACACTTGCCTGTTAGCAACCAAAAGTGGCTGAGACTACAAAGATCCTAATAATGCTCAGGTGCTTGCTATCCCTATATAAAAGCAAGTCTCTAATTTATTTACTTATTGTAGTCGAGTTGTGATTTATCTTACCGCCTGTAATATCAAAATGACATAGCTTCATAACTACAATAAGTTATTACATTTGAGTTTTCTCATCACAATGCCCACTGCCCCCATCAGCAGGGATGAAAAGAGGGTCATAATGAAAGCTGCGGGTTAAATGGGAAAATCAGGAGCTGCCTTTAAAAAAAAAAATGTCTTCCCTTTTATAAAATCTGTTTTCTAAAATGAAAAGCTATGAACAGTAAAGTGGTATTTGTGAAAGCATCTTTATTTTTCCTGCGCCGTAGGGTATCACAAGAAAGAAATACTCTGCATGTTTCTACACATTCTGAGCTACAGCATTTTTTTATTCGACTTGTATTAAACTAATGCAAATTTTATTTGTGCAACAAATTCTTCTTCATGGTTGCAGTCTTGTCTATTTCATATGAAAGGAAGACACAAAGGAATTATGAGGTTAATGGGAAATTCGACAGTGTAACCAGGTATTACAAGGAAATAAAATAACTTCTTCCATACAGTTAAAAAATATTGCAAGCCACCTAGGAGCTGCTGAGCGTGAAAAGAATCCTCAGTGACTTGCAATATCCTTATGTATGGCGGGAAATACAAAATCCAAATCTGTGTTACTGCCAGTTCTTAGTATGATCGTGTCCCCCTGATGAATTGTCTGTTTGGTTCTGCGTGGATGAAAGGATGAGTGAGTCGAGTGGGGGCGTGTTACATGAAATGTATTGTAGTGTCTTGATACCATTTTAAACCACCCCACAAAGGATCAGATTCTAAAAATTACATCACTTGGGAATGACATGATTAAAAGTGCAGCTTTGTGTTGCATCTTGGCATGATTTAATTATTCCATACTTCTGCGTTCCACTTAGAGGCAATCTTTCTCCTCCGCTTAATGTGCTCAACCTCTTAATAATGACACAGCCAATATAATTAATTAAATTACATGAAGGTGGCAATATCCACGCTGTTTGTTGCGGAGAAGTTTTGTACCTTTTTGTGCACTGGTTTTGTTTAATTTTGGTAGTAGTAATATTGGCTTATTTGACAAATCTACCTAAAACAAACAGCAGTCCTGGTGAGAGGCAGTATAGAGTACCAGGGAAAATTTCCAATCACTGGTGCACAATATAGTGTCCAGTGTATATGTCCAACATGTGATGTAATTGGAAACATTCTAAAGAAAGACCTCGGACATCTCCTCAGTAGTCATGTTTTATCCCTAGCTTCCTCATATGTCAAGAATATTATGGTAAACATGGTGTGCATACTGCTACCCCACTGTGCATTTAAGAATATTATGATGACATAGGCTTGGTACTTAGTAGGAAACACTTCGCTGAACGTTTGTGCGAGTAGGGGATCCGACAAACTTAAAATAAAAATCACCTAGGTGTCTCAAGTACTTTTACTTTACTGAGTGCCTAGGACATGGTTCACAAGTATTGGCATAGCCAATCGTTCTGTGCAGTGGGAGTGCCTAATAATACAAACGGCGAAAGAGGTGTGTGATGCAATGCCTCGCTTGGTTAATCTGTCTATATTACTTTGCTTTTGACAGATCTGCCAGCACCTATGCTATTTAATGAGCAATGAGTCAAACGAGCTCTTCGTTTTCGTGGATTGTTTCAGTCAGTACCACTTCCTGTACTTTGAACTGTACACAAGAGAAATGCCAAGTTCACAAGTTGAACTCACAACTTGTTTCACCAAAGAATAGCGTCAAAAAACCCTTACATGAAATATACTAGGCATATACTATTGTTACCCATGTGTTTACTGCTTTATTTGGAAGAGATAACAAGCTGACATCAGTCCGATTAGAGTAACTAAGTCAGTACTGTTTCTGTGAATTCTGAGACTAATAGAAACGTTTATATCACTTCAGATTGTATCTTTTGACATGTGACACATTTGATATCTCTGGTGCTAGATGCAGCTAGAATGGGTGGAGGAGTAACGAAAATCCTTAAGTAATACTCCCGCTTCTGCTGGAGAACTCACATACAGAGCAGGACCTGTACTGTCTTTGCACGTTAAAAAACCCCACCCAAAACAAGTCTATATCCTACCAAAAGATGCCCGATATCGCCAGACATTTCCCGTAAAAGAATTCAAAATTAAAATCCATTACTTCTCTAAATATTATTCAGGACAAACAACTACAGTGTGATTGCGGCGTCGACCATGAGATGATTTATTTATTCAGAGTTTTATATAGCGCAAACATGACCCAAGGGTATCAGAGAGCTTTTACAGTTACACGTGGAAAATTGTTTAGAGTACAACAGATATAGCAGTAGTATTCAAACATATCATTCCGATGCGTACCTTTTTAGTACCTGGTTACAACAATAACAAGAGTAGGACCCATACTTGTAGTAATGTATTTTTTTTTTAATATATTTTTATTGCAGAGTTATAAACCACAGGATACAATCAATCCGCCAGTTCACTCGTGATATCCCCCCATCCATTAAGAAATCCAAATCGTACACAGCCATTCAGCCCGCATCCCGGAGGCCGGGCGGCATATTACTTCGTTCAATAGGAAAACATCACGGTGCACGTCCCACGGGGACCATGGTGAAATATCGTTTTGCGTATCTGCTTTTACCCCCCCACCCGCAACATCACTCCCGTCAGCCATCCCAGTGAGAACCAGCGGTATCTCCCTTGTCGGGACCTGCCCTAGGCTCTATGAGTCGTCACACCTGGCCACCCTCCCCAGCCATTCCATGCTCCAACACAACACCCACCATCCTAGCAGGTCCAAGGTGCCCTATTGGGCCTCCATCTAGCGGCTTCCGGCCCACCCCAAACTCCCATTAACCAAGCCCCCCAAAGCCCCCCTCCCCTGGCAACTGCTAAGGTGTATGCCCCGTCCTGTCGAATTGGATGGATCCATTACAGTGCGTGGTGCAATACTTTTGTGTTCGCCCCGGGGTGTCCACCGGCCTAGTTTTCACCATCCTCATCCTCTACCAAAGAATCACGCAACGCTTGTACCACTAACTCCCATGCACGCGCCGCATCTAGTGCCTTCTCGTTCCCCATCTTAACAGCCTGCTTCATCCGGAGCACACTCTCGCAGTCAGACCACCGCAGCAATTCATTCTTCCATCTACGAAGTGAGGGTCCCCCCCTGGACTTCCAATGCCACAATATTTCCCTCTGCGCCAGTATTAGACCCAGGTCAATGAATTTGCTTGTCACCTTGGTGTGTTTAGTATGCGGGAACCAGAGCAGCAAGCACGCCGCCATATCGAATTCCACCTCCCTGTCAGTTACTTCGTTCAGGAGTTCCCCTACTTCCGCCCAGTAGGTCCCCAGTTGCGAGCACCCCCAGAACAAATGGTCCATGTCCGCGCCCAAAGATGAACACCGTGCGTGGGCATCGGGCCTCCGGCACCTGGAAGTACCGCTGTAATTTCTCAGGAGTTAAATAGGCCCTATGAAGCACATAGAAATGCACTTGCTGAAAGCGCGCGTTTCTCGTGCCCTTCCACGTGCGCCGCAGGATATGGCCCCACGCCTTGTCCGGTATAGGCCGGCCCACGCTCTCCTCCCATTTAGCCTTGAGCCCTTGGAGCGGTTCCAGTCCCTCATTCAGCATCCTATTATGGAGGCACGTCACAGCTTTGAACGTACCTGCCGCCATCACCACATATTGGCACGCCATGGTCGTTGTTGGTTCCATGAGCCCCCCTTTCCAGTGCTTCTGTATGGCAGCCACCACCGCCGCGTGTAGGAGGAACCCCCCATCAGGCAGCCCAAACTGGTCCCGGAGCGCTTCGAACGGCGCCAAAGCCCCGTCTACGTATAAGTCGCCTACCACCTGCAGTCCCGCCTCTTCCCAATCCAACAACGGGGACCAATCCCCCCCGTGCGGCAAAGCCGTCAGCATTCCGATCGGAATCTCCGGTGCATAAGGCCGCGACGCCCTCGCTCTCCGAAGGCTCCTCTGCCAGCACAGCCGGAGCGTCCGCTCCTCCATGGAGAGGGCCCGCAATTCTAGCCTCTGTTGCATGATGACGTAAGACAGCACGTGGCGCTGTATCCCCCGATCTCTGTCCTCCTCTGGACCCCGAAACACCCTAGCTACGTTCTGAGTGAGGACCTGTAGCTGCGCCGCAAGGTAGTACAGCTCGAAGTCTGGCACAGCCATGCCCCCTTCTAGCTTGGGGCGAAGTAGCGTGCTCAGGGCCACTCTACGGCGGCCATGCCCCCATAGGAAGCCAATAATCATTGACCGCAGGTCTCTAAAGACTCCTTGGGGAATCCAAACAGGCAGCGTTCGAAAATAATAGAGGAAGCGGGGGAGCGCCACCATTTTCAAAAGTGCAATCCTACCCAGAACCGTCAGCGGGAGGGTCGACCAGAAAGACATGCTGCCCCTCAGTGCCCGGACACAGCGACCAATGTTGCCCTCCAGCAAATCCGCTGTCGCGTGGTAGACGCGAACACCTAGATAGGTGAAGCAAGAGGGTTCCCATATCACGCCCAAATCGCTGTCAGAGAGCGGTGAGCCCGCTCGCAGCGGGAACACACAAGTCTTTGCCCAATTGACCTTAAGGCCCGATAGCCGGCCAAACTCAGACAACAGATCCATCGCTCCGACCAATGCCCCCGAGGTGTCAGCTAGGTATAGGAGCAAGTCATCTGCATACAACGATATATAATGCCAGTGCCCGCCGCTGGCTACCCCCAAGTACTTGTCACCTGACCTCGCGTGGACCGCCAAGGGTTCCATCGCTAGAGCAAACAATAGGGGGGAGAGAGAACATCCCTGTCGTGTGCCCCTGCCCACCGGGTACGCCGCAGATACCAGACCACCCAACCGCACTCTCGCCGTTGCCGAGGTATATAAGACCCTCGTCCACCTGCGGAATCCTTCGCCCATGCCAAACCTCTCTAATACTCCATCCAGGAAAGACCATTCCAAACTATCAAAAGCCTTCTCAATGTCCACGGACAGGACCGCCGGAGCTCCCTCGCCGTCCAAGATGGCGTCCATTATTCCCGTCAGGCGGCGAATATTCAGCGCCGTGCTCCTCGTGGGGATAAACCCGGCCTGGTCCCTGTGAACCAGGCCCGTCATATGTGGGGCTAACCTGGTGGCTAGGATTCGGCTCAGAATCTTATAGTCTACCGTCAGCATGGACAGCGGGCGATAAGACCTCACATCCGCGGCATCCCGGCCCGGCTTTAGGAGCGGCACAATCAAGGCCTCCCGCATGGACCCGGGCAACGCCCCAGCCTCAAAGGCTTCCGTATACACCACTAGCAGCCTGGGAGCCAAGCTGTCCACATACCGTTGATAAAATTCAATCTGCAGTCCGTCCACCCCGGGCGTCTTGTTGCGGGCCATATGTTTGATGGCCACCCGTATTTCTGTGAGCGTGATCGGGCTACCCAGCGCCTTCGCGTCCTCCTCGTCCAGGACCGGAAGCTGCCTCTCCCCCAGATATTCCGCAATGTCCTGAACCCCCACTCCCAGCTGACTCTGGTACAATTCCTCATAATACCCCCTAAAACGTTCCAATACCGCTGCCTGGGAATACACCATTTCCCCCTGCGCATTACTAATGCTGAGGATCGGGCAGCCCCTAAGTTCCGGGTTAGCTAGTCTGGCCAAGAGGGTGCCCACCTTGTCCCTTTCTGCATGTGCCCTGATGATATACTGCCTGTAGTCATAACACCTTAAACGTTCCACCTCGGTGGCAACCACTTCCTTCGCTTCCAATAACTGGGCCTGTAGATCCGGCCTAGCCGGCCTACGGCGCTCCAAGTCCCTCAAAGTGTCTTCCGCTTTCATGAGGTCGTTCAACACAGTCGCGCGAGCATTCGAGAACCTACCCAAACACACCCCTCTCACCACCACTTTCATTGCATCCCATTCAATGGACCTGCTCGTGGCCGTGCCCTCATTCACTCCGAAATAGCTATCAATGCCTTGTCGAACCGCGTCACTGAACACAGAATCCTCAAGCGTTTCCGGCCGAAGCCGCCATGTTGGTATCACTGAGCGCTCTCTCTGCCACTGAATGTGTACCAATAGGGGGTTATGATCAGAGATAGTCCTAGCCAGGTACTCTGCATGGGAAATCAATGGGGCTAGGGAACCACCGCAGAGCACCGAATCAATCCTGACATGCAGATCATGGAGGGCAGAGTAAAAGGAATAATCCCTGGCTCCCCTGTGCCGCTCCCTCCAGACATCCAGCAACCCCCATCTATCCTGCCAATCTTTCCTATGCGCGGCCAGCCTGCGCACCGGGGAGTCCACCAGGGGGGGATGGGACCTATCTAGAGCCACATCCGTGATCGAATTAAAGTCCCCCCCTAACACTATTGGGCCCGCCAGGAAAGAGGCCAAGGTCCCCGAGAGGCTATCAAAGTATCGAGCTTGTTCTGTGTTCGGTGCATATATACAGCAGAGAACCACGTCCCGTCCATACAACCTCCCCTCCACCGCCACATACCGGCCATCCGGATCCACACTTGATTCAGCACTTGAAAGGGTATCCCCGCCCTCACCCAGATCAGCACCCCCCTGGCATAGGCTGAATAAGTGGTGCCAAACACCTGGCCCCGCCATCTTTTCTGCAAGGCAGTGCACTCTTTTTTGGTGAGATGAGTCTCCTGGAGCATAGCAATCTGAACCCCCCTACGTACTAGATATGCATGGACTTTGTGACGTTTCACCATAGTTCGTAGCCCCCGGACATTCCACGTCAGGCATTTCAAATTAGGTAATGTCCCCATTCCAACTTCGCACAGTCCGAATCAGAGAACAAAGGATCATTGCCCCCCCAATGCAGTTGCCCCCCCCGAACGCACCCAAAACAGAAAAACTTCCCAAACCCCACTCCCCAGGACAGAGCATACGAACCCAATGGCCGCCCCCATCCAAACCTTGAACCAACTTCTCGCACTCTTACCCTGTGGTCTCCACCACAGTCGGCCTTAAGGGCCCAAGGGGGGTGAGTCACCGCCGACCCCAGCAAGCGGAGCCCGCGCCCCGCACCTTCATCCCCTCTGATGCAGACAACTCCCCCACCCAGCATCCCGTCCCCCATCATCAGGATACCACCCTACCATGAAGTCTAGATATAGTCCCAATTCAACCTCAGCCGCAGAATATACCATCCGATGTCTGTGGGGTCACTATAGGTCCCTTCGAACTTTCTGCTTCTGAGAGTTCCTCTCCCGTCCTGCTGCCTTCCCCCCCCCCCCCGAGTCCGTCTCTGCCCGTTCACTGTTCTGTTGCGACCCCGTAATGGCCGCCGTCGCTGCGAGCGCATCCCTCTTCTCCGCCGCCATTTGAGCCTCCCGTTTCTCCCGCTGGCGCCTGTTGCGGGATCTGATGCGTTGTGATTGCCTCACCCGGGGCTGCTTGGGTTGGTCTCGCCTACTTTTATGCGATCTGTCCGTCCCCGCTCTATACGATTCCAGCCATTGCCAAACTTCATCCGGGGTCTGAAAAAAGTGCGTGGAGCCATCCATAATGATCCGCAGCTTAGCCGGGTAGAGCAAGGAGTACTGGATGCCTTCCTCCCTGAGCTCCTTTTTCACCGCTAGGAACGATGCCCTGTTCTTCTGGACCGTTTGAGTGTAGTCCGGGAAGATCGTAACCTTACTGTTCTCCACCTCATATGGGCCCGACATCCTGGCCCGCTGGATGAGAAGGTCCCGGTCCTTGTAGTGGAGGAGCCGCACCACCATCGGTCGGGGGGGGCGGCCAAGTCCTGGCGGGCGTGCAGGCACCCGGTGAGCTCGCTCCAGAGTGAAAAAGGGAGTAAGCCCCTCCGGCGCTACCACAGTGCGGAACCAGTTCTCCATATAGGCCACCGCATCCTCCCCCTCAATCCATTCCGGCAGGCCTACGACCCGCACGTTGTTCCGTCTATTGCGGCCTTCGGCATCCTCCGCCCTCCGCTCCAGCGTGTCCAGTCGGGCCAAGATGTCCGTGATTCTGTGCTCCGCGGTCACCACCGATGGCTTCAGGTCCAGCAACAGTTGGTCATGGTCCTTGACCCTGTCCGCCAGCTTCGCGTGATCCGCGCGCAGCAGCCCCAGGCCCGTGGCCACCTGGGCAATGTCTTGGTGCAATGCTTCTTTAGTTGAGGTAATCGTCTCAAGTATGGCATCCAGACGCCGGTTCAGCCGCTGTTCTTGATCAAGCTCCGGGGAAGGGCTCTCGCTCAGCTGAGTAGATGTCGCCAAGTCCCCCTCAGGGCGTCCTTCGGCCATCGGCCCTCCGATCGCCGCCATTACAGGGTGCTGCGTCACAGGTCCAGGAACCCGGTTTGCGTTGGCGCCCGTAGTTCCGTGCCAGTCTCCGGGCACCGGGCTGTGCAATGTCCCTTCCAACGCTCTCAGGAGCAACGGCCAGTTAGACTAGCTCCGTTCCGTCGCCCCCCTCGGCGGCCTGAGGGGGGTAAGATGGGTCCTGTGGCGGTAGCCAACGAAGGTCCCCAAGCTTCTGGGTGAATCCGGCCAACGTCCCCTGGTCTCAGGACACCGCACCGCCTATCCTAGTGCCCCGATCAGCCGATTACAGGATCTCTTGCCAATCGGCGACAACTTGGCTCAGGGCTGAAGTTCGGAGCCGTCCGACCTCCTCGCCGCCATTTTCTTCGCGCCCTCTGCAACACCTCGGCCGCCTCTTCAACTCGGTCTTCCCGGGGCCAGCAGTCCCCCAGCGACTCTCCGATTGTGCCCAGCTGTCCCCTTACACTTCAGAGGGCAGGAGCATCGTCTTCGGGTCGCCTAGAGTTCCGAAAACAGGAGAATTAGCGGGATTCCGCGCGGAGCTGCGAGCTCACGCCGCCATCCCGATCGGCGTCCAAGCCACGCCCCATACTTGTAGTAATGTAGAGCCTGAGTGCATTCATAGCAATCGCGAGATTTTATCTTTCCATACGTTATGATGATTTACTTGCTTGTTTGAGGCTTGTTTGGAGCAAATGCGAAAAATAGCACCCATGTAAAGCAGTGTTAACCAATGAAACAAGATCTGTTTCTAGAGAAATAAAGTGGCTCTGAAACAATGCTCTACAATGCTCGCTATGTATGCTTAAATGTAGTTGGACGGTGCTCTCTCGGAGGGCTAACCACTGGAAGAGGCGTGATCTATGCATGCCCATGACAGATTGGGAGAAGGAAAAATGGAGTAATGATGGTGCCTGCAAATGGAAAGCCTATGGCCGGGCTGCAAGCCCAGAAGTCGATACAGCATGCCTCAGTTGAAGATAGCACATGCATGTCGTCTAGAGCAGATACCTAAAAATGAAATTATGATGCCTTCGAGGATAATCACTCCTACATAAATCTGATCACATGTTTTTGGCTATTGGTCCCTGAGGGGTTTGTGGCATTCTTTAGGACCAGGTTCCCCATATTATGCAATTTGGTATCCCATGCATTTAGAATGACAGTTGTACACATCCACAAATTGTGCAGACTAGAAACTTAGCGATATACTCAAGGTTTGCTGTTTTTATGTTTAACCTGTAGGAAGGACAATGATATGAAATGGACAAACCTACTGGACCAAATGAAATTCTCAAAACTAAAAGTTAAAACAAAGGAGAACTAGAAAAACATGCAGGTCGTATGCATTATCGCTATATGCTTATGGTGACACTGCAAAATTTGTGGCAAAACCTCAAAACGTGGACTGCATGTCCATGGTTCCTTGGTCATTTACATTCATAATCACCTATGCCTTAGCCTAATTAGCTTGTAAGTAGGTCACAATGGATGAACATGGGTGAGGACCCCTTGAAGACTCAAACTGTACTGTGCTCCAGAGTTAATCCAAAAAAATAACAGGGTGAAATGAGCCCTGTATGGGAAAGATTATTTCATTGTCAAAGGAAAAGCCCCTCGACCTGCATCTATTTGCTATAGAGTCCTCTGCATGTTGTGGGTAGGAAGGACAACCACATATTTACGTTGTTGCTCGCTAGAAGGGGGCTGTGGTCTAATGGCGGACTGTGCACAGGATGCAGTTTTAATGGAACTTATGGAAAATGGAGTCCATTCCCATTTGGATCGTATTGGAGGAATCTCAGAAGAGGATCTTTCGTTCACGCACACAATGAAGGCCTCCACTGTAGTGTTTTTACCCCTTCCGTATGACTAAGATGTTGTTGATATAACTGTGCCACAACCTGATGAGATCCTTGCATGTATTGTTGTTCTCTGAGTAGATTCAGTATTTTTCAAATTGGTGTACATGGAGACAGGCAACACCAGGGTTAAAGGTGCTGTCTGTCGATGTCCCTTGTATCCAGTGAAAGGGTCTTATTATATATGGAAAGCAAATTAAAATAAGGGCCAACCAGGCCTACTCCATCACAAAACGTACTGGTGTTATACATTTCCATTCTGTGTCTTTGAGAATGTTCTCTATAACCTCAAGGGTGCAGACTTTGGGGTTAGTGGTGTATTGGATTTCAATATCCATCATGATCAGGAGATCATTATCGGGGTTTATGGCCTCGTTCTGTAAGAGGCACAATGTCCTTAGTGTCTTTCAGGTAGGTTGGCATTTTACAAACCAAAGGTGTTAAGAACCATACGCAAAATTGCAATTACGATTCATGAATCAAGTTGATCACAAAGACAATAGGGTGTCCATGTGTTGGGAACCTGGACATTTGGATCTTGGGGAGGGTATAGAACTGCTGGGTGCAAGTGTTCTTGGATATATAAACAAGCATTTACAATGCAATGATTTCGCCTTTGGAAAAGTTAGAGCTATTGGCATTGTAAATGACAAAATTCGTGTGTTGGTTTTGAAAACCGATAAATAAATGTCATTGTCATTTACATTGCCATTAGCTTAATCTCTCGCAAATGTGAGGCCTATTGTACCCTACGGACGAGCTCAGCAGACAGCAATTACTACCACACACACACCCAGAGCCAGCCACACACACACACCCAGAGCCAGCCACACACACACACACCCAGAGCCAGCCACACACACCCAGAGCCAGCCACACACACCCACACACCCAGAGCCAGCCACACACACACACACACCCAGAGCCACACACATGTATATATGTGTATATGTATATATGTGTATGTGTATATATGTGTATGTATGTGTGTATATATGTGTGTATATATGTGTGTATATATATGTATATATGTATATATGTGTATATATACATGTGTATGTGTGTATATATGTGTATATGTGTGTATATATGTGTATATGTGTATATATATATGTATATATGTGTGTATGTGTGTATATATGTGTGTATGTGTATATATATGTATATATGTGTGTATGTGTATATATATGTATATATGTGTGTATGTGTATATATATGTGTGTATATATGTGTGTATGTGTATATATATGTGTATATATATATGTGTATATGTGTATATATATGTGTATATATATATATATGTGTATATGTGTATATATATGTGTATATATATATATGTGTATATGTGTATATATATGTGTATATATATATATATATGTGTATATGTGTGTATATATATATGTGTGTGTATATATATATATATATATATATATATATATATATATATATATATATATATATGTGTGTGTGTATATATATATATATGTGTATATGTGTGTATATATATATATATATATATATATATATATGCAAAGAACGATCACTCCAACGAAGAGACCAGAGGACACAGCAGGGGAATTCAAACAGCGGCTTTTATTCACAAATGCAAGGCATAATGCATTTCGGCTCCTGCCTTCTTCGGATGCCTTCCTGCACTGGCTGACACATAGTCCCTCCTTTATTCAGTCGTGGCACTCCCACTGGCGGGAGTCTAGCAAGCTCCGCTTGATGATTACTTGCAGCTGCAGTTAGGTGTAGAGAACTGCAGATCCCAGCCTGCACTTCTTCGGTTGGTGCCGGCAGCGGAGCTTCGTTATGCTTCAATGCATGCTGATGTGCCTGGAAAAGGAGTGAGAGGGCTAAGTAACGCCTCAAGTGTCCCAATTTAAAAGTGTTCATGGCCGCCTCGAGTCCCCACCGTCTTGGCCCCAGTTCCAAGGATCCAATCGGGCCTTGACACGGAGATGCCGTGATCCCGTGTCCCCGTGCAGTCACAGGCTGCTGAGTAGCAGCGGCCATACATTAGTCCTTTTCCCTGAGGCTGGCCCGCAGAAAATCCAATACCTTGGATAGTTGAATGCCACGATGCCAATATTTTTCGCTGGCCTCTTGCAAGACGGGTCCTCTCAGACGCGCTATTGGCAGGCGCGTGAAAATGTGCAAAGAACGATCACTCCAACGAAGAGACCAGAGGACACAGCAGGGGAATTCAAACAGCGGCTTTTATTCACAAATGCAAGGCATAATGCATTTCGGCTCCTGCCTTCTTCGGATGCCTTCCTGCACTGGCTGACACATAGTCCCTCCTTTATTCAGTCGTGGCACTCCCACTGGCGGGAGTCTAGCAAGCTCCGCTTGATGATTACTTGCAGCTGCAGTTAGGTGTAGAGAACTGCAGATCCCAGCCTGCACTTCTTCGGTTGGTGCCGGCAGCGGAGCTTCGTTATGCTTCAATGCATGCTGATGTGCCTGGAAAAGGAGTGAGAGGGCTAAGTAACGCCTCAAGTGTCCCAATTTAAAAGTGTTCATGGCCGCCTCGAGTCCCCACCGTCTTGGCCCCAGTTCCAAGGATCCAATCGGGCCTTGACACGGAGATGCCGTGATCCCGTGTCCCCGTGCAGTCACAGGCTGCTGAGTAGCAGCGGCCATACATTAGTCCTTTTCCCTGAGGCTGGCCCGCAGAAAATCCAATACCTTGGATAGTTGAATGCCACGATGCCAATATTTTTCGCTGGCCTCTTGCAAGACGGGTCCTCTCAGACGCGCTATTGGCAGGCGCGTGAAAATGTGCAAAGAACGATCACTCCAACGAAGAGACCAGAGGACACAGCAGGGGAATTCAAACAGCGGCTTTTATTCACAAATGCAAGGCATAATGCATTTCGGCTCCTGCCTTCTTCGGATGCCTTCCTGCACTGGCTGACACATAGTCCCTCCTTTATTCAGTCGTGGCACTCCCACTGGCGGGAGTCTAGCAAGCTCCGCTTGATGATTACTTGCAGCTGCAGTTAGGTGTAGAGAACTGCAGATCCCAGCCTGCACTTCTTCGGTTGGTGCCGGCAGCGGAGCTTCGTTATGCTTCAATGCATGCTGATGTGCCTGGAAAAGGAGTGAGAGGGCTAAGTAACGCCTCAAGTGTCCCAATTTAAAAGTGTTCATGGCCGCCTCGAGTCCCCACCGTCTTGGCCCCAGTTCCAAGGATCCAATCGGGCCTTGACACGGAGATGCCGTGATCCCGTGTCCCCGTGCAGTCACAGGCTGCTGAGTAGCAGCGGCCATACATTAGTCCTTTTCCCTGAGGCTGGCCCGCAGAAAATCCAATACCTTGGATAGTTGAATGCCACGATGCCAATATTTTTCGCTGGCCTCTTGCAAGACGGGTCCTCTCAGACGCGCTATTGGCAGGCGCGTGAAAATGTGCAAAGAACGATCACTCCAACGAAGAGACCAGAGGACACAGCAGGGGAATTCAAACAGCGGCTTTTATTCACAAATGCAAGGCATAATGCATTTCGGCTCCTGCCTTCTTCGGATGCCTTCCTGCACTGGCTGACACATAGTCCCTCCTTTATTCAGTCGTGGCACTCCCACTGGCGGGAGTCTAGCAAGCTCCGCTTGATGATTACTTGCAGCTGCAGTTAGGTGTAGAGAACTGCAGATCCCAGCCTGCACTTCTTCGGTTGGTGCCGGCAGCGGAGCTTCGTTATGCTTCAATGCATGCTGATGTGCCTGGAAAAGGAGTGAGAGGGCTAAGTAACGCCTCAAGTGTCCCAATTTAAAAGTGTTCATGGCCGCCTCGAGTCCCCACCGTCTTGGCCCCAGTTCCAAGGATCCAATCGGGCCTTGACACGGAGATGCCGTGATCCCGTGTCCCCGTGCAGTCACAGGCTGCTGAGTAGCAGCGGCCATACATTAGTCCTTTTCCCTGAGGCTGGCCCGCAGAAAATCCAATACCTTGGATAGTTGAATGCCACGATGCCAATATTTTTCGCTGGCCTCTTGCAAGACGGGTCCTCTCAGACGCGCTATTGGCAGGCGCGTGAAAATGTGCAAAGAACGATCACTCCAACGAAGAGACCAGAGGACACAGCAGGGGAATTCAAACAGCGGCTTTTATTCACAAATGCAAGGCATAATGCATTTCGGCTCCTGCCTTCTTCGGATGCCTTCCTGCACTGGCTGACACATAGTCCCTCCTTTATTCAGTCGTGGCACTCCCACTGGCGGGAGTCTAGCAAGCTCCGCTTGATGATTACTTGCAGCTGCAGTTAGGTGTAGAGAACTGCAGATCCCAGCCTGCACTTCTTCGGTTGGTGCCGGCAGCGGAGCTTCGTTATGCTTCAATGCATGCTGATGTGCCTGGAAAAGGAGTGAGAGGGCTAAGTAACGCCTCAAGTGTCCCAATTTAAAAGTGTTCATGGCCGCCTCGAGTCCCCACCGTCTTGGCCCCAGTTCCAAGGATCCAATCGGGCCTTGACACGGAGATGCCGTGATCCCGTGTCCCCGTGCAGTCACAGGCTGCTGAGTAGCAGCGGCCATACATTAGTCCTTTTCCCTGAGGCTGGCCCGCAGAAAATCCAATACCTTGGATAGTTGAATGCCACGATGCCAATATTTTTCGCTGGCCTCTTGCAAGACGGGTCCTCTCAGACGCGCTATTGGCAGGCGCGTGAAAATGTGCAAAGAACGATCACTCCAACGAAGAGACCAGAGGAAACAGCAGGGGAATTCAAACAGCGGCTTTTATTCACAAATGCAAGGCATAATGCATTTCGGCTCCTGCCTTCTTCGGATGCCTTCCTGCACTGGCTGACACATAGTCCCTCCTTTATTCAGTCGTGGCACTCCCACTGGCGGGAGTCTAGCAAGCTCCGCTTGATGATTACTTGCAGATGCAGTTAGGTGTAGAGAACTGCAGATCCCAGCCTGCACTTCTTCGGTTGGTGCCGGCAGCGGAGCTTCGTTATGCTTCAATGCATGCTGATGTGCCTGGAAAAGGAGTGAGAGGGCTAAGTAACGCCTCAAGTGTCCCAATATAAAAGTGTTCATGGCCGCCTCGAGTCCCCACCGTCTTGGCCCCAGTTCCAAGGATCCAATCGGGCCTTGACACGGAGATGCCGTGATCCCGTGTCCCCGTGCAGTCACAGGCTGCTGAGTAGCAGCGGCCATACATTAGTCCTTTTCCCTGAGGCTGGCCCGCAGAAAATCCAATACCTTGGATAGTTGAATGCCACGATGCCAATATTTTTCGCTGGCCTCTTGCAAGACGGGTCCTCTCAGACGCGCTATTGGCAGGCGCGTGAAAATGTGCAAAGAACGATCACTCCAACGAAGAGACCAGAGGACACAGCAGGGGAATTCAAACAGCGGCTTTTATTCACAAATGCAAGGCATAATGCATTTCGGCTCCTGCCTTCTTCGGATGCCTTCCTGCACTGGCTGACACATAGTCCCTCCTTTATTCAGTCGTGGCACTCCCACTGGCGGGAGTCTAGCAAGCTCCGCTTGATGATTACTTGCAGCTGCAGTTAGGTGTAGAGAACTGCAGATCCCAGCCTGCACTTCTTCGGTTGGTGCCGGCAGCGGAGCTTCGTTATGCTTCAATGCATGCTGATGTGCCTGGAAAAGGAGTGAGAGGGCTAAGTAACGCCTCAAGTGTCCCAATATATATGTATGTGTATATATGTGTGTGTATATATGTGTGTGTGTATATATGTGTGTGTGTATATATATGTGTGTATATGTATATATGTGTATATATATATATATATATGTGTGTATATATATATATATATATATATATATGTGTGTATATATGTGTGTGTGTGTATATATATATATATATGTGTGTGTATATATATATATATGTGTGTGTATATATATATATATATATATGCTACAAATATCCAAGCATTTACTGCCTCCGCCTTAACGAGAGTTGCGTCGTCACCATGAAACTCCTTGGACTGAGTTCCGCTCGCAATCCATGACAAAACGATCACGCCGTGTGAGATTGTTCAGATTATGTTTATTCTGCCGCTGCCATACGCGTTTCGACTACGCAGTAGCCTTGGTCACTGGTTACGGTTTGAACGCGCGCGGCATTTACTTAAAGAAAAAACTATTCATGCAACGTCATCAACACTGCCTGTCAATCGACAGGGAAGACAGACTTTCCGATTCATTTACTCGTAAAATGTAATTCTACACATTTTGACTCAACATAAATAAATACATTTTAACCAAATGCATAAAATCGGTCACTTCATTATTCGCAGCATAACTGTGTGTTTGTTAAATTCTTTGGTGTATATGTTAAAGCTGTCAATTCGAAATGTCAACAAAACTTTATCGACATGGACAAGCAACTGTAAAGCTGCAAAGTGAACACCCTTCTGTTACACTTTCTATTCAGCCATGACAAAAAACAACAACAAATTTCGCCCTAGTGGGCTTGCCAACTAAGGTCATTATTCCATCCTAGTACGGACCATAATATTTCCAACAATTAGGGTATAATAATCCCTGTTAACAGATAACTATATTGGCATGCACAAAAGGAATTTGTCGTTGATGTTGTGCACTGAATTGTTGTAAACATAT